>NC_089494.1:13902676-14218301 GCF_036850765.1 Saccopteryx bilineata | reverse complement strand
GAGCCTCGGCTGCAGGAGGGGAATAGAGAGACAGAGAGGAAGGAGAGGGGGAGGGGTGGAGAAGCAGATGGATGTTTCTCCTGTGTGCCCTGGCCGGGAATCGAACCCAGGACTTCCGCACGCCAGCCCAACGCTCTACCACTGAACCATCCTGCCAGGGCTGTGACTTGATTCTTTAAAAAAATAACATCTTACTAAAAGTAATAATTATGAAAAGTAATCAGAAGAAAAATTTTAATTATAACCCAAAAGCCCAATTATCATTCAAAATAGAATTTGTTGACTTGATTATCTTATGTTGTCATGAGGCATCATTTCACAAAATATTTAAAATTGAGGGGGAATAAAAATTGTATGAAACAATTTTACATGAAGTAGTAAGTTAATAATAAAAAATTAAATTTAAAAATTTTAAATAATTACTCCAAATGCTGGAAAGTATTAGCAATATGAACACTTACAGAGTAACATAGGAACCAGAAAGAAAATTGACTAAAACTACTGAATAAACTAATTTTTAAGCTAATAATTGCATGGCTCTAAAAATTAGTTATATGGATTTCTTCTACTAACATCACATTAAATGAGTTTAATTTACCCTTTATTCATATAAACTCTTTGTGATTAAAAATACATGAATGCTATTTATTTTTTAAAATCATATATGGTTTTATACTTCAAGGAGAGATGTCTAGGAGCGTCTAGCCAGGAAGAGGTCCCGTGGAAATGCATAAGAGAGGTTAAATAAGTCAATTTAGAGATATAGGACATGAACTAGTTTTATTTTAAAAGTTCGTTTTATCTGCTCAAAACCTCAAAACATAACTTTAATTTAGTTATAATAAAAACATTAAGGAGAGAAACATTAAGGTAAAACGAATAATATAAAGAGCATATATCACATTTTTTTTATTAGAGTTAAAAAGAAACAAAAGATGCATTAAGTAGGACCAAGTCTATATGTAATAAAGGTTAACTGCCTTGCATTGTAGTCTGGCCAAGGATACAGAAGAGGCGGTAGCAGTACTGAGGCAAACTTACCTGTTGGTCAATTATAGATCTAGAATAATGATAGTTAAAGAATATCCAGGACCTGCTGAGGTCATTGCATTATATTATTTTAATAAGTATGACCTGCTCTATCATATTCAAGGTTCAAAGAAGGTCACACTTCCTTTCCATCACCAACTTAATCACTGAGCCCTACTTGTTGTTATAGGAAGTCAGTTTTGTTCCTTGGGGGCTTCTCCTCAAAACACCAACAAGTTACAAAGTCCAGCCAGCCCAGTTTTGTTCCAAACATCTTGCCAACAGAATCTGGAGGCTGATTAGTTTAAGGATGGATCTTGTATTTTCTGAGGTTGTGGGATCTGTGAATACCACTGGTTTACGACTATGTACTCAGCCACAGTTCTCCAAGGCACAGACAGCTTCCTTGTCAGGCTAATATATACATTCTTCTGGAACAAGTTGTCAATAATCTAAGCCCTGATACTGGGCCTAGGAGCCCAGGCCAGTAAATCCTTTCCTTCTTGGCAGGATTTCCATGACCAAGCATCGGAATCCCTACTACTGGAGAATCGGAACCCCCCAACGGCAGGAAGCTCCACTCCTGCATACCATGGAGTATTGGAAGATAAACAAAATGACTCCACCTCAAAATAAAAATGAAAATGAAGGAGCAATTTCTTTCCTTCCTTCCTTCCTTCCTTCCTTCCTTCCTTCCTTCCTTCCTTCCTTCCTTCCTTCCTTCCTTCCTTCCTTCCTTTCTTTCCAGAGACAGAGAGTGAGTCAGAGAAGGATAGACAGGGACAGACAGACAGGAACGGAGAGAGATGAGAAGCATCAATCATTAGTTTTTCACTGCATGTTGCAACACCTTAGTTGTTCATTGACTGCTTTCTCATTTGGGCCTTGACCGTGGGCCTTCAGCAGACCGAGTAACCCCTTGCTGGAGCCAGCGACCTTGAGTTCAAGCTGGTGGGATTTTGCTCAAACCAGATGAGCCCATGCTCAAGCTAACGACCTCAGGGTCTCGAACCTGGGTCCTCTGCATCCCAGTCCTACGCTCTATCTGTGCCACCGCCTGGTCAGGCAAGGAGCAATACTTTCTTAAACAAGAAAATATGCTTCAGGTTTAGGTGGTGGTGCGATCTAAGCTGAGTGGTAACCAACACTATTTAAATAGCAATCTGCCTGACCAGGCAGTGGTGCAGTGGATAGAGCGTTGGACTGGGATGCGGAGGACCCAGGTTCTAGACCCCGAGGTTGCCAGTTTGAGTGCGGGCTCATCTGGTTTGAGCAAAAGTTCACCACCTTGGACCCAAGGTCGCTGGCTTGAGCAAGGAGTTACTTGGTCAAGGCACATATGAGAAAGCAATCAATGAACAACTAAGGTGTCGCAACAAAAAACTGATGATTGATGCTTCTCATTTCTCTTTGTTCCTGCCTGTCTGTCCCTATCTGTTCCTCTGTCTGACTCTCTCTCTGTCTCTGTAAATAATAATAATAATAATAATAATAATAAAATAAATAACAATCTCCCTTAGGTAAATTTAAATGTGCTACTAAGCAGTAAAACAATAATCAAAATACACAGAGTTGAAAACCAATTTATTGATCCCTTCTTGCACTAATGTTACTTCCTTCTAAGATTGTGGGTAAATTATCTCTATTTCTAGAAGGAGAAAAATTTTAACATAAGTGCACAACACATTGGCAAAAAATGGGGCCACCATTACAGCTTTCAAATATCTATTTCATGGTACATACAGCCAAGAATCAACTCTTAATTTTTCTCTTTCTCATAACTTTCTCTATTTTTAAAATCCTGATTCAACTTCAAAGGTTTTCTTCTTGGAAGGAAATTATGAATTATGAATCAAATCTCATTTATCTGACTAAAATACAGTAAGAAACAACATGAATTTGTTGCAGATGAGTTATAATTTATTCCCTCATGTTTGGCAAACCTTGGCAGTTTGACCATAATCAGATGTAGACTTAATATCTGAATTAAATAAAATAGAATAAACCAAAAAAACTTCTTTAGTTATCTTTCCAGTGACTTTTGAAATTGATGTTTTTAGATTCTGTATCTTCATGGGAGGAGCTTTTAGATATACCTTGAAAAAAAATTTTCTGGTTTTTATTTTCTTAGAACTCATGCTTGCCCTCTTTAACCATGAGAGCTGGAAGCTATTTTCTTCCATATCTTTTAACTTAAAATCTTATTTATGGGAACAAAGACTATATTTCTGGTCATTTATGGAGTTTCCTTTTGGATGTCAAGAATTAAACACTGCTGTTTGAAATGTACATTTAAAAAATTTCTCGTTCAAATCTAGATGTGCCTAAATTTTGATATAGTATAAAATAAAGTGAGATACCACGTGTTGTTCTGAATACTTTAGAGTGTCTAGTGATGTGTTAAGCACTATTTATTAATTAATGAACCACTCAAGCTTGAAAACTTTCCTTAGGATTTGACAGAAAACCACTCAGGGTAGAAACTCTGCCACTGGAACTAAGTTTTTCCTCACCAAGTTCTTCTGAAATGTTTCCAAAGCTCATTTTCAAGGTCTGGACCCCACGGATACGGTTTTCTCAGACATCGAATTCAATTGGACTTGACGTCAGAGTCAACACATTAGCAACACTCCATCTGGCAGGGAGGAAAAGGGATTCTGTGCGTTAACTAGGACTCTTTACAAGTGACAGGAGAACACCTCTAACTAATATAGAAAATGAAGGGACTTTATTGGCTCATAAGTCCCAACATAGATAGGCGTCAGACCAGGTTTGTGCTCACAATTCAATCTCACCAAGAAGGATATCAGCCCTGGTCCTCCCAGGCACCTCACCCCCTCCACCCTGACGCCACAGCTCCATGTGCTAGGATGGTGGCAGCATTCTAAGACTTCCCATCTCCCAGCTTAGCTGCCTTGGATTCACCAAACCTTGGGATTCAGCATTTCTGACCAAAATTGGGTAACTTGCCCATCCCTGAGTCAATCTCTGTGGCCAAGGGGATGAAACACACTTGTAATCCTAAATGAATCGGCTACCCCCACCCTCTTCCCAGAGATAAGATTGACCCTTGGGCAGAGGCAAAATTCCTGCTGTTCCCCGATGGCAGGAGATGGGTGACAGATGCAGAAGAGGCAACCTTCAGAGTCTCAGGGCATGCTTCATCTCCACACTCTTCATCCCCATTGCCTTTAGTGGGAGGCAGGTGAATGTAGGAAACAGCTACCCCGATCTGAGCACCGTCTCTGCCTGCTTTCAGATGGGTGTCCTCCAGCGTAGCCTGTCATCTCCGGTCATTTCCACGGTGCAAAAGAATGCTTGTACTCCTTGTGGGTGTAATTCATTCAGTCATCAGCTCATTACTTTGTTTATGCATGTGCTCATTCAGTATATATGATATTTATGTGCCAGCTGTGGTGTTTTCTTCCCATGTCTTTCTTCCTGTAGGACTGAGCGCAGGTGCTGAGCCCAGTTGGAGGAGCTGAAGCCAGGTAAAGCCAGTGTGCTCAGAGGTGATGAGAGCACAGGGGACGATGTTTGAGTAATTTTCTCTGCTAATATGCAGGGCTGCCAAAGCTTTTCTTTATGAGCTTGTAACTCCACGCCCACTCTTACCTGCAAATGCCTGGAGATTTTCAAGGTCGTTAATTAACTAGTCAAAGATAATCCTTGGGAAGTTCTTCATTTCAAAGCAAGTATCTCTTTATGATATTTTTAAATGTTCTCCTTAAATAACAAAGATAATCATGACATTAATTGAATGTCTACTAGGCAGTACTTATTAATTTTACTTACACTATTTTATTAAATCTTTACAACAAATCTCCAAGGTAGGAATTACGATTCTACCCAATGACAAAATGAAAGCATGGAGAAGCCAAGTCAATTTCTCAAGGTAGAAAGTGATGCACCCAGGATGCAAGGCCAGGTCTGTCCAGGCCAACACCAGTACTTGTTCTGTGGCCTCTCTCTCATCCTGCTAGCATGTACCTTATTTTCATTACACATTCGGTCACACATCTAGCTAGCTAGCTAGCTAGCTATCATATCAGTGTCTATTCAGTTTAGCAAGTCATTTTGAAACTGATGTCTGGACCTGGAGTGAATATATAAGGCCATGAGCTGGAACCTGCATTGTCCTGGTGCCGAGGAATACAACTTGGGTTTCCTGACTTCCAACAACAGAGTTTTTTTTTCTGGATTTTACAGAAGAAAATGTGACACAGACCCTTCCTGAGCTTGTACTGCAGTTAAGGAGCAAGATTTCACAGAAGACAACGCTACGCTTGCTTGTCAAAGCAAATTGTCCAAATCCGGGCGAAAGTCGAATGAAATACTGTCACCAGTCAGAAGCGCAGGGCAGACTTGGCGTGTGTGCTGCTCCCCTGTCTTGCTTTTCACAGTGGCTGGGAGAAACCTTCCTTGGCCTTGCCTCATTGTTCCACAGGGAGAAACTCCCACGGGAATACTGTGCCTGATTGGGGGGTGGCAATGGTGCACGTTCCTGGGTTGGGTTAAATGAGTTTATTTAAAATCGGCAGGGCTGCCACCATCGGAGACTCATTCTCTTTCCCCTCTGGTGGACCAGGGCAAGCTGTGATCCCGGATCCGCGCACCTGCTGGGGTACCAGGTCACAGGGTTCAGCCTGCGCGGGCACAGAACGCTAGCCAGTTCTGCCCTTTTGGCTGTAGAATAAGTCCGTTGTTCTCCAATCGGCTGCCCTGTCATCTCCATCTGTTAGTTTCCTGTGTCTTATTTCTCAGTTGCTTCAGAACTCCACAGGGAAAGGGCTGTCATTGTGTACTGACCTCTTAAAACTCCCAAAATAGATAAACGTCCACTTTCTTCTCTATTTATAACCAGCAACCACCATGGCTTATTGCTGAGTCAAAGGAACACAACCTAAAACTTCTTTATTAATATTTTAATTGGCATTATAGATGCTCAGCAAGGATTTACCGAGATGTACCTCTGGGAAACACGTGACCGCTCCTGCCAGGCGCCTGGCAGGAATGACTGCCAGAGGGGTCTGTGGCAGCCCGGGTCGCAGCCCTCCACCACTCCGACTTCAGTCACAGCTGAGATGCCAAGTTCCCTGTGAGCTCAGATGGTCCCACCTGGGGCAGACGCCCTGTGTTGTTCCATTTTCAGAACCCACTCCCCAGCTGGAGGCTGCTCACTAACCCGCAAGCACAGCCCGGGGCTGTGGCGGAGTCCTGCCCGCAGGGGGAACCCTCAGGCGATGACCGAGAGGCGCCCACGAGTGGGTGCTCCACACACCGACCTCTGCATACACATCGCCGGGAAGCATTTGGAGCACTTCTCAGGAAGTCTCGATGGAACCAAATCCCCTTTCCCACAGAAGCAATGGACAAGACACACTTTTATTCGCATTTGTTCCTTTCCTGTCTTTGCTCGCTCCCTCCTGTTTCCAGGGATCACCTCTCAGTTAAACCACCTGCACTCAAATCCTGCCTCTGCCTTTGGAGAGACTTAAACAGAGGCAATGACCAAAGAGGACATAACGGAGTCACAGGAGCAGACTCCTCCTCCCCTGCACACATGCCCATGTGTGCACATGCCGCACACACACAGGCGTGCACATACAGATACACACAGAGACAAACATACAGATGCGCACATAGATGCAGATATGCAGACACATAGGCACAGAGATACATACATTCAGAGACCCACAGACATATATATATACACAGAGACACACACAGACACAGACAGAACACGTTTTGGAGGTCATTGTGTCTGATTATTTTCTTGGATCCTTTACATCCAAGGATATAAAGAAAGACCATCTCTTCACCAAAACAGTGCTCCAAACACTGGCCTTTTCTCATGGCCTGGGCTTACCCAGCTATAATATTCTTAACTTGGCCTGTTCACCACAATCCAGCAACTGGTTCACGTACAAGACCACAGCCCATAACACTGGGAGGAAATGTCAAGGTCTTAGTTGAGCCAAATGGCAAATATGGTTTCCAGCTCCTCCACTGGCTTGTCTCAGCTTTGCACCATGGCACAATAAATACCTCCTGACAGTCACTGCTGTCCTTTCCCAAGTCAGCCTTTCTGTTTACATCCTTCCTAGATGTGCTTCCCAGATCACCCTCCTCTTCATTCTGTTGTCTGGGTTACTGTTATTGATTCCCCTTGGGGTTTTGGAGGAATATGCTTGTTTGTTTTTTGTTGTTTCCCGTTTGCGTCCCGGGGCTGGTCCCTGAGATGCTGGCCGACGTGCTGACGTCGGCGGAGGCTTCCCACGCAGTCTGACCTGTCTCAGGCTGCTACAGCCTAGACTCCTGCTGCATGTTTGTCCCCATTATTGTCTCTTTCTCTTGGAGTCTCCACGTTAGGGTCCCCTTGAAGGTTGGGTCCCCACTGTGATAAGGTGCCAAGGAATTGCAAACACTTAGCATTAGCAATGCCATTTTAAAGAGGAAAAGTGAAGCCTCTTAACCCTTCCTTTCTGTGGAGAAAGGAAAGAGAAGAATGCAGGAGCATCCTGCATTATAAGAGCAGCTGGATCATCCAGTCATAGTTTAGCTGGTTCCTAGAATTCTCTGAAACGGTGCCTGGGGCCACTTGCCACACAGAGCGAAGAAGATAGAATTTATATGAAAACCTTCGAAAAGAAGGTTTATGTACCTTAATCAAGAATTCCTATACTCAGACTCACCCTAAAGTTTTGAGAGTAACGTATACCTCTAGACAAAGGGATCACAAGCCCACTCCCCTTGCTTGAAAAATGTGTATTCTGTTAACATTTTATATGCTTTCTAAAAACACTGGGGAACAATTTTTTTTTCATTTTCTGTTGCATGAAGTTTTAGAACTGTGTCTATATATCTCTGCATCGCTGATTCCAAATCTGAAATCCGTTTTTTGGTTCATGCTCTAGTTTTTATGCAATTTTAATTTCTTTTTGTTACAGTTAATGGCATGCATTGGTTTTTAAATTGGAGTTAAAGGGCAATGACTCTTGGATTGAACATAACCACAAGGCAATTAATGTTTTACAAACATCACTTTTACATAATTGTAGTTGTTTTTAAATGTAAAAAATTATTATTTTGTTTTAAGATTGAATCATAGCTTCTTTGAGTAGGTGTAAACGGAATGAAATAAGTAAATCAGAAAAAACCAGGAACTGCATTTTTCCATACGTAGATGGGACATAAAAGTGAGACCAAGAGACATTGATAAGAGTGTGGTGGTTACGGGGGGAGGGGGGAGAGGGAGAGGGAAGGGGGAGGGGGAGGGGCACAAAGAGAACTAGATAGAGGGTGACAGGACAATCTGACTTTGGGTGATGGGTATGCAACATAATTGAACTTTAAGATAACCTGGACATATTATCTTTGAATATATGTATCTTGATTTACTGATGTCACCCCATTAAAAATAAATACAATAAAAAAAAAAGTAAAAAAAAAAAAAAAGAATAGTCCTAACACCTTCTGTTATATATGTGGCTGTTACACACTTCAACATCAAAGGTGCAATATTTCACCATTTGTGACACGTGCATATATTGCCTATTTTCAATTTCCCCTTGGCGATCAAGACAAGAATTGGGATCCTCAAATTTGTATTATAATTGTGAGAAAATGCTTCATGACTGGACAAAAGGAAAATGCAAAGGAAAGCCTTTTGGTATTCCCATGGTTTGGTGTGAACCTAAGGACCACAGCAGTGACTGTTATTTCTGTCTGATCCATAAAAAAGGCATCGGCAAGAAAAAACGGCATATGATCGCATATCCTAATATTCCTTCAGCAATACGACCTATCCCACACTCTGAGACACTCCCGGTTCTAGTTTTCAATGATTTTATTTCTTCTAAGGACAAAGAAAGTGAACATGGTAATCAAGTGTATTTTGATAAGATGCATGAGGCTGTAGAATCTGAAGGGTCTTCTTCTGATGCCAAGCAGTTATTAACCCCTCAGCAGTTTAGCCAACCTGAATTGAATGACTTAGTAAAAATGACATAAAAATTCTCCTTGACTTTCTAAAGCATGAGGAGCATAACTGGATCATTTGTGTGGATCTTAAAATGGTAAATTTCCTGCTAGGACAACAGAGAGTTTTCACAAAGTATCCTTGCTTTCTGTGTTTGTGGGACAGCTGAGCTCGGGAGAAACACTGGACACAGAAGGAGTGGCCGAAATGTGAAGTTCTGGAAGTAGGGATGCAAAATATTGTGAATGAACCTGTAGTTAATTGAGACAGGATCATTTTTCCCCCACTTCACATTAAACTTGGCTTAATTAAGCAGTTTGTTCAGGCTTTGAATAGAGAAAATGAATGCTTTCAACCTATTATTTCTGCTTTTCCTGCCTTGTCTTTTGAGAAGATAAAAGCAGGTGTATTCAATGGACCTCAAATTTGAACCCTCATACGTGATGAAGAATTTGCCAGGAAGATGAATAAGAAGGAGAAAGCAGCATGGCAGTCTTTTGTTGTAGTTACAAAGAACTTCCTTGGCAACAAAAAAGCAGAAAACTATGAACTTCTGGTTCAAAGGATGCTGTTGGCTTTCCGAGACATTGGATATAACATGAGTGTTAAAATTCACTTCCTGAACAGTCACCTTGATAAGTTTCTCGAAAATCTTGGAGCTGTTAATGATGGCAGACTACTGCTGGAGCATCAAACAAGATTGTCCTCAACAAGTACACAAACGCAAGAGCTACAAACACAAATTTTTGCCTAAATAGAATTTAAATAAGTTTTGCGCAAATTTTATGATTAAAATAAGTGTTTTAATATGTTCTATTTAGATATTGTAGACAAATTCTGATGCAATCATATCTTTTAGTGTATTAGTATATTTATTGCATTATATAAATTATTATATTTTCACAAAGATGATGACCAAGAAGACATTCTACTTCATTATGTTAAACTAAATGTTGAAAATTTTACAGAGATGAAAACCTCAAATCTTGAATTGCAAAAAAAATTGTAGCTTACAGAGAAAAACTAATGTCAGATTTGAGATCAGCACACTCGAATTAGGTAAGAACAAGTGTTTTTGTGGGTGCAACAAAAATTTTGTTCCCCAGTGTAAGCGTTCCTTTTGAAATTCTTTATATGTATAAAATTTGTAAACCAAGCAAGTGGGAACTAGCTTACTAGGCTTCCTAATAAGCTAGCCCCAACACTCTTAGCAAAGGTAATTTCATTTAGCTTCTCTTCTTATCCTAAGATAAACATTTCATTTCCCACTATTGGGGTGACAGGAATAAGCGTAAAGCCTGGAAGATTTGGGAATGTCTTTGATATGTAAAATATTTATCACTACTGTGTTATCTTGTGGTCTTGATATGTAGGAATGTTTTTCCTATTAATAGATCCTATAGATTAAGCACTGTAAGCTTATTAGTAAATGACTTTAGTACCTTGCTCCCCTTCTTTTTCCCCCAGCCAGTATGTGATCATGTCTATATAACTAGCCTTAGAGCTATATTCTAGGCATTATAATTTGGGTGAGCTATACCCCGTGTATGCCTTGTTGCCTTAATATTAATATTAAGAAAAGCTCTGTAAAGCCAGTGGCCACAGCCACCATCACAGCTGCTGGGCCCATGCAGGTTTGCATTTGATTCGAACAGATGGTAATGAAACAGTGGAGCCAAGAACTGGTGGGCCATTAGCTTTAATCCTAGCTCACACCCAGCAGGCAAAAAATACACACAGCGGGAAAACACTACCCTTTCCATTCAGGGCTCCCAAAGCCACTGACTCATCCTAGTTTCCTAGAATCAAAGGTTTCTACCTCAGCAGCCTTATTCATCTCTGTTCTCCATCTTCTTCTCTCTGCACAAACTGGCTTCTCCTTCAGCACTCCATCATTTTGGCTGCCTCTCCTCTGCAATGCTAATTTCAGGAACTGAGAGAGAGCAAGCCCCCGGTTTGCCCCATTTGATAGTGTAGAAAATCAAAACCTTTAAGCCAGTATACAATAAGGAAGTCTCTGATACAAAGTCACTTATCTGAAGCATAAATGGGATTCTTCATAAGAGTGTACCACCCCATATCATGCAACAGTCAAGGGTGTGGGGAAAAGCTCAGTTTTGAGAAGATTTTAGTATTAAAAGGATGGGAAAGGCTTAGTCTTAAAACTAAGCCTTAGGGTATAATGACTTTGCCAACTTACAGCCTGTCCCCCATACCCAATGCAAACTATAAGTGAGCAAACATATATCATATTTACAAACGTATTTGACCTACAAGCTCCTCCTAAAATTTCTTCTGTAACCTGCCCTAGTGTCTCTCTATGAAACCCATGGACTACACTACTTTATAATACCAGAAGCATACATCACAATTATCATATAATAAGCCTTTTAAGGAATATCCTCAAGATCAACAACGGGGCTGGGGTGAGGGATGTGAGCAGAATTAGTCAGAGAGAGATGGGCAGCGGCAGACACAGGCCTCATTCCAGGGCGAGTCTCAAAGCTGGGACGGCTCTTCAACGTCACCCTGAGATGGGGGAGAAGGCTGAGCTGCCTACCTCCACGGACCAGTCCCTGGATGCAGGCTGCTTGGGAGGAGACTGTGACCTTGGGTGTGGTGGTTAACCCAGCCGAGGCAGTTCCTAAAGAGGGTTGACAGCTGAGGGCTGTGAGCTGCCAGCATGCTCAGCAGCTGAGGAAATAAATCCTTCCGTGCCGAGGAAGTGGGGGGACAGTCTGGGTGGCTCGGAGCATGGGTCAGCTCCTTCAGTCCTTCCATTCTTTATTCTCCCACCAGTCAGTCATTCTCTGCGCTCTCACCCTTACTTAGCTCTGTTAGAGATTTTCAGGGGGGAAGCGCAAAGACCTAGCAACGTCTTAAAAAAAAAAGACAAACAGAAAAAAATGTATACACATTGTGGTAAGAGGTAAGCCCATTTTCTCACAAAACTAAAATCAAAATGCAAAAATTTTTTTTTATGTTTGTAAGTGAAGCTCTATGCTCCAAAATATATTTCTGAACTCAAAGGCATTCTTCTCCAGATACACTGGACACTGAATTCAGTAAGAAATGGAAACTTTATTTCAAAAACACATCTTGAAGCAATTTGAAAATAAAGAGGACCTTCCTTCCTTTTGAACCGACGCTAAAAGTCAATCAGGACCACGGGCATGGTGAACCAAACTTCCTGAGAGTTCAAAATTTGAAAAGATTGTAACAGCAGATGCCCTCGAGTATGTGGCAAGATTTTTCAGAAGCTTGGGGATTTTTCAGAAGCAGGCTCCCAGTTAAAAACGTACACATTCTTCTTCCTGAAAACACATTCTAAGGTCCTTTAGTCATTATAAAACCAAGCCCATTTGGAGGTCCGAGCAACTTAATATTAAGTCACTGTTATGGGTTGAGTTGTGTAAGCCCTTGCCTCCATCCAAAATAAGATACGTTAAAGCCCCAGTTCCTCAGAATATGATTTTATGGGGAGGTAAGATCTTTCCAGAGGTAATCAGGTTAAAATGAGGTCATTATGCTGGGACCTAATCCAATAGGACTTGGTGTCCTCATAAAAGGGGATTTGGGAACACAGAGAAAGAAAGGCACACATGGAGGGAAGGCAATGGGAAGACCTAGGGAGAATGCCATCGGTAAGCCAAGGACTGCCTGCCCGAGGCTCCCGGAAGCTGGGAGCGAGGACCCAGAACTGGTTCTGCCTCACAGCCCTCAGAGGGAACCGCTGCTGCTTGGATTTGGACTTCTGGATTCCAGAACTGGGTCACAATGTATTTTTGCTGTTTAAGCCACCCAGTTGGTGGCACGTACTTTCTTACTGAAGCCCCAGGAAACCATTACAGCTATTCAGACAGCAACCTATCTATTCAGCTTGTCATATCCCATGAGGGCAGCTCAGAAGTCAGATGATTCTGAACTTGGTTCAAACGTTTGGGCAGGTTCACAAACGATCAAATCCGTTAAGTCTCCTGAAACAAAATAATTAATTATCTTTATGTATTAAGAAAATCATAAACCAGAAAGACAACAGTCTTAGAGCAAGCTCCCTGCCCTTCTTGACATGCCATTATGAATCAGTCGGGGACCACACTGTAGGTGAATTAGCAGTATAGGTAACAGTCAAGGAGTCAGCTAGCCAGGACCTGGTTCTGGTCTCTTTGAGCCAGATATGTTCTCAGGGTTTTATTTTTTACTCCGTTTTTTTTTTTAAACCAGATAATCACCCTTGGTTTGTGTGGTGCAGACTCTTTTACGTAATACCCGAATATTACAAAACTTCATAAAGATGATTGTTGAACTTTTGGTTATATTTGATGATCTGAACTGTTTTCTTTCACTGACAGCATTAAACATGAATGAAGCTACCATGAGAAACTCCTTTACATCTACTAGGATGGCTGTAATAAAAAAAAAGAAAGAAAGAAAGAAGGAAAGAAAGAAAGAAAGAAAGAAAGAAAGAAAGAAAGAAAGAAAGAAAGAAAGAAAGAGCCTGACCTGTGGTGGCGCAGTGGGATAAGGCGTCGACCTGGAACACCGAGGTCGCTGGTTCGAAACCCTGGGCTTGCCTGGTCAAGGCACATATGGGAGTTGATGCTTCCTGCTCCTCCCCCCTTCTCTCTCTCTCTCTCTCTCTCTCACACACACACACACACACACACACTCCTCTCTAAAAAAATCAATAAATAAAATATAAAAAAGAAAGAAAGAAAGAAAGAAAGAAAGAAAGAAAGAAAGAAAGAAAGAAAGAAAGAAAGAAAGAAAACAGCAAGCATTGGTAAGGATATGAAGAGACTGGATCCTTTGTCTATCGCTGGTGCAGATGTGCAGGTGCATCTACACAGAAAACAGTCCAGTGGTTTCTCAAAAAGATTTAACGTAGAATTTCTGTATGACCCAGATGTTTCACCCCTAGGTATAAACCCAAAGTACTGAAAACAAGGACTCAAACAGGTAGCTGTGTACCGATGCTCACTGCAGCCTTGTTCACAATAGCCAAAAGACGACAAAAAACCCAACTGTCAATCAACAGATGAGTGCAAAAACAAAGCGCTTTATATACGCACAGTGGAATATTATTCAGCTGTAAAAAGGAATGGAGTTCTGATACTTGCTACAACAGGAATAAACCTTGAAAACATTATGTTAAGTGAAATAAGCCGCACCCAAAAGGAAGGACAAATATGTATGATTCCACGCATATGAAATATCTAAGATAGGCAAATGCATAGGCTCAAAAAAGCGGATTAGAGGCTAGCCAGGGACTGGGTAGGGTAGAGTGGGCATTAATTACTTAATGGGCACAGAGTTTTGAATTAGGGTGATGGAAAAGTTTTGAAAATAGATAATGATGATGACTGCACAATATCATGCGTGTGATTAGTGCAGTTTTGTAATTAGTGCATAATTGTACAGTTAAAACGGCAAATCTTGTGTGTATTTTTACTACACTAAAACGAAAAAGAAAGAAAAGCCAATTACATACGGAAATCATTCTATTCTTTTTACGTGGACCCAGGGGCTCTACACATAATGATGATTTCATCTTCACACAATGTTATGACGTAAGGATCACTGTTTCTATTTGACAACTAAGGAAATTTAAGCTCAGAGAGGTGCTCATGGCCCAAGAGCTACTAACGGATTGAACTGGGGTTAGATTCACAGTTTAGTCAGTCCCCAGCACAGACTAGAAAATATATCAATTTCTCTGTCTAGCTACAATCTACCAAGATGGCCTCAACATAAATATTCATTCCTTATTTATATAGCAGGGGCAGGCGAGCAGAAAGAAGGACCCTGAAGGCCGGGTACAGAGAATTTCCTGGTTCTGCTTTCTCAAGTCTGATGGATTATTTGTGAAGATAAGGTTTGCCTTGAAAGTGCTTGTGGAATGTGTCACGTATCTGTGACCTCAGTTTTCTGGAGGACAGCCAAGGAGCCAGAAGTGAGAAAAGATCACGGGTGAAGAACCAGATCTGGCCGTTGTGTGGAGACTGCAGCCCTTTTGCATATTTTTGGAAACCCTTTCCTTATTCCCACTCAATCTGCAGCGTTAGGAGGGAGTGGTTAGAGTGGGGAGGGGAATGGGGCCGTTCTTTCTTTTTTTCCACAAGAAAATGAAACTGACGATGAAGAGGAGCATCCGCCCTTCCTGGCGAGGCAGCCATCCTCACTCCCCTTCCATGTCTGCGCCTCTCCTTTCCGTCTCTCTCTTGACTCCTCTTTCTCTCTTGGCCCTTTAAATGTTGGTGATACCCAGGGTTCGGTCCATCCCACTTCTCTTTTCATATTACCTTTCCCCCTTGACCGGCCCGTCCACAAACATGGCCTCAGCTACCCCGGGTCCCTGATGATGTTGACATATTTAGCCCTGATGGCTCTCCTGAACTCAGGACCATTGTATCCATTACATATCTCCAACTGCTTGTCCCCCACCATACTCGTCATCTTCGGAAACCCTGGTTTCTGTGGGAATGACAGCATCAACCAACCAGTTACCCAAATCAGAAACCTGGGAGCCCTTCTAGACTCTCTTCTCTCCCCTTTTCCTGTTGTTCTTTCTCAATTTTTCTGTCGATTCTATTTCCTGTATGTCGCTAACCCACTCCTTCTTCTCCATCCCCCTTGTGTTTTGTTTAATTCCTCCTTCACAAAACCTGCCAGACCACTCGAGTAGCCTACACTGAAGTAGACTAATGACCTCCAGTCTTAGCCCTCTGCAACCTATTCTCCGGGGAGTCATTAAACAAACAAACAAAACCACATTTCATCATCCGTTTCTTCTGCCAAGAGCTTTCAGGGGCCAACGATGGCTTGCAAGATACATTTCAAACACCCAGGCTTGACACGGCGGACAAGTTCATTCATGTTCTTCAGAGCTTTGGCTCAGACTACTTCTCCACACACACCCTGAGCTCTGGTTATCCTGCCCTGTTTAACTGCAAACATGTGCCCTGGCCCACCTTGCCTGCGCGCTCTGCTTTGGCACACCTTGTTTTCCCCACCTGGAATGTCCACTCCTGCATCCCGCGCCTCTCTGCCTAACCCTCCCACACCCTTAGGGACACGCTCTCCGTAGACTCAGATTTTGACTATTCTGAGCTAATTTGGGGACTTCTCCTCCATAGTTTCTCTCTCTCTTCCTTTCTTTCTTTTTAAATTTTATTCAATTTATTGAGGTGACATTGATTAAGAACATCACACAGCTTCCTTCTACATCCTCCACTGGTTTTCCTTATTGGCATATACAGAACTCTCTCGTACTCCTTATCACATTGCCTTAATAATGATGCTCTTGTACAGTATCCTCGCTAGGCTAATTAATGGAGGCAGGCGCTGGGTCAGTGTTGGTCAAATAAGTTTGTAAATATGATATATATGTTTGCTTGCCTATAGTTTGCATTGGGTGTGGGGGACAGGCTGTAAATAGGCAGGGTCATTATAGCCTAAGGCTTAGTTTTAAGACTAAGCTTTTCCCCACATCTTTGATTGTTGCATGATAGGGGGTGGTGCACTCTCATGAGGAATCCCATTATGCCTCAGATAAGTGGCTTTGTATCAGAGACTTCCTTGTTTGTATATTGGATTAAAGGTTTTGATTTCTATACTATAAAGTGGGGCAGATTGTGAGCTTGTTCTTTCTTGGTTCCTGAGATTAGCATTAGAGGAGAAAGCAGAGAAAGGCCACATAGAGAGGAGTAGCAGCCAAGATGGCAGGATGCTGAAGGAGAAGCCAGTTTGTGCATAGTTTGTCCAGAAAAAAGGAGATGGGGAACAGAGGTGAATAAGGCTGGTGAGGTAGAAACCTTTGATTCTAGGAAACTAAGATAAGTCAATGGCTTTGGGAGCCCTGAATGGAAAGGGAAGTGTTTTCCCATTGTGTGTATTTCTTGCTTGCTGGGTGCAAGCTAGGATTAAAGCTAGTGGCCCACCAGTTCTTGACTCCGTTGTTTCATTACTGTCTGTCCGAATCAAATGTGAACCTGCATGGGCCAAGTGACTGTGATGGTGGCCGTGGCTACTGGCCTTACATTTGGCATAGTCTGTGGCAGGATTCAGAGATTGATATGGAGCTGCCACCCTTGTGGTGCATGGTAGAGGACTGGCTGCTGTTATGGTTCCCCATGGCTGTCCTTTTGGGGGCTGTAGGCTGGCTGACTTGTATAGCCGTGCGTGAGGAAACCGAGAGCTCTGTGGAAGAGGATGCCTGGGACCTGCAAACTGAGCAGTGGAAGGAGCTGGAGCAAACGTGGGAGAAAGAGAATGCCGACCCTTGAGCTGGAGGAAGCGTTGGAGGAGGAGGTTGACCAGGTTCACGAGATTCGCCTGGAAATGGAGCAGCCGCTTGAGAAGGAATCACAGGTTCATGAGTTGCAGCTTGCCGGACGTTGTGGAGAGCCAGCAGCGGCAGGAGGCTGGGGCTGAGGCCAGGGCTGGGACTGCAGCAGAAGGCAGTGGCAGCCCAGGGCTCAAGCCTGGCAGCAGGAGCTGGTGTTTTCAGTTCCTCTCTGGAGGATGAGGAGAATTGGGCTGGAGTTGCAATCTGCAGTCTCCAGAAGATGAGAGCCCAGCAGCAAGGAGTACCTACTACATCCCTGGTAGGTCTGCAATTTTGGGACATAGGGGTGAATGCCATCATGCTCTCTGGAGCAGAGATGGAACTGCTGACTGCCATTGCCATGTCCTCCTTCTTGGGACAGTGTAAGACCTGCCAGGATGGCAGGGATGAGGGGGAGGCTGAGGTCCCATGTGTGGAGACTGATTCTTGGACTACGACTGGAGTGGGCACTGGCTCCTTTGTTGGATGGACTTACGGATTTTGGACAATGTGAAATACCCTGATGGGGGTGGGGGACGGCTTAGTTAGAGGCCATGCTCTACCCCAGGAAGCTTTTCCTATGGCTAGAAAGAAGTCCAAGGACATTTTGCACTTTTGGCAAAGTGCTCAGAGACTGGTGAAGGGTATCTTTCTAATTGTTGAAATTGTATGATTTGTCATGTTGTTATAATTTGTGTAATGTGCCTAATTTCCTTGTGCAGGAATATCTGTGCTTTATATCATGAAGTGAGCAAAAGGGGTGAAATGTTGATCAAATAAGTTTGTAAATATGATATATATGTTTGCTCGCTTATAGTTTGCATTGGGTGTGGAGGACAGGCTGTAAGTAGGCAGGGTTGTTATAGCCTAAGGTTTAGTTTTAAGACTAAGCTTTTCCCCACACCCTTGACTGTTGCATGATACGGGGTGGTGCACTCTCATGAGGAATCCCATTATGCCTCAGATAAGTGGCTTTGTATCAGAGACTTCCTTGTTTGTATACTGGATTGAAGGTTTTGATTTCTATACTATAAAATGAGCAGACCAGGAGCTTGTTCTTTCTCGGTTTCTGAGATTAGCATTAGAGAAGAAAGCAGAGAAAGGCCACGTGGAGGAGAGGAGAAGCAGCCAAAATGGCAGAGTGCTGAAGGAGAAGCTAGTTTGTGCAGAGTTTGTGCAGAGAGAAGGAGATGGGGAACAGAGGTGAATAAGGCTGTTGAGGTAGAAACCTTTGATTCTAGGAAACTTGGATAAGTCAGTAGCTTTAGGAGCCCTGAAAGGAAAGGGAAGTGTTTTCCCACTGTGTGTATGTATTTCTTGCCTGCTGGATGCAAGCTAGGATTAAAGCTAATGGCTCACCAGTTCTTGGCTCTGTTGTTTCATTACCATCTGTCCGAATCAAATGTGAACCTGCACGGGCCAGGTGGCTGTGATGGTGGCTGTGGCTACTGGCTTTAGAGTCAGGCACATATTTGATACACAGAAGGGATGAAACACATGTTGAATAAATGCTCCCTACCTGGAAAACTATTTCTTCTCAGCCACAAAAAGGGGGATCATAGACAGCCCCTCCTAGCATTGCTAGTAATCTCCTGAGTGCTCCTGAGACTCTCAAGTTTGGAGAGAAAAGAGATTGGTTGAGACTTGAAAGTCAGAGCATGTTATGGAGACATTAGCGATATATTATAGAAAAAAGAATGGTCATGATAATGAACCTGGTTTATTCTGTAAGGCTGCTTGTCAGGAAAAGGGGTGGACATCCCTTGTTCTTGTCTTCCAGCAATACTTTCCTGTTCTTTAATCACAGAACCTTGGGATGTCTTTGGGATTCCAACACCACCACCAACCTAGTCCTTTGGTTCAGGTGGGGTTGATCCCACATCAATGGTAGGCATGTGACTTTGGCCTGCCCAATCAGAACATTCCATTCCCCTTCCCTCAGCGGTTGGTACAGAGATAGCCACAGGATACTATACAACAGGATCACCTCTGGAGCTGGGGATTTTCTGTCTTTACTGAGCTTGCTTGGTGGAAATGCAAGGTGGACTGGCAAGGCTGCTGGGACCGGTTGCCAGCTTGGACTCTGTATCAGAAATGAAGCCCAGGTACAAGGAAGGAAGAGCCCAGAGGCCGAAAAACAAATTGCTAATGATAACATTTGAGTGCTAAATCCAACTTTGCTTAACACCAAACCTGTTATCTTTTCTGTTTTTTTTTTCTAGTTACATGATAAAAGAAATTTTCTTTTTTGAATAAGGGGATTAAACTTGGGTCTCTGTCCCTTGTGAGCAAAAGAGACTTTATTAATACTGCAATCAGCAAATCTAGAGAGAAAGTGTCACTCACAGGGGCCCTGGTTCTCTGGTCATACAATAAGGAGGTGTTTCCTTTCATCCTGGTCGTTTCACCCAGAGACTCTCTAGGCTTTGAGTCATTGGCCCCCTGGGCCAGTAGCCAGGGAAAGAGGCCCCGAGGGCCTCTCAAACTGCTTTCACCAGACCCCTTGTAGCTGGGACACAGCATTGCCCATTCTGTTCACACTGGCTGACCGATGTTTTCAAGTTTATTTTGTTGTGTATTTATTTCTAATCACAAAACAAACATGAATACATTCTTCTTGTAAAAATGGAAACATTAAAAAAAACATGCAGAAGTCTTCACATTGACTCGACCATTTCCCACAGAGGGCACTCTGTATTCAGCTGGTACCCTAGAACTTAGTATAGACACGCTGAGGGACAGAGGCGTTTGCTTTGCGTGGTGACTCTGTAGGGGTGGTGGCTGTGACTGTGTGGTTCTGCCTGCATGTGCAGTAAGGATACAGGAGTACCACCAAGTCCCATCCCCGGCTGGGTAGCTCAGTTGGTTGGAGCATTGTGCTCATACAACAGGGTTGTGTGGTCCATCCTCCGTGAGGGTACATTCAAGAATCGACCAATGAATGCAAAAATAAGAGGAAGAACAAACCGATGTTTCTTTCTCTCTCTCTATCTCTCGGGTCAATAAATCAATTAAAAAAAAAAAGTCCCAGTTGCGAAGTTTCTTTTTACTCTATTATGCAATTATCCAATCCCAGGGATTCCTGAAATTTCTTTACATTTCCTCTATGTACAGTGTAAAGCCAGGAGCCACGGCCAGGACCACTATCACAGCAGTCGCCTGGCCCATGCAGGTTTGCATTGGATTCGGACAGTCGGTAAAGAAACAACGGAGCCACAAACTGGTGGGCCATAGTCTTTAATCCTAGCTTGCATCCGGCGGGCAAGTAAAAAATATACACTGGGCTCCAAAACCCACTCACATTCAGTGCTCACAAAGCTACTGACTTATCCGAGTTTCCTAGAATCAAAGGTTTCTAGCTCACCAAACTTATTCACCTCTGTTCCCCATCTCCTTCCTTATCCCAGATACAAACTCTACACAAACTGGCATCTCACTCAGCACTCCACCATCTTGGCTGCTTCTCCTGGCCTCCTCCACGTGGCCTTTCTCTGCTCTCCTCTGCTCTCTCTTCTAATGGTAATCTCAGGAACCAAGAGCGCAAGCTCCCGTTCTACCCCTATTTTATAGTGTAGATTCAAAACCCTTAATCCAATATACAAAATAGGGAAGTCTCTAATACAAAGTCACTTTCTGAGGCATGATTGGATTGTACCACCCCACATCAAAAAGGGTAGGAAAGGCTTAATCCCAAAACCAAGCCCCAGGCTACAAGGATTCTGCCTGCCTTTAGCCCACCCCAACACACATTAATATCACCTGGGCGACGGCCTCCTCGTGTTATCTTTAACAAAGTGAGCATAATACATTTTATCTGCCCAACATACAGTGTTTAGAAATCTTCTCTAAAAGGTTGCTACTAAACAGTGTCCTGGGAAGGGGAGGATGAGCTAAACCATAATATGTCTCTTTACTCGTTTTATAAAAAAGTATATAAATAATATAGTTACAGGGAGAGCAACCAGACCTTAATTATTGTTTTGCTTGAGAGAAGGAATTCAATCAGACAAAATGCAGCAAGTAAAGGAAGAATTTATTGGCCATGCAGGAAAAAGTCAGAGAAAAGGGGGTCTTGGAGACAGGTTCTGGGAGTTAGCCCAGGACAAGTAGTGGCTGCCCACTGCTCCCCTGATTGCAAGTCCAATGGGGTCCCTTAGACCCTAAGAGAAAGGGAGAGGCAAGAAAAATGTGCCTGGGAAGAATGGGAGAAGGGGGAGGGGTAGGGGGAGGGGATCTCTGTCCCAAGAAATTTTAAGGATGGGGATTTTAGGGAGTCCCAGGGGGAAGACCTCAACAGAATATTCATCTGTTCTCTGGTGAGTTGTTTAGGGTCCCGTTCTCCACTGATTGGTCAGCGCCAAGGCAGCTGATCCTGGGATCACCAGTGGCTTTCCTTGGTCTGGTTCCGCTGCTTTTCTGAGCCTGGAGTTGAATGCAACAGAGGGCTGGATGTTATCTCTATGGGTTAGGACTTCAGTGCTCTTCTCCTCCAAGGGGGTTTGAAACCACACGATTAGCTATGTGCCAGGTGAGGGTCCGAATTCCATGACCAGCAATCGATATGATATCAGGGGTCTAAACCATGTGAGCAGCTAAGGGCGGAAAGGTCACCCTGGAGGCGAGGTCCTGTTTTCCCAGTTTGTCCACTGTTAGGCACCTGGGGCTTTCTGCGCTGAGACTCCCGTGTCTGACCTATAGTCCACACTCTGCTCATGTCTGTCTAATTGCTTACCACAGTACGAACAAGTTCTTACTATAAAAGATTCAAAATATACAGAAATACATGGGACAAAGGCGAAAACTGCCCTCATCTCAAAATCTCACCTTGCAGGCCTGACCTGTGGTGGCGCAGTAGATAAAGCATCGACCTGAAATGCTGAGGTCACCTGTTCAAAACCCTGGGCTTGCCTGGTCAAGGCACATGTGGGAGTTGATGCTTCCTGCTCCTCCCCTCTTCTCTCTCTCTCTTTCTTTCTCTCCCCTCTCTAAAATGAATAAATAAAATCTTAAAAAATAATCTCACCTTGCCATTGGCCTTTCATTATATACTTTTTCAGTCTTTTTTTCCTGCATTTTCATTGTATAGACATATGTAAAGCAGCAATATATTTTAGAAGCTTTTCCATGATAGTGTTCTAAGATTAAAGTACTATGTTATGAAAAACAGAGAATGTATCCTTAGGCCAAGACATAAGAATGGGCAAGTTTTGAAGGACAGAGGTAGGCAGGGCGCCTGTGCACAAGCCTGAATGGGGAGAGGTGGGGGTGGGTGGGGGGTTTAGGAACTTGTAGGGGGCGCAGCACTCAGCGGGGCCACGTCCAAAACAAGCGCCACAGACTTCCCAACGTTTCCACCCCTGCTTCTCAAATCCTAAGCCTAGGAGGATGGCTGGGTTAGCGCCAATAACGAAACCCTCTGATATTTTCTATTCTGAATTGCTACTAAAAGCTCAGTACAGGTATTTTATTTTTTAAATTTTTTTAATTAACTTTAGAAAGAGATGCAGGGAGAGAAAGAGATACAGAGTACCACTGATTTGCTGTTCCACTTATTTATGCATTATTGGTTGACTCCTGTATGTGCCCTGACAGGGGATATAACCAACTGAGCTACCTGGCAAGGGCTCAGCATTTTTTGTTTTTTAAACACAATGTTTATTCTTTTCTTTCTTTTCTTTCTTTCAGAGAGATCAAGTTAGACATTTTGTTTTTCCTTGTTATGTGCCAGATTCATAATATGTGATAGATGGGGTCTGATGAGTGATTCTTGTTTTGAGTTTTCTTGTTTAACTGGCAGAAATATCCTTGTCCTCTTCTCCCTTCTTCTCACTTCTTCCTCTTCTTTTTGCATCATTCGTCTTTACTCTCTTCTGGTATTCTACTTTTTTTTGGGGGGGGGGCCTTTTTTTTTCCAGTTTAGACTTTCATTCAATTTAGGCTCCATATTATGATTACTTATCTAACATGTGAACTATTTTATACTGAGCCTTAGAGAATGCCGATTATGCTTCCAAAATATTTGAACACATGGACATTTGCTATGATACAAACATAGCACCAGGGTGGCTGACACTATTTGCCTGGGAAGCAATGCCGCGCCTCAGAGAAATCAGAGCTGGGAGTCAGAGCTGGGCGTGGGCCCCATTCTACCACTCACTCATTTGTGGTTCTCAAGGAGGCACCCAATAGAGTCTCTGTGCTGTATTTGGGTGTTTATCAGATTAAACAAAATAATATATATGTAAACACTGATTCAATACATGAGCACTATTTTTCCATCCTAACTTTCTGATGTAGAGACTCATCCGTGGATTATGTCAGACCATCCATCCAGTGAACCAAATACAGGAGGAGAGTGATTCGGGCAAATGTGTCTGAAGGGAAACACTGCTCATGCTTCTCCTCCTTTGCTGTGTTTACTCAGAAACCCGAGCTTACCTGATCTAGGGCAGGAAGAAGAGGAAGCCCTGGAAATATGACTCCCGCTTTGTAGGGATGAGATGACATGATTCAAGCAGAATACCCTGTAAGGGGTAAGTGACTCTGTTTCCTAAAGACATAACTGCACTTTCATAATAGTAACAAGCTATCGTCCTAAGCTTCAATAACTTTTATTTTTGAAGCCCTCCTTTCATTTTCCTGTTTGTATATCAGGAAGTTGGGGATGAATGACCCCAAACTGGGGTATAAGCAAACATACACGATCATTTTACTGGTCAAAATACGGGTGGGTCCTGACCCCAAGCACCACTAGGTTTGGGTTTTCTCACCCTCCTCGCTTTCCTGGGCTTTCCTTTGGGCTCATTCAGTGTAGGCTTGATAGCTTCTGAGAGATAATTGACCTGTATGCAGTAAACTTTAGACTTAGAAGATACCAACTCAGTCCCTTTCTCAGGATAAGGACGTAAAATGTCTAGGATGTACTCTGATTGGTCCTCCCTGGATCATGTGACTTCCCTCAAACCAATACCTGTGGCTAAGGGAATAGGATGTTCTGATTGATAGGTTGGGTCCTATATTCACTTCTGTAGCTAGGGTACAGTGACCAGCCGTTATGCCAGAAATACACAGAATGAGGAGGGACCCTTTCCCAGGGTAAGGGAATCACTTTTAATAGAAGAAGTAGGGCAAAGGTTGCTGGGAAGACAATCCAACAGGTGTTCATGCTAGAGATAATCTTTTATAGGTGAACTTCTAGCTAGAATTATACTGGGATTATGTAGGTTAATATAGAGCTTTAAATTTTTTTTTTATTTTTTTTTTGTATTTCTCTGAAGCTGGAAACGGGGAGAGACAGACAGACTCCGCATGCGCCCGACTGGGATCCACCCGGCACACCCACCAGGGGGCGACGCTTTGCCCACCAGGGGGTGATGCTCTGCCCCTCTGGGGCGTTGCTCTGTTGCAACCAGAGCCACTCTAGCACCTGGGGCAGAGGCCAAGGAGCCATCCCCAGCGCCCAGGCCATCTTTGCTCCAATGGAGCCTTGGCTGGGGGAGGGGAAGAGAGAGACAGAGAGGAAGGAGAGGGGGAGGGGTGGAGAAGCAGATGGGCGCTTCTCCTGTGTGCCCTGGCCGGGAATCGAACCCGGGACTTCTGAACGCCAGGCCGATGCTCTACCACTGAGCCAATCCACCAGGACCTAAAATTTTTTTCTGTATCCCCTATGAGAGCATGTTTGTCCCATCATTATTTTTGGTAAACATATCCTAAAGTAAGCTTTAACTGTGGTAATAAAAAAGACAATATTGGGATAGCCCACCAAAATGAACAACTTCTCACTAATTGTCCATTTGGTGGTTTACTTCTTTCTGCCTTTGCTAAAAATAGCTGATTGAAAAGTTGATAAATGAAGCCCTGACGAGGTAGCTCAATCAGTTTAAGCATCATCCCCAAAACCATGGTTGAGGGTTCAATCCCAGGTCAGGGCTCATGCAAGAATCAACCAATGAATCCATGAATGAGTGGAACAATTAATCTATGTTTTGCTTTCTCTAAGAAGTTAATTAGTTAACTAACTAATTAAAAAAGTAGATAGATGAGAATATGGGATTTGGTAATTTAAACTAATGTGTGGTGGATTACTTTGATTTTCTCCCACTGACACTATTGGTGTAAAGTGAGGTTGGGAAGCATGTTCTGATGTTATAGGTACTCTCTGGGATCACTCAGGCTCCTGAGGGGCGTGAGTGGGGAAGTTTATAGGAGAAACTCGGGTCTGTAACATTTGCACACATTTTTTTTTCCTTCCTTTTTTCCTCTCTCACTCTCCCTCTCTCTCCCTTCCTCCTCCTTCTTTCCTCTCTCTCTCTTTTCTTCCTTCCTTAGTAAAACTCAAGGGGTGGCAGGAGCTTCTGCTTTTTGGATGAGTAGCAAACAACTACGACACATTCAGGCCTGCCCTCCATCACCTTTACCCCAGCGTTTTCTCCATCTGTGGGAAGCTGCGTTATATCCCTGTTCAGCCTGCCCGGACACTAGAAATCAGAGATGTTCTGTCTGTTCTCTGGGCCTGTTGTTTCCTTTCTGTGCCTGGCTCCCATCTACGTGCCGAGTATCAATAGATCTGGTGGTAGGTTTACTGACAATAATGTTGAATCAGTGTGTCTCAAACTTGAGTGTGCCCAGGAATCACGTTTTGTTAAAATGTGTATATTTTATTCAGTACATCCTGGAGGGGTCTGAGGGTCTGCATTCCTAACAAACTCCCAGGTGAAGTGGTTGCCACTGGGTCCACGAAAATGCATTTTAAGCAATGTACAGATGATGTATCGTTGAACTGTATACCTGAAACTTATATAATATAAATATAATTTTATTAACCAATGTCAGCCCAATAAATCTGATTTGAAAAATAGAGGAAATGAGCCTGACCAGGTGGTGGCGCAGTGGATAGAGCGTTGAACTGAAATGCAGAGGACCCAGGTTCGAGACCCCGAGGTTGCCAGCTTGAGCATGGGCTCATCTGGTTTGAGCAAAAGCCCACCAGCTTGAACCCAAGGTTGCTGGCTCTAGCAAGGGGTTACTTGGTCTGCTGAAGGCCCGCGGTCAAGGCACATATGAGAAAGCAATCAATGAACAACTAAGGTGTTGCAACACACAGTGAAAAACTAATGATTGATGCTTCTCATCTCTCTCTGTTCCTCTCTGTCTGTCCCTGTCTATCCCTCTCTCTGACTCTCTCTGTCTCTGTAAAAAATAAATAACTAAAAATTTAAAAAAATTAAAAAAATAGAGGGAATGAGATTTCTGGAAAGAGGTCTGACTCTCCAGTGGGATAGGCATCTGCAAGGACCACTAGCTAGTTTGCTGCTTTTGCTGCCATGAGGTTGAGATGTGGAGGCTCAGGATGAAGCAAATACTGACACCAAGAAAGGCAACCTGTGCAACGGAGAGTCAGACTGTTCTTTCAGATCTAACGGAGCCCGTATCGAGCTATCCCTGAAGGCAGACGTACTCCCCTTACTTCTGTAAGCCAATGATTCTGTTTGCTTCAGCAAGTTTAATATGTACCTTACATGCCTTGTAATCTAAAGAGGCCGAACCAATAAACAAACCAACAGCATGAACAAACACCAAGAATGGGGCAAGTAATTTTTCAAGGGAGCTTCACAGAGCACATGACATTTGAGTGAAATGCCTTAAATGACAAAGCAAGATCTAATTGATGATAGACTGTGTTCCTTGTTCTATTTATGGCTCCTGAAAATTGGGCAGGATTCCTAAAAATGCCAGGACCAGTCCACGTGATATAAGAATATGATCCTCGTCTCTGGCAGAAGCTGGCTAGAGCTGGAGGATGATTTTTCTGAAAACAAAACAAAACAAAACAAACAAAAATAAAAAAACAAAATAACAACACCCAGTCAGTTTCTCATTAGGACTTAGATGTCAACTCTCAGAGTCGTCTTTTCTGAAATTCCTATCCAAAAATTGTCTTAACTCTTCCTTTCTTCCAGGCATCCAGTTTAAATGCCTGAAGAGCACATTTTTTTTCTTTCTTATTTTTACAGAGACAGAGAGAGAGAGTCAGAGAGAGGGATAGACAGGGACAGACAGACAGGAACTGAGAGATGAGAAGCATCAATCATTAGTTTTTTGGTTGGCATTGCAACACCTTAATTGTTCATTGGTTGCCCTCTCATACGTGCCCTGACCGTGGGCCTTCAGCAGACCGAGTAACCCCTTGCTCGAGCCAGCGACCTTGGGTTCAAGCTGGTTCTGGATCTCGAACCTGGGTCTTCCGCATCCCAGTCCGACACTCTATCCACTGCACCACCGCCTGGTCAGGCCTGACGAGTACTTTTTAACTCTGTAATTATTTTGTTTATTATTTTTATTTCTTTATTATAATGATTTTAGAATAAGCTTCTTGAGGGTCAGGACCTTTTTTATCTCGATAAGTGATATTTTTGCAGTACATGTTATCTGGTGGCACTTAAATATTTGTGGAATTAATGTTCAGTTGATTAAAACATTAAATCCAGGATTGGCTTCCAAATACCTGTGGTATATAATGATGTGCAGAAACTATAGCAGGCCCAAAGAAAGAGAAACAACAAAGGTGAGAAGTAACTTCAGAAAGGAACTGAAAGAAATGAAGATAGATGGTTCTTGAGAAGAGACGGCTTAGAGAATATTTATTTTTCCACAATTATAAGAAGGCTGTTTATCGGAAAAATGTAGAACAGTACTCTCTGTTGTCACAAACTTCTAAATCAAAGAGAGAAACAAACAGAAACACTTTAATTGATCCTGGGAAGACCTTGAGCATTGATTGTCATGGTAAAGGCATGTACTTCAGTGCCAAACATGTTGTGGGTTCCATTGGTCGCCTTATCTTTATTGAGGAGGCAAAGAATGTTGGTTGCTTACCCAATAATTATTGTCCCTTTCATGGTTAGTAACAGAACTGTGATTTTATTAAGATGGCAATGTGTTTGTCTAGGAAATTTCTGTCCCAACCTACTTCATAGGAACATTCTGAACAATGAAATGTTAGGTAAGAGGTTGTGTCAGAAAAACAATTCTATAATTCTCTTTATTTCCTTAAAGGAATTACTGGGAGTTACATGCCTTATATATTTTTCTTTTCTTCGTTCTTGATGCCTGGAATGTAGATGTGATGGGTGGAGCTCCAGCAGCTGTTTTATGATCTTGAGGAAGGAAGTCACACATAAAGAAGCCACACACCAAGAACAGCAGAGAAGCACCTTGCATCCTTGATGATTTCATGAAGTTACTTTACTGGCCCTGAGCTACCTAGTTCCATACTCCTTTTATGTAGAATAAAACTCTTGTATGTTTCAGCCACTATTATTTTGCATTCTCAGTTCCATGCAGCCAAACTTAATTTTAACTGATACATCTAAATCAGCAATTTTCAAATTTTTTCATCTCATGGCACACATAAAGTAATTACTAAAATTTTATGGCACACCAAAAAATATATATTTTGCCTATATGACAAAAAAATAGGTATAATTTTGATTCATTCACACTATATGGCTACTGTCTTTTTTTTTTTTTTCTTTACAGGGACAGAGAGAGTCAGAGTCAGAGAGAGGGATAGATAGGGACAGACAGATAGGAATGGAGAGAGATGAGAAGCATCAATCATCAGTTTTTCGTTGCGAGACCTTAGTTGTTCATTGATTGCTTTCTCATATGTGCCTTGACTGCGGGCCTTCAGCAGACTGAGTACCCCTTGCTTGAGCCAGCAACCTTGGGTCCAAGCTGGTGAGCTTTGCTCAAAACAGATGAGCCTGCGCTCAAGCTAGCGACCTTGGGGGTCTCAAACCTGGGTCCTCCGCATCCCAGTCCAATGCTCTATCCACTGTATCACCGCCTGGTCAAGCAGCTACTGTCATTTTTTAAGAACAATAAAAATGATTCAAGGGATAGAAGGTAGGTCATTTGGAAAAAAAATTTAAAATAAAGAAAAAGATTGTCCAGCCTGGAAAAAAAAAAGAGAAAGTATTTCATAAATAGGAAAGGTTATTAAAAGGAGCCTAAAAAAAGGCTAGTAGGTTCTACTATTATTATTTATTTTTACAGAGAGAGAGAGAGAGAGAGAGAGAGAGAGAGACAGGAAAGGAGAGAGAGCGGGAATGGAGAGCTAAGAAGCACCAACTCCTGGCTGCTTCACTTTAGTTTTAGTAGTTCACTGATTGCTCCTCCTGTGTGCCCTGATGGAGAGGGGCTCAAGCTGAGCCAGCCACCTTGGGGTCGTGTTGATGACTCTGCCCCCAAGCCAGTGACCTGAGCTTAAACTGGCAAGCCCATTCTCAAGCCCATGAGCCCTTGCTTTAGCCGGCAGCCTCAGGGTTTGGACCCGGGGACGTCAGTGTTCTGGGTTGAGGCTCTATCCACTGTGCCACTACTAGTCAGGCAAGGCTAGTAGGTTTTTAATCACTAAAGTGGAACAAAGTTAGGTCACTTTAAATTGAAGAAAGAACATACTGATAGAGTGTTTATGCAATCCAGTGCCATTGGAGACATTGAGATTGAGGATCTCAATCCCTAGAGTTCTGTATCAAGTCTAGAGAGGATGTGAGGGTAGCCCACAGTGATGTCTCACTCTCTGATCAACCATGTGCATCCTTCCTGAAGCTGATGCCTGTGGTGCAAAGAAGGAACGACGGGACCTTAGGATTCGGCCACACAGTCTCCTGATTCTTTCTTGGAAATTTCCTTGAAATACATTTCAGTTTGTTTTTTTTTAAACAAAAGGATAAATGGCAGACACTGTTGATTGCAGATACTGTAGAGACCCTGTACATATTCATCCTCTGGCATATCCAGTTTATGCTGATGGCCCCTGCGAATCTTCACGGCTTTCTCTCTAGCAGTGGGCAGGGCAGTGATTTGTCCTTACTGGGGCTAATATATAACCTGGGTACTAGTGTGCCATGCCTGCTCATTGAGTCTTGCCAACACCACAATCCGAGGGCTCACAGGGTGTCCGATTTAGCATCACGAGATCTTGCATAATACTGGTCTGCAATCAAGGGACCCATTTTATGGCATAGAAACAATCAAGAGCTTGTGCTTATGGGACCCATGGGTCTTACCATACACTTCATTATAGGTAAGTGCTGCCTGATAGAACTCTTAAAGGTCTCTTAAAGGTTCAGCTAAGAAGTTTGAGGGATGTTACTCATTTGAGGTGGGTCACTGTCCTTCCAAATGTGGTAGAACCTTTGAACCAAAAGTCAAATGATGCCATGTCCCAGTTGCTAGAGTACTCTCTCCTAGCCCTAGTAGATGATCTAAAATTGAGCTAAGTTTATCAAGGCATTCCATTTGCTAGTGACTGGTAGGGGAAGTGGGCTGCGTACATCTTGGAAAAATGTAGCGGCCCAATAAACACATTCTGACAAGTAGAAGCTGCTTTTCCTTTCTGGCTTTGGATGTATTGTGTAAAGCTAATGTTTGGAGCAGTTGCAGTCATCTTGTAACCATGAAGGGAGAATACAAACACTGAGAATGACAGAGTAAAAAGATGGAAGAATATGGTGTTTTAATGACACCAGTGAGTCATTTTCCTCTGGACATTCCAAGTGAGATAACAGATGATTTTATTATTTAAGCCACTTTTTGTCTTTCTACAGCTGCTTCTGTGTTGATGGTGCCTACCTTCTATTGGAGAAGCCCAAAATGCTGACACTCTCCCAGCCTCCCTTGCAGCTAAGATATGAACACGTGACTCAATCTGGCCAATGGGACTTGGGAAGCATTTGTTGTGAGACGTCTGAGAAAGGCTTTTATTCTTAAGAAAAATTGGTGTTTAGGAAGTATGTCCCTACTTTTTAGCCAGATACTGTTGTGCTTTCATGTGACACTTGAAGCTGTGGCTGCTTTCTGTGCCTCTAACCACCTAAGGATAAAGCCAAGGATGCTAAGACTGTCAGAGTGAAAGAGGTGAAAACCTCAGGTCTTCAGTGACATGGCCCAGCCCCTGATCCACCCTGAAGCTGCCCTGCTTCTTGAATTATCTTTATGTGAAGTAAATAAATGTCATAGTTTAAATTGGCTTTGGTTGAATGTTCTGCTCCTTGTAGCCAGAGCCATCTTAATTCAAACATACAGTACTGTCCACCAGTTCAGCTCCCCTCTGCCTCTCAGTCTGCTGAAAACAAAAGAACAAGTTCCTGGAAAACTTCTATACATCTGTTTCTTCTGGTTCTTGAACCTTACAAAGATGATGGAAAAGGCTAGTAGTAGTTTGCTATACAGTCACAGACTATTTCTTCGGTTCGTAATGAAACAGATCATTAGGTATTCATGAGAATTATAAAGGCATTTTCTCAGTGTTTCTGTAATTTGGAGAAATGACAAAACTATAGAAGGAACATGCTGGATGTTTTCATTCAGTTGCCATTATATTTTTTCAAATTTAATTTTTCTAAAATGAAGAAAAATGTAGCCAAATTTCATAACTCTCAAAATCTCTAAATAAAAATAAAAATATACTAAAACCCTTTCTAAAAGAAAAGCATCTGCTCATGTATTATTTTGTTTAAAAATAAGACATCTAAAGACTAGAAATATTGTATTTTTGTTAAGCCTAAGTAAACAAGATGAGAATTTAGAATTTTAACATCAAGAGAATATTTTCTTTAAAAAATTTATATGTGTACATATATATGTATACGTATAGAATATATACATATATGTGTACATATCTAAATACATATACACATTTGCATATTATACATATTTCATAATATAGAAAGATTTTTTTTTTAATACACAGAATTTAATCTTAGGGGCGTTTCCGCTTGTCCAAGGTTGAGGGAGGTGGTGGGGCCCACACCTTAGGCTCTGCTAAATACCTTTCAGTCCTCCAGCGGACCCATCTTGAGCAGGGCTGCTGTTAAGCCCTAGTCTGCGCAGGCTGCAGCTCCGATCCCAGAACTGTGAGGGCGTGCTCCCAGGGTCAGGCCTCCAGCACAGCTCCAATGAAGTATCAATAGTTCAGGGGGTTGTCGGGCTTCTCAGGGACCTGAGCACCGAGGCAGGAGGCAATGCCAAATATGGCACCAATGGCAGCTGCAGTAAATGTGTACCGTCCTGCCCTGGCCACTTCCTGCAGGAGGAAGTCAGGGGGCTTGAGTGCAACGCTGTAAGCGGAGGTGATCAGGCCAACGGCAGCACTGATACTGGTGCTGGCGTAGGCCTTGCGGTGACACTCGGTGCCATCAGGGATGTCCCAGTACCTCTGAATAAGCGTCTGAGCCATGGCTGCGCACCTGGAGTCCCACACTACACAACCGACAGTACCCAGAGGCCAAGGGCGGCCATAGCTCGCTCGCTCGCTATCGCGAGAAAGAGTGAAAGGGGGAAAAAAAAGGAAACTTGATGAAGTATTAAGATGTCGCTAGAATTGGACTAGTCTGTTTAATACTTACTGATGTTAAAATAAGGTTCAATAATGGTTTTCTTCCCTTGGAAATTATTTTTCTAGAGGCTTTTCCTGGTCTGGATGCCACTACTTCTAAAATATACTTCCCTCTGCATGCAGAATGGTGGTAGTCTTCTCTGCCTACCATTCTGTATTCCATTTATTGTCAGGGTGTATCCTTTGATAGCTTTTCCACAGATTAACAAGCAAAGGAACATACGTATTTGCCAGTGGCAGAACAGGTTGCCTGAGTCAGGTATTCATTGTTTCACGGCGCTAAATTGGCCTGGGCCCAAGGTGAATGAGCTTGCTTTGCCCTCCGTCTGTACCATCACGAGCTGGAGTTCAGGCGGCTTTCCAGGTTTTGACATTCTCTTGGGAAGTGAGCCCCTGCTTTAGCCTGAGGCTGGCTTATGACGTTAACCTTTCACCTACTAAACGAAAAGTTTTGCAGCGCAGCAGCGAGATTTTCCTTAAGTCACTATTTGTAGCACCATCACGACTTAAAAATTCAAAAACCTCCTAATCTGTTTTATTTCTTGTGCTATCCTATCTGATTTAATGTTATAACTCTGTTCATAGACTAAATAATATGTTGGATTAAAAAGAAAAGCCCAACCCTACTGCTACTGAGGTAATGAAGTTGGTCTTTCTCCTAATGTAGTAGTCGTTTGTCATTTTTTAGTTTTTTTTTGTTGTTGTTTGTTTGCTCGTGGAGAGGCAGTCTTTCTGCCCTCGATGTCTTTTTCTCTTTTCTGTAATGTCTAAAATGAGATGTAATGGCAACTCTTAAAAATACAGAAACATTTTTAGATTCATAAGAAAAACGTCCAAAAACAATAATTTGGAGTAAACGTTATCCTTTGAAAACAAGTGCCAATCTTGCATAAATAGTGAGTGTATTTAGAGGAGATGGGTTATTTGCTGGGTTAGTTGAAGCCAAAACAAAGACATAATAAAGGAACATGCTTTGAATGTCTGAGCCCCTCTCGATGCTGGCGTTTCCAAAAATAACTTTATTTGACGAAAATAATTGAAATTTGTGCAAGAACAGGATAACGAATCCGGTTAAGAATGAAAATAATATGTAAGTTATTTTATAATCTAAATTTAGACTTAGGCAGCAACAACTGCGTTTTCAGTTCTTTTCTTTTTGGGGTGCGAGTGTGGGTCTGTTCCCCTAGGAGGGACGGCCCTTTCTGCAGACCCAGCGGGACCCGCCTCCGTGCCGTCCAAGTCCAGCCGCAGCGCCCAGCTCCCCGGCTCCCGCCGCCGCAGTCCCGTCCCCCTCGGGCCGACCCCGGCTCCGCCCCGCGGCGGCTGCGGCTGGGTCCCGTCCGCCGCGGCTCGGCGGAATGACCCGTAGTAACCCCGCTCCGCCCCGGGCCGCCGCGCCGCGCTCCCCGGCCGGGATTCGATAGGCCCAGCCCCGCACGCGCCACCGCCGGCGGGCCAATAGGCGGCGGCCTCTCTGCATATGCAACGAGCGCCGGCCGGGGGAGCGCGTCCCGGGCGGTTCGGCTCAACAGACGCTGGTGTGCCGGCGCCGGGGAGCGGCGCTGCAGTTGTCGCCGCGGCCGGGGCTGGACGAGGCGGCGACAGCGGACGGGACAGCACACAGCCGCCCCCTCGCAGTGCGGCCGCGGCGGCTGCTCCCGGGTTTCCCCGAGGCGGCGCGGGACGCGAGCGCTCTGCGGCGCAGCTGGGCCTGCGTGGGCCCGAGGCCGCGGAACCCGAGCCCCAGCGTCGTGGTGAGTGCTGCGCCCGTTGTGGAGGCGGCGGGGGCCGGTTGTGGTGCGGCGTCCGCGTGCGGCCGGGCTGGGCCCGAGGGCGGCCCCGGACTGGGGGAGGAACGTGGCCGAGCCTGGCCCCGGGGCTGTGCGCGCCGGCCCGCGGCGTGGGGACACGCTGCCGGGCAGAGTGGGAGGCGCCGCGGTGGGGTCCGGGAAGCGGGTGACGTGGGGCCTCGGCCGAGCGCCCACGTGAGCGGGGGGAACCGCGGCCGGAGACGCGGCGCTGTCCGGGGGAGGAAGGATGCACGGGGTCTCCCGGCGCCCGGGGGCGGGCCGGGTGGGGTGCGGGCTGGCAGCCTGGATTTGACGGGCTCTGACGCGGACCCCGGGAGGACAGAGCCCTTGCGATTTGCGAAGCCGTGCTGGAAGGGTAGGTGGTGGGTAGGTGGGGGTGTCTTGCTTGCCACAGGGTATGAGAAGAAATGGGGTGAGGGAGGTGGGGCGACCTAGGTGTTTGCTCTGGCCACAGTCTGCGGTGGTGGGACTGGCGTTAAGACTGATGGATGTTGTGGGGTCGAGAGAGAGTTGGTTTACTTTTTCCCTAAGTGCGTCTTAATTACACACCAGTAACAGAATGTGTAGTAGCTCCGAGGGCGTGCTCACTACCAGCCATCCCGGGGGTAGGTGTTATCGGGCCCGTTTCATAGATGAGGGACCGGAGGCAGTGAGTCATTTATTGAACTGGTTTGCCCGGTCTGGTTTTCAAAGATGTGCTCTCAGCTACTGTATATATGGCCCCTCAAAAATAGAAAGGTAGGAACAACGTCTTTAAAATTGAGGGAATCAAGAAGCAAGAGAGGGAATAGGCCTTGTGAAAGTGTTTGCAGGTGAATAAAGTGATAAATAGCTGTCACTTACTGCACCATTATTACATTCTATGCACTGTACTGAGTTTTATGCATAGTGCCTTTGTATTGTTAACAACCCTCTAGGGCGGTGGTTATTCCCTTTTTACAGCTGCAGAAACTGCAGTCTGGACACATGAACTCGTCCCAGATGACAGCAAGTGAGAAGAGAAGCTGGGATTCAGAGCATCCTGTCTAACCATTACATTATGCTGCTTCTCCTTGGTGGCTGGCTAAATAGTTGCCACGTGGGTTTTGGGTGGCCAGGAGCACAATGGTTTGGTGATCCCATCTTTCACCATCATCACAACCTTTTCTGTTTCCCCTGAGAGTCCTCAGAGTTGAAGGGTGCTGCTGAGTTGGTCCTGAAGTGTTTCAGAAGGTTATTACCGGGCAGAGGTGTGACGTGGGAGTCTGTTGCACAGACTTTATTCTTTTGTTTTCTGGCATCTTCCTGTGCACTTCTCACCCTGAGGGATGAGGAAAGCCTTCTGTAGTTGCTCTGGCATTTTCTTGTCAGACTTTTCCTGGTTTCGTTCTTCTGCAGAAAGGGTTGGTTCTGTAGGACGGCAGTGTGGTTTGGGTGTAAGACAGAGAACTCCATTCTCTGTCTTTGGGTTTCTGTTCTAGGTTTTGTAAGCATTTGGACTGGGTTTTTAGAGAGAGAGACAGACAGACAGCCATCAGTTTGCTGTTCCACTTATTTATGCATTCTTTGATTGATTCTTGTATATGCCCTTACCCGGGATTGAACTCACAACCTTGACATATCCAGGTGATGCTCTAACCAACTGAGCTACCTGGGCAGGGCTGGACTGGATTATTTAAAGATGAGCTAGCTAGTCTGTGAGTCTGAAATGTCCTTCTTGAAGAAATGCAAGATAAAAGAAATAAAGGATGGACCAATTTTGGGGGAAATTACGCCCTGTCTGGTTTGGGGGCATCAGATCTGAAAGCCTTAAGTCTTATTGCTTATGTGCTTCTCTGCTATCTGGTCTGCTTTAATGATTAGTTCATGCCTCATTCAGTTAGTTGCTCAGCTAGAGCCTTTTAACTCCTCTTGTATGTCAGGTGCTGGGGTATAGCAGTGAACAGAATTGGTGTGATCCTTGACCTCACTGAGGAAACTAGAACACCAATATGAAGCAAATCAATATGCAAATAAACATAATTACTGTATTTCCTCTTGTATGAGACACACACCCTTTTTCGAAAAATTTGGAGCCTAAAAACTAGGTGCGTATTATACAGTGGCTGTAGATTTTGTCACTTGCATTTCCTGCTTTTTCATGCTTGTTGAGAAGTGGTCTGAATTTTACGATGAATACAACTTGAGTTCAGTAACTTTATGTAATACATTTTTTTCAAATTGCCGGCTCCAAAATTAAGGTGTGTCTTATACATGGGGAAATATGGTACAAGTTAGGGTGTTCATACAAGGAAAAGTAGTTTGTGAATGAAGATTAGAATGGGGATTTTTTTTCCTGATTTTTTAATTTATTGATTTAGAGAGAAAGGGGGAGGAGTGGGAAGCACCAACTCATAGTAATTGCTTCTTGTATGTGCCTTGACAGGGCAAGCCCAGGCTTTCGAAATGGTGACCTCAGCATTCCAGGTCGACGCTTTACCCACTGTGCCACCACAGGTCAGGCTATAATGAGGTCTGTGATTTAGATGGAAATCTAGTCTAGGCAGTTTTTTGAACTGATACGATGAGATTTTACTAGAATGACAATCTTGCATTCTGAGGCTATATAATTAAATGGACCTCGTGAGTTTGAGAACTTTTGACCAGCCTTTCACTTCACAGTGTTCCTAATCAGAATGTCAATCAGCGCAAGATATGAAAATGAGAGAGGGAGCTTTTCAAGTAGTCATTCTGCCTGCTTCCTGGGTACTTAACGCTTAAATATCCCTGCAGTGCACAAGTTTTCCTCTCTCAAAAGGGGCCAATGGGAAGCAGGAATCTTTATGTGGAGTTTGGACTTGAGGGTGGAATTTGGATGTTTTCAGCAAAGCCCGGCCCAAAAAGGCAACATATTTTCTAACTTTATTATTATTATTTTTAAATTTATTCATTTTAGAGAAGAGAGACAGAGAGAGACAGAGAGAGAGAGAGAGAGAAGGGGGAAGGAGCAGGAAGCATCAACTCCCACATGTGCCTTGAACAGGCAAGCCCAGGGTTTTGAACCGGCGACCTCAGTGTTCCAGGTTGACGCTTTATCCACTGCGCCACCACAGGTCTGGAGTATTTTCTAACTTTAGATAAGCAACACGTAATCATCAAAATTATCCAGTATGGTTTACACTTTACACCTTAGGAGATAAAAATGATGGTATGATTTGGGATATACAAGCTGTGAAATATGTGAACATTTCAGTTGAACATGTATGAAGCCATACAGTAATTCACTGCAGCCCACTTACTGAAGGCCGTCTGCATGCAGAACACTGTGCTAGGTGTGCCACGTGGAATAAATAAACATGAACTTGAGAAAGTCCTTGCTTTCAAGGTTTCTGTTTAATGAATACTAATACTCAGATTTAAGTTTTTTTTTCTCCTTTTTTCAAAGTACTATCATGTTAGCCTGTTTAAATCTCTTAAGAGCCTTATATCATAAGCAGAAATACCGAGAGAAGGGAGATTTGGAGGTAAAATCTGAGGTAATTAATAGTATAGGGGAGGGAGAAGCTGTCAAGCGGTTGCTCGTTTCTCCTGTTGTTCTCGTTGGTATGCAGTTGATGGCTGAAACCTGGCATGGGTGAGACTGCCCATGGAGAGGCTAGACTAAGAAGAGGCGGCCATGGACAGAGGTGGGGAGAGGAGGCCGAGCTTGCATAGGGGACTGGCGGAGTGGCCCGGGAAGTGAGAGGACAGTCAGCAGCTGGTGTCCCTGCAGCCGAGGGCGGAAGCAGTTAACACTGTGGGCCCTGCCTGTGGGAGGAAAACCTAGTACCATCCATTGGATTTAGTGGCTCCGGAGAGGTGTGAGTTGAGAGACAGGCTGGATACGGATGAGAACAGTGTTAGCACAGAGTTCCTGTGGGCGGAGGGATACTGCATATGTCCTACAGGAGACAAATTCCTATAAAACTCGGCCCAGCTTGAGTTGAGTAGAACACCTTACTTACTACAGGTATTTCTTTTCTCTTCCTTTCTTCCTCCTCTCTCCTTTGATACACCAAAATGCGTACCTGTTTAATACATACAATTTGCTGAGTTTGGACATGTGTGCACCTGTGCATCATCACCATGATCAAGATAATAGACATGCTCACCACCTCCAGGTTTCCTGGTGCCTCTTTTTGTTTCTCTGACCTTCAGAAGCAGTCTTTTGGTAAGTAGTAGGAAGGTATTCTGATTCTGGTATGTGAGCAAACCGAATACATCAATGAAAGCATCCGTCATTGAAAGGGGACTAGGAGAGATTAATCACTAAGGACAGAGGATTCAAGCTGTGTGAAGAAGATGCATACAAGATGTGGTTAATACTGAGTGAGCAACGCAGAGGACAGAGTAGCCAGGGACAGGTCAACCGAGCAAAAGGAGGCATAGGTTGCGTTTAAAGGAAGAGTTGAGTTTGAGGAAGGTACTCAAACGTGGATGTCCAGGGCCGTTGGGGAAGGCAGGAATTGATAGGTGACATTGAGGTATCAGTTGTTTTGGGGATAGGGAAGCTGTGAGGATGGATTGCATCCCAGGAGGGAAGACAGAAACGGAGATTGGGAGGACAAACAGGGAAGTCCGGGCATAAACTCATTTGTTTTTTGATTCCTTCAACTCAGAAAGTAATTGTTGAGTTAATGGAAGGTCCTAGGAATGAAAAAGGTCCTAGACTGAGCAGCCAGCTAGCGAAGCAAACCATGCAGACTCGGAGTTGTTACAGGAAGGGTATTTGGGGTCTGGCCCAAGTTGTTTATAATCTGCCGCTGTGACTATCGGGGTGGCACTGCATGCAGTGTGGCACTGTGCAGAGCAGGCCTGGTGGTGTGGCATTGTCCTGGCCCCTTAGCCTGTCTGGAGCTATTTCTTTGTTGGTAATACTTTCTTGCTCAACAAAGCCGTGATCTGCCTCTTGATCAGTGTTTTTTTGTTTGTTTGTTTTTTTGTTTTTTGTTTTTTTTTTACAGGGACAGAGAGAGAGAGTCAGAGAGGGATAGATAGAGACAGACAGACAGGAACGGAGAGAGATGAGAAGCATCAATCATTAGTTTTTCGTTGCGACACCTTAGTAGTTCATTGATTGCTTTCTCATATGTGCCTTGACCGCTGGCCTTCAGCAGACCAAGTAACCCCTTGCTTGAGCCAGCGACCTTGGGCCCAAGCTGGTGAGCTTTGCTCAAACAAGATGAGCCTGCGCTCAAGCTAGCGACCTAGGGGTCTCTAACCTGGGTCCTCTGCATCCCAGTCCGGTGCTCTATCCACTGCGCCACCGCCTGGTCAGGCTGTTCTTGTTCTTTTACCTCCCTTTCTACCGCTTTATTTTACTTGGCTCAGGCTTTTTGTTATCTGTGCCTTATTTCTTTCTTAGGTTTCTTTGAAATTTTATTAGTTAGCTTTGTGCATTTCCCACCTTGTGTTCATTGATGTGTTTATTACTTAGAATTCACTGGGGTACTTGCTTGGGTTTTATTAGATACTAACTACCCTGCTGCATAGTCTTAACCTTTTAAATCGTATTTTAATTCAAAATTGATTTTTTAAAAAATTTTTTAAGGGAGAGGAGGGGAGATAGTGAGACACCCCCCTGCATGCATCCCTACGGGGATCCACCTGGGAACCCTGAGGCCAATATTCCAATCATTGGAGTTATTTTTAGTGCCTGAGGCTGAAGTGCTTGAACCCCAGAGCTATCCTCAGCACCCGGGGCGACCCAGTGGAGCCACTGGCTGCAGGAGGGTTAGAAGGAGAACAGGGAGAGGGGGGAGAAGCAGGTGGTCACTTCTCCTGTATGCCCTGACCTGGATTCGAAACAGGATGTCCATACGCCAGGCCAACAATCTATCACTGAGCCACTGACCAGGGCCCCAAATTGACTTTATAAGTATAACTTTATTTTTCTGCATCGACATCTTTGGATTTTAAAATATTCAGTGTTATTTTGGCCAGAATTGTAAACAGTTTTTATTTTAACCATAATATTTTCTTTATTTTTATTGGGATTGTAGTGATCCTCATTCTGGACCTTGACTTGGGCCTTTTTACTGTGAAACGGAAACAGCCAGAAACCTCTTCCCCTTGGAGACTGACTGGATCGTTGGTTTGATCCCTTCTGTTTGGGGAGAAGGGTGGGGTAGTTACCTTCTCTCTAGGATGAAGCCAAGAGTTTATTTTAGTTCCATAGAAAACCAGAATGGACTAGAATGAATTAATCTTAGAACTTTAACTGTTATAATTTTAATATAAACAGAATTAATATTAATTGAAACTATAACACACGGACCATATGCAGGGAATCTGTTTTTACGTATCCATAATTAGTGTTTCCCGAAGTCATTTTCCTTTTCTAGAACTTTCCATATTGCTCATGTGTTAGTTAGAGTCTAAGAATTTGTATTCATCCTTTACTCTGGAACTTGGTCTGACTTATATAGGTGATGCCGGCTTAGACAGCATAGCTAGCCTTCTTTAGAAATTCAAAATGTGCCCTTGCCTGTTGGCTCAGTGGTAAAGCGTTGGCCTGGCTTGTGGATGTTCCAGGTTCGGTTCTGGTCAGGGCACACAGGAAAAGTGACCATCTGCTTCTCCCCCCCTCCCCCCTCCCCCTTCTCTCTCTCTCTCCCCCCTCCTTCCACAGCCATGGCTTGATTGATTCTAGTGCATCAGCCCCAGGTGCTGAGGAAGGGTCCATGGAACCTCCTCCTCATTTGCTAAAAATAGCTCGATTACCAGCATGGCCCTAGATGGGCAGAGCATGGGCCCCAGATGGGGGTTGCTGGGTGGATCCCAATCAGGGCACCTGTGGGAGTCTGTTTCTATCTCCCCTCCTCTCACTTGGAAAAGATGGGAAAAAATCAAAAGATTTACTCTGTATGTTACTTTCTGAGGCATGAAAAGCATACCCGCTCTGCAACAGCATTTTGAGGTGGGAAGGTTATGGAGGCACGGGCTGGGGGCGGCGGGGAACACGGTCAGAGAGGCAGGGTAAGGAGAGATGCTGTGGTCAGAGGATTGACACAGGGCTTGAGCTTTGTGAGGACACTGTTGCTGGATTCCCAAATCTGGTTCTGCCTCACTCTAGTTTTGTGACCACAACAAATGACTTAAGCTCTGAGTTTCAGTTTCTTTGGGGTAAGGATGACGTCTCAGAGGGTACGTGTGCTCCGGGGTGTGCATGCAGCCATCTCTGGGTGCTGGAAGAAAATGGTAGAAATTTTATTTTTTATCTTCAAAAGTTTCTGTAGCTCATGCATGATGTGTGGCGTTTATAATATGCTAGAACAGTAGTACATGTACACGATGTTGCAGGCACACATGCCAGGAATGCTAGCAGTTTTTACTGACAGGGGCTTGTTCGTGACCCTTAGAGTTTTGAGAAGGTGAGCAGGTAGGTAAAAGTGGGGCCCATGCTTGGAGGCCAGTGAGTGGGGGCAGCTTTAGATGAATTAGGTTTGGGATGGGGTCGAAGAGCTTGGCTTACTTGGCTCTGAGAAAGGAATTGGAAGGTGTTGGATTTTGGGAGCATGTCTTGGCAAGTTCATTTGAAAACCGGTGGGCATAATAAAAGTGGCATGTGCAATGATTTGAATTACTTTGTGAAAGTCTTAAATTGTGTTCTTGCACTATATCATGTGTTAGAAGGTTACATGGTAGAAGTTTGGGTGGGACGTAACCCAGAAACATGAGTCCGAACAGGGATTTGCTCGGATGTATGTATTATTTATCCACAGATAACCTAGACTTAACTGTATGTGTGTTTAAGTTAGTAATGTTTGTTTATATTGTATGATAGCAGAGGACAGATATGTTAACTAAAGGGGATTATTTTGTTCCTTGTTCATTTCAAATTGCTTTATAAAATAAAAATTGTTTTTTTTAAATAAGTCTAAAACACTATGTGTTTCTCTTGGGCTCCGTTTGGAAGGAGAACTGCGTGTCGTGTGTCCCTCCACTGCAGACAGCTCTGGGAGGGCAGGATGTTTGTGCTGCAGTCACTGATTCTCACCTGCTGCCTGGCATGTAGATGGCGCTGGTGCTTGGTGCATGAATCAGTCTTTGCATCTCTGTCGTCTAGCACCACAGTGCCCATGTCATACTCAGTGAAAGTCGTTAAATTGAATTGAAAGATTTGAGCATAATACCAGAAAGGTTTTGGAAGGCCAACAACCTGACATCAAAATGACTAGTATGCACTTATCAGTGGGAGCTCAGGAATTCTCCAAGAGTAGACTTACTGTTGATAAAGTATGTATTTGAATAGCTAGCAGGGTGAGTAATATATTACAGATATAATTTAAAAGTGATGTGATTAAGAAGGCAAAGTATGATGGATTGGCTTATTGTCTATAGCCTCTGCCACGCCTGGCAGTGTCCGTATCCACCCTCATATCTGTCTTTGGATTCCAGACACTGCTCTTGGCTTCTTGACTTTTCTTAGCTGGGTTTTATAGTCTGTCCTTAATCCTTGTATCTTATAAGTGAATCTATAGTTGACTCTTGAACAACTGGGCTGGGGGAATGTTCGAGGTCCTTCCTGTACAGTTGAAAATCTTACTACTTAAATAATTTTTTAAAATTTATTGATTTGAGAGGAACAATTGATTGACAGAGAAACATCAGTTTGCTGGTCCACTTATTTATTCATTTGTTGGTTGACTCTTGTATGAGTTCTGATGGGAATTGAACCCGCATCCTTGGCATATAGGGACGATATAGCCAACTGAGCTACCCAGCAAAGACCTCTTGTAACTTTTGACTCCTTTTAACTACTTTTAAGTAGTTAGTAAACTTAACTGCTAATAGCCTACTATTGACCAGAGCTCTTACCAATAACATAAACAGTCTATATATATGTTGTATGTATTATATACTGTATTCTTACAATAAAGTAAGGTAGAAAAAAGAAAATGCTATTTTAAGAAAACCACAGGAAAGAAAAAAACATTTGTTATACTGTATGTATTTATTGAAAAAGTCCACATGTAAGCGGCCTTGCTCATTTTGTACCTATGCTATTTTTGAGGAGTTTTATGGTTTTGATTATAATATGGACAGAATCAGCGATGTCTCTTAACATCTACATCTTCAGCTCTGTCTGGAGCCCCAGTGCTGTACTAACAGTATTCTAACTGTCTGTTCTGGTCGTTCGCACACTCTCGGCCCCTGCTGTGTACACTCTCATGTGTATGGGCAAGTATGCCCTAAGTTTTCTCATCCTCAAATTTTATTAGCTAATCTGATGATGTTTTCTTCCTGGTAAACTTTTGGATTAATATACCAAGTAATGATAGAATGCAAACAAGTAACCAAGTCTTAGTAGAATTTTGTGATTGGGATTGTATTTGGTTTAGAGGTTAATTTTAGTGGAATTATATTTATTTTTTCTCTCAGAAACAAGCCTGTCTTTTATGTGTATATGTAGGTCTTACAGTATCTTTCTGTATCATTTTATACACACATGTTTAAGGTGTGTGCACATTAAGTGTTTTAAAGTTGCTTTCACTATTGTGACTAAGATCTTTTCCCTTTCCACTTTTTAACTGGTTATTAGCACAGGGTCCTTGGGTTACGACAGTCTCAACTTAAAATGTTTTGAGTTTACGATGCTCGCTCCCATGAACACTTAAAAAAAACTGAGATGTGTTTTGGCTTATGCTGTTAGCGTGGTACTGAGGGACTACATGGGCACACGAGCCCGGTTGCATGGGGGGAAGAATACGCAGTGACGCAGCACATGGGTGAGGGAGGTGGAGTCCCCCAGTTCGCTTACCTACGCCGTTTGGACTGTTGAAAGCACAAGTGTTCATTTGTGTTGCTTTGGCGACAGTTTGGCCCTTATCATGGCTCCTATATTTATGTCCTTTTCCTTTTTCTGTGGCTTAGTTGTGTTTTTATGTTCCAGATTATGATTTTACAACTGTGTAAGAGTAGGTAAGTGACTTAGGGTAGGCCAGGGGTTGGCAAACTCATTAGTCAACAGAGCCAAATATCGACAGTACAACGATTGAAATTTCTTTTGAGAGCCAAATTTTTTAAACGTAAACTATATAGGTAGGTACATTCCTATCGAGGTAGCGCCCACACGTGGTATTTTGTGGAAGAGCCGCACTCAAGGGGCCAAAGAGCCGCATGTGGCTTGTGAGCTGCAGTTTGCTGACCAGGGCCCTAGGCTGTGTTTATTTAGACTTAAACTAAAATTTGGGTTATGTCACTGTCGTAGGAATGGAACTGTGTCATAACCCGAGGACCCCCTGTAGTATGGAGGAAAATACCAGGTTTTTTTATGTACCTAATATTGAGATATCTTAGTGAATTTTTCTTCTGGTTGGGTAGATTTCAGAGTTCTTTTGGGTTTTTCTTTTCTTGTCAGCCAATTATCTGCAAACAATGATAATCTTGTGTGTCCTTTTCCAGTATTCCTACCCCTCATTTCTCTTCCTCATCGTTGCATTGGCTGGATTGTGGTGCTGTCCAGAAGTGCAGTCAGAGCCACAAATGTGAACCACAGGTGTAACTGACAATTTTTAGTAGGCACTGACAAGGAGAAAGTTCTGAGATGTCCTAAATTAAATTACAGTGGCCAGAGGGTGGAAGGAAGGGACAAGAAGGGTTAATCAGTTAACAACTCTAGGGCAGAGCCAACCGAAGACTGCTCTCACTCTGTGTGTTGGCATTTGAAATCACCTTCCAGGTGTCTGTTTCCACGGTTATCTAAAGGGGCAGATACTTCCTCACAGGCCACGCTGCTCCCCTCCTGCTGGCCCCGTTTCATGGCCCTGTCCCTTTTGTCGCTCGCCAGTGTCCGGTCTCTCCGAGTGCTGCGTGGCGGCAGACGTGCCCCCCCCCCCCACCATGCTGCTGCTGGTTTAGACTTCGTGCTCTGAACCCGGCTTGCTTTTGCTTTTCTTTCTTGCTGGCAGTGGCCTAATAAATCTTTCCTTTTAAGAAGACTTTCAGTGTGGAAGTTAAAATTTTAGTTTAAGAGGCTATTAAATAAAGTAAAAAGAAGCACGTAACTTTAATATATTTTATTTAATTCAGTATATTTGAAATATTATTTCGACATATAATCAATGAAAAATTAATGAGATGCTTTACATGCTGTGTCTTTGCAATTCTGTGTATACTTTACATTTAGAGCACATCTTAATTAGGACAAGCCACACTAAAGAAGTGTCCAGTGGCTACGTGTGGCTGGAGCTGGAGGGCTGGAGTGTTTCGTATGGTCATAGCTGGCTCCTTGTCTTGTTCCTAACTTTAATGAAACTAGCCTTTAGTATAATCTTTGCTGTTGGCTTCTGATAAATACATCTACTTTTTTTTAAGTTATAGGAATTTTATTTTGTTTCTAAGTGAGAAAATCCTTTCAAAGTTAATAATTGATATTTACTTAAATACTTAAAAAAAAAACCCCTGACACGATCACGTGACATATTTTCTTGTAAACTATTAAAATATAGAGAATGACAATAATAGGGTCCTATGGTATAATACAGAGATATATTTGGTCTCTGTCCTTATTGTTGGAAGAGAGCCCCTCAGTCCTCTGAGTTTCCTTACAGGAGTGTCTTTGGTCGGGCTGTGGATGTCACCTTCTCCCCTCCAAGAGCACCTTCAGGAAGCAGGGTCTCTGGTTGCCCTCTGTGAACAGGACTCCTCAAATTGTTGTGTTCTGCTAAGAGATTGCCTTTGTGTGAGCTAAACAAAGAAAATAAGTCTTTTTTTTAATATCACATTTGAGTTTATGCTAAGGAAGTGACTTTGTCTGGGGTTTCGGGGTAGCCTCAGGTTGGGGCTGGTCACCCGAAACACCCAGTGATGAGAGGATTTGAACTTCACCCCTGCCCCCCACAGACCTCCTGTAAGGAGCGAGGAGGGGGCTGGAGCTGGAGTGCTGTAAAGCAGTCTGCCTCCAGGTTGGTGGCCTTGGCCAGGTGTGGAAGGTGGGACTGTACCCTAGAGAGGGTTTGGGAGCTCTTTTGCGCCCCTTCGTCCCCTACCCCTTGCCCTGTGACATCTCTTCCATTTGTACCTAAACTGTAATCTTCATAATAATCCAGTAAATGTAAATAGTGTTCCTGAGTTCTGTGGGTCATTCTAACAAATTACGGAACATGAAGAGGGGGTTGTGGGAACCCCTGATTAATAGCTGGCAGGAAGGGGACTTGCGACCAGTAAGTAGGGAACAGTCTTGTGGACTGAACCCCTAACCTGTGGTATGATCAAGTCTAAGTTTCAAAAATCTTATCAAAGAAATATATGCACACGGAGGACTTTTAAAAAGTAATTTCCTAGCAGAGTGATACAGAATTTCATCTTCTGTCTGGATTTTTGGTTCTGATACGTCTTCCTGTCTCTAGTTTTTTCATTAAATTCTTGACATTGGTACTAGATTAAACATTGCAAAATAGATATGATTATGCCATTGTCCTGTGTAAAATGCTGGATGGCTCCTCAGAGACCTGGACAGTGTCATAGATTGGTGGCTTGAAACAGGAAAAATTTATTCTCTTACAATTAATAAAATCGCATTAATGGGCTGAAAAAGGTGTTGGCGAGGCTGCAGTCCCCAGAGGCTCCAGAGAACCTGTTCTTGCCCGTCAGCGTCTGTGACTGCTGTGTGGTGGCGTGCTGCGGGTCCCAGCACCTTCCAGTCTGCCTTCTCCCCGTGTGTCAAATCTCCCATGCCTCCCACATACACGGACACTGTGGTGGCATTAGGGCCCGTCAGGTAACCCAGAACTGTCTCCTTATCTCAAAACCCTTAATTTAATCACATCTGCAAAGACCCGTTCCCCAAATAAGGCAACATTTATGGGCTCTAAGGATTGGGGCCCTGATACCTTTGGGGTCATTGATCAGCCTACTGCAAGTAGTTAATGTCTTAAATTGCCCTTTTCTTGAATATCTCTGTATTTTTTACAGAAACTGTTATTACTGCCTCCAGTCCCCTTTCTCCTTGACTCCTTGGCTCAAAGTATATGGATCCAGTCAACTCATCATGGTCAATCTGTTTTGATTTTCTCTTCCCCTCCTAGACGTAGCATTGCATTTGCCTTTTTCCTTAATATATTCTATGTACTTCTCTATAGCTTTGACATGTCAAAATCATGCTTGCCTCTGCTACTGGAGGAGGAACTTTTGAGGACTATGAAATGAGAGTCCTTACGTATGGAGCTGCACAGGCAGGCATGTAGTACATATCTGTGCAGGAGATTCAGCATTTATTGAGGGCCAATTAAATACTAGAACCTGTCATGTTGGACCACTTAATTAACAAAACAAAGCAGGGTAAAGTCAGTGTATGTGCCAGAGTTTCTCCAGGGCAAATCTGTCAGAAGGGATTTCCTAGGTCATGGAATTCACATTTATGCTTTTGCTGGAGGCTTTTTTAAAGTGGCTTCCCTGCCCTAGTAATGGCAAGAGCTGTCTCGCTTCCTACACCTTGCCAGTACTTGGGATTATTTTTTGCAGTAAAAAAGTTTGATAGGGAAAATGATATTGTTTTAATTTGCATTTCTTTGATAACTACTGAGGTTGGCCATTTTTTTAAATTTTTTTTTTTAAATTTTTTTATTTATTCATTTTAGAGAGGAGAGAGAGAGGGAGAGAGAGAGAAAGAGAGAGAGAGAGAAGGGGGGAGGAGCTGGAAGCATCAACTCCCATATGTGCCTTGACCAGGCAAGCCCAGGGTTTCGAACCGGCGACCTCAGCATTCCAGGTCGATGCTTTATCCACTGCGCCACCACAGGTCAGGCTAAATTTTATTTTATTTTATTTATTTATTTTTTACAGAGACAGAGTGAGTCAGAGAGAGGGATAGACAGGGACAGACAGACAGGAACGGAGAGAGATGAGAAGCATCAATCATTAGTTTTTCATTGTGCGTTGCAACACCTTAGTTGTTCATTGATTGCCTTCCCATATGTGCCCTGACCACGGGCCTCCAGCAGACCAAGCAACCCCTTGCTGGAGCCAGTGACCTTGGGTTCAAGCTCGTGGGCTCTTGCTCAAACCAGATGAGCCCGTGCTCAAGCTGGCGACCTTGGGGTCTCGAATCTGGGTTCTCGGCATCCCAGTCCGATGCTCTATCCACTGCACCACCACCTGGTCAGGCAGGTTGGCCATTTTTTTCACAGTTAATGGACGTTAGGATTTTTATTTTTTCTGTGAATATACGTGGCCCATTTTTTCCTTTTGTATTTTCTATTATTTTTTTATAGATATGTTATGGATATGTTATAGATGTTATGGCTATGAATTCTTTATGTTCTCATTTCTGAATTAGGATGCTGGCACAAGGAATATAAAATACATTTATAGTATTTTTACCCTTGGATGGACAGACTGATAGATGAATAAATGAGTGAACTTGTCTAGAGCCATAGCTACTGAGAAACAGCTAGGTTAGGGCCTGTTTTTTTTTCTTTATTTCTTCTCATTTAATTAATTGTGTTTACATAGATTCTAGGGTCACCCTGAATGCCTCCCCCCTCCCCCCTGTTTCCCTCAACATCTCCCTTGTCCCCCTCCCTACAGCGCCCTCCCCCCTTCCCTTCAGGTTTATCCCATCCTCTCATCCCCTTTCCCTCTGTCCTCTTTTCCTCTGGTCCCTTTGATCCCTCCTCTGTCTCAATTCTGTTCCTCAGATCTCATTATTCCTTGGATTCCTGAAATGAGTGAGGTCATATGGTATTTTTCTTTCTCTGCCTGGCTTATTTCACTCAACATAATAATTTCCAGGTCCCTCCATATTGTTGCAAAAGGTAATATTTCCTTCTTTTTCACAGCCCCATAGTATTCCATAGTATATATGTACCACAGCTTTTTAATCCACTCGTCCACTGACGGGCACTGGGCTGTTTTCAGATCTTCGCTGTTGTGAACAATGCTGCCACAAACATGGGGTTGCATTTCTTTTTTTCAGTTGGTGATATGGTGTGCTTGGGATATATTCCTATAAGTGGAATGGCTGGGTTAAAGGGCAGTTCCATTTCTAATTTTTTGAGGAATCTCCATACTGTTTTCCATAGAGGCTGCACCAGTCTGCATTCCCACCAGCAGTGCAGGAGGGTTCCCTTTTCTCCACATCCTCGCCAGCACTTATTCTGTGTTGTTTGTTGATGGGGGCCATTCTGACTGGTGTGAAGTGATATCTCATTGTGGTTTTTTTTTTTTTTTTTTAAATAAGTTGCCTCTTTTTATTTTTTATTTTATTTATTCATTTTAGAAAGGAGAGAGAGAGAGAGAGAGAAGGGAGGAGGAGCAGGAAGCATCAACTCCCATATGTGCCTTGACCAGGCAAGCCCAGGGTTTCGAACCGGCGACCTCAGCATTTCCAGGTCGACGCTTTATCCACTGCGTCACCACAGGTCAGGCTCATTGTGGTTTTAATATGCATTTCTCTAATGATTAGTGATGTTGAACATGTTTTCATTTGTCTATTGGCCATCTGTATGTTCTCTTTGGAGAAGTGTCTAGGGCCTGTTTTTAAGTATATCTTTTGGCTGCCTTCCATGGGATGAGGAAATTAATGAGGTAGTGGTGTGCTGAATTTTGACTCAAAATATTTAACTGTTCTCTACTTACTGGCTTTGTTCGTTTAGGCTGATGTTTGTACATTTAAAAAAACTGTTGACAGCTAACTACCTGCTTCTCAAGTGACTGAGGAAATCGTTGAGATAATGTATAAACGTGTTAAACAGTGAAATACTGTTTGTACATATTAGTAATTCTTGACCATCATCCTAATGAGTGAATAAACTCAATATACTTAAAACAAGTTTTTTTAAAAAAGCAGACTTTATTTATTTATTTTTTTGATTAATTTTAATGGGGTAACATTGATAACATTGTCTTCTGTCACCTTCTAACTGGTTTTCTTTGTGCCCCTCCCCTCTCCTCCCCCCCCTCCCCCCCTGTAACCCCCACATTCTTCTTCATGTCTCTGAGTCTCATTTTTATGTCCCACCTATGTATGGAATCATATAGTTCTTAGTTTTTTCTGATTTACTTATTTCGCTCAGTATAATGTTATCAAGGTCCATCCATGTTGTTGTAAAAGATCTGATGTCATCATTTCTTATGGCTGAGTAGTATTCCATGTGCCAAAGCTTTTTAATCCACTCGTCCTCTGTTGGACACTTGGGCTGTTTCCAGATCTTTGCTATTGTGAACAATGCTGCCATAAACATGGGGGTGCATTTCTTCTTTTCAAACAGTGCTATGGTGTTCTTGGGGTATATTCCTAATAGTGGTATAGCTGGGCCAAAAGGCAGTTCGATTTTTAATTTCTTGAGGACTCTCCATACTGTTTTCCACAGTGGCTGCACCAGTCTGCATTCCCACCAGCAGTGCAGGAGGGTTCCCTTTTCTCCACATACTTGCCAGCACTGATTCTGTGTTGTTTTGTTGATGAGCGCCATTCTGACTGGTGTGAGGTGATATCTCATTGTGGTTTTAATTTGCATTTCTCTAATGATTAGTGATGTTGAGCATTTTTTCATATGCCTGTTGGCCATCTGTATGTCCTCTTTGGAGAAGTGTCTATTCATTTATTTTGCCCATTTTTGGATTGGATTGTTTGTGTTCCTGGTATTAAGTTTTACAAGTTCTTTATAAATTTTGGTTATTAACCCCTTATCAGACGCATTGTCAAATATATTCTCCCATTGTGTAGTTTGTCTTTTTATTCTGTTCTTATTGTCTTTAGCTGTGCAGAAGCTTTTTAGTTTGAAAAAGTCCCATTTGTTTATCCTGTCTTTTTCACTTGCCTGTGAAGACAAATCGGCAAATATATTGCTACGACAGATGTCAGAGAGCTTACTGCCTATGTTTTCTTCTAAGATGCTTATGGTTTTACGGCTTACATTTAAGTCTTTTATCCATTTTGAGTTTATTTTTGTGAATGGTGTAAGTTGGTGATCTAGTTTCATTTTTTTGCAGGTAGCTGTCCAATTTTCCCAACACCATTTGTTAAAGAGGCTGTCTTTACTCCAATGTATGCTCTTACCTCCTTTGTCAAATATCAGTTGTCCATAAAAGTGTGGGTTTATTTCTGGTTTCTCTGTTCTATTCCATTGATCTATATGCCTGTTCTTATGCCAGTACCATGCTGTTTTGAGTACAATGGCCTTATAATATAACTTGATATCCGGAAGTGTGATACCTCCTGCTTTATTCTTCCTTTTCAAGATTGCTGAGGTATTCGTGTTCTCTTTTGGTTCCATATAAATTTTTGGAATATGTGTTCTATATCTTTGAAGTAAGTCATTGGTACTTTAATCGGTATTGCATTGAATTTATAAATTGCTTTGGGTAATATAGACATTTTAATGATGTTTATTCTTCCTAACCATGATCATGGTATATGCCTCCACTTGTTTATATCTTCCCTGATTTATCAATGTTTTATAATTTTCCGAGTACAAGTCTTTAATCTCCTTGGTTAAATTTATTCCTAGGTACTTATTTTTTTGGTTGCAATGGTAAAGGGAGTTGATTCCTTAATTTCTCTTTCTGACAGTTCATTGTTGGTGTATAAAAATACCTCTGATTTCTGAGTATTGATTTTATATCCTGCCACTTTGCTGAATTCATTTATCAGGTCCAGTAGCTTTTTGACTGAGACTTTAGGGTTTTCTATATACAATATCATATCATCTGCAAATAATGATAGTTTTACTTCTTCTTTTCCAATTTGAATGCCTTTTATTTCTTCTACTTGTCTGATTGCCGTGGCTAGGACTTCCAGGACTATGTTGAATAAGAGTGGTGAAAGGGGGTACCCTTGCCTTGTTCCTGATCTTAAGGGAATTGCTTTTAATTTTTGCCAATTGAGTATGATGTTGGCTGTGGGTTTGTCACAGATGGCTTTTATCATGTTGAGGTATGTTCCCTGAATTCCCACTTTGCTGAGAGTTTTGATCATGAATGGGTGCTGGATTTTATCAAATGCTTTTTCTGCATCTACTGAAATTATCATGTGGTTTTTCTCCTTTCTTTTGTTTATGTGATGAATCACATTGATTGATTTGCGAATATTGTACCAGCCTTGCCTCCCAAGGGATAAATCCCACTTGATCATGGTTTATGATTTTTTTCATATATTGCTGGATCTGGTTTGCTAATATTTTGTTGAGGATTTTTGCATCTAAATTCATCAGGGATATTGGCCTATAATTTTCTATTTTTTTGTGTTGTCTTTGCCTGGTTTTGGAATTAGAATTATGCTCGCCTCATAAAAGGAGCTTGGAAGTCTTCCTTCCTCTTGAATTTTTTGAAATAGCTTGAGAAGGATAAGAGTTAGTTCTTCTTTGAATATTTGGTAGAATTCACTTGTGAAGCCATCAGGCCCAGGACTTTTCTTTTTTGGGAGTTTTTTGATAACTATTTCAATCTCATTTGTTGTAATCGGTCTGTTTAGGTTTTCTGATTCTTCCAGATTAATTTTTGGAAGAATATATGTTTCAAGGAATTTGTCCATTTCATCTAGGTTGTCTAGTTGTTTGGCGTATAGTTCTTCATAGTATTTTCTTACAATATTTTGTATTTCTGTTGTGTCAGTTGTTATTTCTCCACTCTCATTTCTAATTTTATTTATTTGAGTCCTCTATCTTTTTTTCTTGGTGAGTCTGGTTAAAGGTTCATCAATCTTGTTTACCTTTTCAAAGAACCAGCTCCTGGTTTCATTGATGCTCTGTATTGTTTCTTTAGCCTCTATGTCATTTATTTCTGCTCTGATCTTTATTATTTCCTTCCTTCTACTAGCTCTGGGCTTTACTTGCTGTTCTTTTTCTAGTTCTTTTAGATGTAGGGTCAAGTTGTTTATCTGAGCTTTTTCTAGCTTCTTGAGGTATGCCTGTAATGCTATGAACTTCCCTCTCAGGACTGCTTTTGCTGTGTCCCATAAATTTTGAGTTGATGTATGCTCATTATCATTTGTTTCTAGGAATTTTTTAATTTCTTCTTTGATCTCCTTGTTTACCCATTTGTTATTAATAACATGCTATTTAGTTTCCAATGTTTGAGTATTTTTCAGTTTTGGTTGATTTCTAGTTTCATGCCATTGTGATCAGAGAAAGTGCTCGATATGATTTCAATCTTCTTAAATTTGTTGAGACCGCTTTTGTGCCCTAACTTGGTCTATTCTACAGAATGTACCATGAGCGCTTGAAAATAATGTATATTCTGCTGTTTTAGGGTGAAAGGTTCTGAAGATATCTATTAAATCGAGTTGATCTAATATGTCTTTTAAGTCTGCTGTTTGTTAATTTTCTTTCTTGAGGATCTATCTAATGATGTTAATGGGGTATTGAAATCCCCTACTATTATAGTATTGCTGTTGATCTTGCCCTTTAAATCCATCAAAGTCTGCTTTATATATTTAGGTGTGCCTATATTAAGTGCGTAGATATTTATAACGGATATATCTTCCTTTTGGGTTGTTCCCTTTATCATTATGTAGTGACCTTCTTTATCTTTAAGTATAGTCTTTGTTTTAAAGTCCATTTTGTCTGATATAAGTATTGCTACCCCTGCTTTTTTTTCATTTCCATTTGCGTGAAATATTTTTTTCCATCCCTTTATCTTCAGTCTATGTGCATCTTTTGATTTAAGGTGTGCCTCTTGTAGATAGCATATGTATGGGTCCTGTTTTCTGATCCATGCAGCTACCCTATGTCTTTTGATTGGATCATTTAATCCATTTACATTTAAGGTTATTATTGATATGTAATTGTTTATTGCCATTATATTCTTTAAAAATGTATTCCTCTTTTGCTATATTCTTTTTCTCCTTTGATCTGTTTACAATAGGTCCCTTAGCATTTCTTGCAGCCTTGGTTTGGTTGTAGTGAATTCCTTGAGGGTTTTTTTTTGTGTGTGTGAAGCTTTTTATTTCTCCTTCAATTTTAAATGATTGCCTTGCTGGATAAAGTAGTCTTGGTTGTAGGCTCTTGTTCTGCATTACTTTGAATATTTCTTGTCATTCTCTTTTGGCCTCAAGTGTTTCTGTTGAGAAGTCAGAAGTCATCCTTATGGGGGCTCCTTTGTAGGTGATAGTCTTTTTTTCTCTAGCAGCTTTTAATATTTTCTCTTTATCACTTAGCTTTGGTATTTTAATTATGATATATCTTGGTGTTGATTTCTTTGAGTTTCTCTTTAATGGAGTTCTCTGTGCTTCCTGAACTTGTGAGATGTTTTCCTGCCTTAATTGAGGGAAGTTTTCAGCTATGATATGCTTGAACAAAGTCTCTATATCTTGTTCTTTCTCTTCTTCTTCAGGAACCCCTATGATGCGGATGTTGTCACAGAGCTCTCTTAGAGTTTCCTCAGACTTTTTGAGTCACTTTTCTTTTTTCTGCTCTGCTTCCGTGCCCTCTAACTCGCTGATTCGATTCTCTGTTTCATCCATCCTGCTTTTAATTCCTTCCATTGTGTTCTTTATTTCAGATACTGTATTTGTCATTTCTGACTGATTCTTTTTTATTATTTCAATGTCCTTTTTATATTTGCTATTTCTTTATTTAGGTGTTCGTAATGACCATCTATTGTTCTAATATCTTTGAGCATCCTAACAATCGTTATTTTAAACTCTGCCTTCTTGCCAGCATTTGGGCTGTTACATTTGTGTTGCGGAGTTTGGCCATTCTACTGGTCACTTTTTATTTATTTATTTACTTATTTTTTTGACAGAGAGAGAGAGAGAGTCAGAAAGAGGGACAGATAGGGACAGACAGGAACGGAGAGAGATGAGAAGCATCAATCATCAGTTTTTCGTTGCGACACCTTAGCTGTTCATTGATTGCTTTCTCATATGTACCTTGACTGTGGGGCTACAGCAGACCGAGTAACCCCTTGCTCGAGCCAGCAACCTTGGGTCCAAGCTGGTGAGCTTTGCTCAAACCAGATGAGCCCGCGCTCAAGCTGGCGACCTTCGGGGTCTCGAACCTGGGTCCTCCGCATCCCAGTCCAACGCTCTATCCACTGCACCACTTCCTGGTCAGGCGGATTTTGGCCATTCTAATAGGTGTGTATTGATACATACTATTCTCCTTTTGGTGAAAAGCTGCATGATAAAATGTCATTTGATAGTGTGCTAGATGGTGTTTTTAGAAAACTCAACAAATTTTTCTGTGAGGTTTGGAAGTAGAAAAGTCTCCAGGAAAAGGTTGATGTTTGGCTCTGATTAACCAGTGTGAGTAGTAATGCTTGTCTTTATGTGTTTATCTTGACAGGTTATTGAAATAAAGGTGTGTATCTTGAAGACTCTAGCACCTCCTACCGTTGTCACCTGGTAAAATGTTTTAATTGCAATATATTTTTAAAATAATTTAAAACAATGTTTATTTTGTTGATTTTAGAGGGAGAGGAGGGGGAGGGAGAGAAAGAGGGGGGGTTCATAAATCTGCTCCTGTCTGTGCCCTGACTGGGGATTGAACTGGCGACTTCTGTGCTTCCAGCCAGGGCCAAAATATTTTATATTAGGCATAAAATGTATTAAATCAAATTGTGGCTAAACTAAAAAAAAGCATTTCCATTTTGTGATTGTGAAATTATGAAGTTATGACGGTAGCTTTCATACTCATTTTAGTGCCATGCAAACCCATTGGAACATTAAACTATGTTATTCAGCAATATCATTTACCTTCCTTTCCTCAATTTTAATTTCATTATGTACCTGCAAGAGTTTGAACTCAGTAGTCTCTTTATTTTGCAAAGTTTAGCACTAATTAGACTTGTATTACTGTGAATGTTATTTTAAATTCCTAACTGAACATTCTAACAGAAGCAGGTTCAAGGGTAGGAAAAGGGGAACAGGTGTTTCGTTAACCTGTAGCAGATCCTGCATGTAAATTATAGTTGTCATGGGTGAAATAGAGCACAGTTTTATTCTTTCCTTCTGGAGTGAATTCGAGTTTGTGAAATTTGGGGGCAAGAATTTAGGATCAAGCAACCTGAAAGATTTTTAGCATTTAGAGAAGCGAAAGTAAATTGGGACAGAATTATTATAAGGAGTAGTCCACGGTGGTAAAGTGCTTTGAGAATATAAATCAATAAATGTAATTTTATCTACTTTTATCTATTATAATCACGATAGTTGACATTTCTGTTTTTGAAATCATTTCAAAATCGTTGCCCACCTTGCCATTTGGGTAACGCAGACGTGCATTTCTGTGCACATCCGAGATGACCGTCTGTAAGTGAAGTAGTGTGCTGGAGAAGTAGACCTGCCTTGCCCATCGGTGTGCCTTCACTTGACTGTAGATGTTTCTTTCCGTCTTCCTGAGTGATGAACTTGGCCAAAGGAAGAGTGCTTTGAAGTGACTAAGCAAATATTGTACACTGGAACACAGTACTTTTTCTCTGTGAATTTCTTTTAGTGATTAATGGGTTATGGAAACCCTTAACCTTGAAAATCTAGCCAAGAATGGATCAACAAAGTTTAGATTTACAATGGAGTTGATATTGTAAATATAATCTACTGCATATTAAACAATAGGTATGGCATTTATATAGATGCACTTAGTATTACCTTTATAAAGGGCCTGGTAGATTGGGGTAGTAGGTGAAGTCATTTTGGAGGTTAGTACATATACTTAGGGGGAAAAGGGAGGCTGTGCATGGTAATAAAGTACTATGGCAAAGTGACAGAGGTCACTTTCTCATCATTGCCTAGATGTAAGCATGCATCCAAAAGGAAAAGAAATTTGTGTTTTATCTTGGTTACCTATATTATAGAGTAAAGGGAATTTCATGGACTGTTTGAGCGACCTCGTGTCTTGAAGTCTAAAATTTAGAACTCTTTCTTTTCACATTGGTGAACTGCCCATATTTGGAAGCCCTGTGACTTAGGAAATAATGGAAAAACCGAACTGATTCACAGGTGTGCTTGTCCTTTATGTAGTTGTTAGATGGAAGTCTTTTATACTCCTTAAAAAATCTAGAGAAGTGATTATCTTTTTTCTTTCTTTCTTCCTTTTTTAAAATTATGTGAGATGCAGTGAGACAGAGATAGACTCCTGCATGCACCCCGACCGGATCCATCTGACAGCTGCCCTACTGGGTGATGCTCTGCCTATCTAGGGCTGCTGCCCCATTGCTCAGCAACAGAGCTATATAAGTGCCTGAGGAGAGGCCATGGAGCTATCCTCAGCACCGGGGGCCAACTTGCTCAAACAGAGCCATAGCTGTGGGAGTTGAAAAGAGAGAGAAAGACAGAGAAAAAGGGGGAGCAGTGGAGAAGCAGATGGTTGCTTCTTCTGTGCGCCCAGACTGGGAATCAAATGTAGGACTTCCATATGCCAGGCCAACGCTCTACCACTGAACCAACTGTCCAGGGCTGAGAAGTGAATTTTGATACAGTTTTTTATTTTTACAGAGATAGAGAGTCAGAGAGAGGAATAGATAGGGACAGACAGTTAGGAATGGAGAGAGATGAGAAGCATCAATCATCAGTTTTTCGTTGCAACACCTTAGTAGTTTATTGATTGCTTTCTCATATGTGCCTTGACCGTGGGCCTTCAGCAGACTGAGTAACCCCTTACTCGAGCCAGTGACCTTGGGTCCAAGCTGGTGAGCTTTGCTCAAACCATATGACCCCTTGCTCAAGCTGGCAACCTCGGGGTCTCAAACCTGGATCCTCTGCATCCCAGTCTGATGTTCTATCCACTGTGCCACCACCTGGTCAGGCTTGGTAAGTTTTATTTTAATGCTGTTAGTAGTTCATCTAAAAATGATTATGTAGAATTTAAAAATAGACAAATTAACAAATAGAATTGTGTATGAATAATTTAGACCCATTATCATAATTACTATGTCGTGTTTTAAGTTTGTTACAGGTCACAGTAAGTCAGTAAGCTTATTCTCTTATTTTTTTCTTAATGTTCAATTATATTCATTAAACAAAAGTATATTCTGTTCATGATACTTGTAATTCACATTAAAATAGAAAGTTGAATAGAAAGTTAAATGGCCTCAGGACTTACTTTCTCACCTCGATGACCCAGTGCCCCACATTCAGATGGGAGCAGAAAGTCTTGACTGCATATAGCCATGGCATAGAAAGAAATTATTCAGAGTATTTCCATTTGTGTTAGAAGTTTGGAAGGAGATAGGACGGCTGTGGGTTTGCTTGGCTTAACAGGAAAAGGTTTCTTAGAATTACACCAAATATTTTTCGTAGTTCCTGAAGGGTGTGTGTGTGTCTTCTGTTTTTAAAACAATCTAGTTTTTGAACATTATGAAAAGCTGCAGAGGCCAGAAAACTGGGCACGCTGGAAAGTAGAGAATGGGAGAAAGAAGACAACTCCTTGTCTTAGTAGCTTTGATTTTGAAATCTCTTGTTTCAGAAAAGCTTTGTTGGTGGCAAAATAATGGGACTTTATGGGAAGAAGAAAATATTTATGTAAGAATTAAAGAAAAATCCCAAAGGCTAAACTTACCCAAAGAAAGATCTTTTCTCAAACATGCATATTTGCTGTCATTATAAGCACGTTTACTTTAGCTAACAATATTTCGTATGTCTGAAACAATTATATTTAGCCCCTGGCCTTTGAATTTTCTTTAATTTTATTTTACTCTGGGCAAGGAAATGGGTAAGTTTGGAAGTAAAATTGTTAATTTAACTGGAATAGTCTTAACTTAAAAATTCGGCCGTCTGCTCACTCGCCTTGTGTAGACAGGTTCATGCAGTGTTAAGTAGAGTACTTAGCGGGATTACGTTGGAGTTACTAAGACCCCGAGTACCGTCTAGCCAGGAAGATGTCCTTATGTAATCCAATAGTTCCTGTTCTCCTGAAATATTTATATAGTTGGCTTTTATTAACTAGCCATTTTGTAGGGACTATTGGAATAAATAAGTACTAATTGGAATAAGGGATAAATAGTCCTATTCTTATTGTCTTAATATAGTCAAGCCATTCAATTCTTGGCTAGTTATACTGAGAAATATGTCAAGTGATTGCAGTGAGTGGGGCTTTTTGCCTTACCAGTTGGATGACGTAATGGTGACTGAACATGCTATTCCCCTGTTCTCCTTCAGTGAGGCAGTCTTGAATAAAATGCTTTACTTCTGTATAGAGAATTTCACACTGCATTTTTTTTGACTTACTAGAAAGAAGGGGGATATGTGGCTTGAGAAGGCAGGTAGAAAGCAGAGTAGCATTAGGTTTTCCCATAGGTGAGGAAGCTGAGGGCAGAATGACTCAGAAGCCTGAAGTGGGTGTTGGGGTGTGTGTTTGGAAGGGGTTGTCTGGGTAGGGGTGGTTGGGAATACACCGCATGACGGAACAGATGAATGGACCACAGAACCTCCCCTCGGTACTCTGTGTGTGGGCAGGGCCTGGTATGGCGCGTTACAAAGGTGTAGACAAGACTAACACCTGGAGAGTTAGGAAGTCTGTGGAGGGTCCTCTCTTTAGATGGATGGAGTCTGTCTGAGTTGAATTGGTTATATTCCATCTGTGTTCTCTACCTTCGGGACTGGAGTGGGGTCCAGAAAGTAGGGTTCAACAGGTCTGTTACAAAGTCCAAGGACATTTACATTTTAACATGGGGTATGTTTAGTATATGAATTGTCTTAAAAATAAACTTGTAATCATGTAACGGAAGCTCAGGGGGAGATAGATACCCCAGAGCGGACTAGTTAAGTGGGGTTGCTGAGTGAAGCAGCACCAGTTTCAAATACAAGATGCTAAATCGTTTTGCTTCCTCTTATTTTATAAGGGACTTCATGGGTGGATATATGGTGTCAGCCTCTTCTGACCTCTGAAATTGTCAATGTATTAAACAATGATTAAGGTAATAGGAGAGATTGGGGTGCTTATTATTATAAGGCAAGCATTATGTTCTTTACATGTATAACTTTAATTCCGTTAATCTTATGATACATATGTTATTCACATTTTACAGATAAGGAAACTGAGGCTTAGAAAGGTAATTTACCTGAGGTGGCATTTAGCAAATAGTAGAGCTGCTGTAAGGGTCAAACCTAGTCTGTTTGGCTCTGGAGCCTGAATGCTCATTAAGAGGACAGTTGAACTGACATTGGTATCTGTTGGCAGGGTGTAAGAAATAAGATAAAAGGAAAATATTAGTATAAATAGTTTTGTATAAATAAAATCTTAAGTATTATTAAACATACATTGTGTATTGGATTTATGTAGAGTGCTTTCACCTGCTTTCTTTTTATGTTCCTAAAGGGAGTTTTTATGCCTTTTTTTTTTTTAAGCAGGGGAACTCTTCCTGTCCCTGACTTCCCCCCCAAAAAAGTGTGTTAAAGTACCTAATATAAAAAAAAGAAATGAGTTCTTCAGGTTACGTAAATCAATGTTTGGTGATTGGTAGTACTTCTATTCAATAAATTGACCTGGAAGTACTAGGCATCAGTAGAATATAGTCTTGAATAGATTTAATTGAATTCCATCAACCTTAATGGTGAGCAAATGAAGATTTAGTGACTTGGCCAGGGTCTCTTAGTAATTAGTGGCATAGCATAGACTGTGTATGTGTATATGTATATGTATGCTTCTGCACGTATATGTTCTGAGTCCTATTCTGTATCAAGCTGAAAAGGGTATATACATTTCCTTGCCTGCTTTTCTGTTTCCTATTTGATTTTATACAAAGACCTAGCGTTTTGTTGTTGTTGTTGTTATATTTTAAGAACATGTGGCTTGGACTTTATCTAGAGAAAGTAGATAGAATAAAAGAAATTGAAAATAACTGTCGGGATCAGGGTTTGGGAAGTCTGGGGACTGTGTATGGTTTGAGGAGAAGACTCGAGTCCTGTTGTTATTTCAGCTATTATAGTAAAAGGACTAAAATAGTTGAAACGTTACATGAGTAACTGAGGATTATGGAAAGTTAGTTGGTTCTGTTCAGCTGGGTTCAGTTTTTAATTTAAATATAAGGTCTACTGGAAAGTTCTGTCCGTTTTTGGAATAAAACAAAATACAAATTTTTCTTACCGTTAATAAACTTTATTAAATAATATAATTGCCATTATTATTAATGATTTCTTGCCAGCGTGAGGGCAATTTGTATATCCCATTTTTGAAAAATGTTTTATCTTTTGATGCGAAAAATTGAACCAATGGTTAATATCTTCTTCATTTTTGAATTTTTTGCCCTTGAAAAAATTTTGTAAGTACAAAAACAAGTGATAGTCGGAGGGTGCTAAGTCCGGGGAATACGGTGGATGCGACAGACATACTTCTGTAGCATTTCTTCCTTGTCGAAATTCGTAAAAATTACAGTGGCGTAAATGAACTTTATCAGTAGCCATGGGTACACTATGGCTTCACACATAAGACTTAAGTGAATCAACTTTGTTTTAGTTAATTTGCTACGTCAGTATGTATACATTAAGTGATAAAAATAGAGAGGCACACATGCGCCAAAAAAACGTGCTTACGTGTCGAAACTTGTTATGATAGAAATGGACAGAACTTTCCGGTAGACCTTATATATTCACAGCAAAGACTTGCTGGTTTTCCTTTCTTTCTTTCTTTTTCTCTCTTTTCTCCCTTCCTCCCTCCCAATGTACACCTTTAGGGTCCAAATTTCATTTTCTGAGGTTAGAATAAATACAGCCTTAATAGTTTTCTTACAAAGAAAAAGACTAAACTATCATTTTTTAGTCAGATTTTCTTGTTGTGAATTGAAAATTTGTCTAATCCAGACGGGGCTGTGACTCAGTCCTCTAATAACGTCTTTAATTGATGTTCTGGTCCAGAATTGCTTGACCTTTTAACTCGTGCTATAAAGGAAGTACTTACAATGATTAATGATCTTGATTTTCAACTGTATAGTCTGATTTCATTCATAAGAGAAGTGACTGCTCTGGGGTCAGAGGTGAAATCTTCAAGGATTTTAAAGATTGTGTTACTATTTAGGGTTTTAGAAAGGAAAAATTCTTTTTTTTTCCAGTAAAAGGGATCATGAGAGATCCACTGGATTGTGTAGTACTGAGTTCTTATTTAACTTAGGCAAATAACAATATTGCAGTGAAAATAAGAATACTCAGGAGAGTGTCCAAATTCTGGAGGGGTCTGGGGGGAGAACTAGGAAAGTGTTTCAGTTCTGCTCACAGATACAACTTACAGATGGCTCTGAGTCAGAGGTAGCTTAGGAGACGTGGTTTCCTTGTACCTGGAGAACAGAAGATTAAAGAACCGGTACTGTTTCAAATAAAAAGTCATTTAAATTATAATCATTCTCAGAACTTCATTCATTCTCATGTTATTAAGCCTTATTGATCTTACTCCTTTTGTTAGAAGTTTTATGAATCAATTTTTCTTAGAGTTCTGCAAAACTTTACCCATTTCAAAGATATCATTTTAAAATTTATCAGACACCTGTATTTGAGTATCAGAGCTTCTTCATGATTCTCTGAAGATGAAACATTTGCAAAAAATTTAGAGTAATATGACAGTCTTGAATGGTCTTGTAGGATTTATTCATTGATTCATGAATAGATGACTAACAGGAAGGAGAAGTAAGCAGTAGAGTCTGAAGGCAAAGCTTGAAGGACACAGCAATATTATTTCAAAGGCAGAAAACTAGGAGTAAGCAGATTAGGCCAAGATGGAGTCGCTCATGCTAAGCCCACATCAGCAAACCAAAAGCTAACCCAGTCTCTATGCTGGGCTGTCCCAGAAGAGGGCAGGCAGTCTGCTTGCCTGCTCAGCACAAGTCACCTGACCAGCTCCAGTACTTGACCCAAGGCCGGACTGTGAATACCACCGACGTGCTGAGAACTCCCAAAGCTACCTTCCACCAGACAGAAGTGGTCTTTCCCCAAACCTCCTTCTCCTGCAGTCTCCCTTACTCATAAGGAACAGCTCTTTTGTATTTTTTCAATGTCTCAAGCCAAAAACAGTAGTCACTTTTGATTCTTCTTTTTCTCTCACTGGATGTAAGGCCGCACTTTGAAAGCAGTCTGATTGGGTCATTTCTCACTACTACTTCATTTTTGCTTTGGTCTGAGCCACTGTCATCTCACATCAGAGTCCCTGCAAGGGCTCCCAACTGGTCTCCTTGCGTCCTCAGTAGCCAGAGACATCCCTTTCGTGGCAGGTCAGATGATTTCACTCATGTCAGCATGGTTCTCATGGCCGACTGCAGGACCCTTCAACATCTGGGCCCATCCTGCGCTTGCGCTCTCCGACCTCTTTCCTCTCCCTGGGTGCAGCTGGAATGCTCTTCCCCTGGATGTCCGTGTGGCTCCCTCTCACTGTCTCATAACTGGAGATGCCTTTGTTTTCCCACTTCATAAAGGACAGCCCTCTCCTCCCCTGTATTCTTTCTCTTCAGCCTGCTGTGTTAGCCCCCTTACCACAGGATACATAGTTATTTGTGTTCTATTACCTCTCACGTTTGTTCGTGCCTGTGATTGTGTCCTCGGGTAAATAGAGCACTTGGTGTGAAGTCTGTATTCAGTGTTTGGGAATAAGTGCATAGTTGGATCCTAGTTCATATGTGCTTAATATGCACTTGCTTCTCTGGAGACGAGAGTTCCGAACGTGGGATTGCAAAGCGTGTGTGTTTTAAATCCTGGCAGATGGCTTCAGTGGACTCTGGGTATTGCACTCTTCCACAAACCTGTGGAACTTACTGAATGGAAATTGGCATTGCTTCATTTTAACCCTGACGGAAGTTAGGAGAGCGTACTGTCTCTGTGGATTAGCCCTCTGCAGCTCCTCTGTTGGCTTCTTTGTACAGAATTCTTTGCCCAGTTTATCTTTTTATTGCGTGATTTTTTTTAGGCACTTTTTGTATATTTTGTCATGTGTTGTTTTTTTTTCTGAATCTTGTTTTCCTGTTGCTTTCTTAATTGTTTCATCACAGAAATGTTAAATCTTTAAAATCTACTTATTTTGAAAAGTAGAGGTAGTGAGGGTTTTACCAGATGTGTAAAGCAGTGAACTCTCAACCACTGGTGCACATAAACATCACACGAATGCCGTTTAAAGATGAGCCTGCCGCTAGTTTTCAATTTATAGGTATTGGGAGGTGAGGAAGGAGAGAGATATAATTTGTTGTTTTTTTTTTTTTGTGACAGAGAGAGACAGAGAGAGGGACAGACAGGAAGGGAGAGAGATGAGAAGCATCTTTGTTGCAGCACCTTAGTTGTGCATTGATTGCTTTCTCATATGTGCCTGACGGAGTGGGGGGGGGGCTCCAACAGATCAAGTGACCCCTAGCTCAAGCCAGCGACCTTGGGTTCAAGCTGATGAGCTGTGCTCAGACCAGATGAGCCCACATGACCTCAGGGCCTCAAACCTGGGTCCTCTGCGCCTCAGTCCGATGGTTTATCTACTTTGCCACCGCCTGGTCAGGCGAGAGATGTGTCTTTAAATATTCTCCAGTTCTGATACAGTTGGTCCAGGGGTCACAGTTGAGAAGCACTGCTACAGATCTACTACGTTTGGAATCATATGGTATCAGCAGGGAAGCAGGCAGATAGATCCCAGAAACGGAACAGTGTCCAGAAACAGATCTAAGTACGAGTGAGAACTTGTTGAAGGTGACATTTTGGTTGAGAACATGGTGATTTAATAAATGTTTTCAGGCAGTTTATTTGAAAGAAAAAATTAGCTTTCTCCCTTATACAGTGTAGGTAAATAAACTTCATATTAATTGAAGTTTAGGTCAATACCTAAATATGAAAATTATGCAAATACTATGAAAAATGTAAGTGACCATTAGATTAGCCTAGGGTGGAGGAGGCCTTCTTACACTAGGTTGGGGACCTAGAGGCTATGACAGAAAGGATGAACAGGTTGATTGTCCAAGTTTACTTTCTCAAAGGTGATGCTCATTCTAAGATGTGGCGACATAAGTACCTAGGACTGGTTTCCTTGTTTTCTAGATTTTCCATACCCACTTCCGCAAGTAAGAAGCAGTTGGCCAAAGGTTTATCTAAAACATTAAAAAAAATGAAGTGTCTTATTTGCACGTGGCTGGTGCATCTCGGTGCATTTGACACTAGCGGACACTTCTCCGTGGCTCCTCCTCCTCTAACCCTTTCCAGGTCCTTCCTGGACCTCTGACGGGCCTGGCCTCTTCTCGGTCTCGCAGGGGTTTCCCTTCAATGGTTTCTGTCCTTGAACTTGATCTTGAAGACTTACTGCATCTTCTCTCTGGGCACTCATCCTTCATCTCATTATGACTCCAATGTGTGTGCTCCTAGCTCGGCCCCCTCGCAGTATTTCGTAGTTTGGATGTTTGGATGACTCCGCGCATCTTAAACCCTTTGTTTTCAAGAGTTGTCTTCCTCTCTTTTCCGCCAGCCAGCCGCTGACCGGCCATCCCGTCTTAGGGAAGGCACCAAATATTTCCCGTCTTTCCCCGCCACTGTGCTAACTTGTGACTTTATTCTGTTCAGGACTCAGAGAGGGTCCTCACTGTATTAAGTGGAAAGTTTCAGTTGTTAAGAAGGGCTGGAGGAACAGCTGCCACTGTAGCCACCGTCTCGCCATCAGGATCTGGGTCCCAGCTGCTGCCTCCACCTCACGCCTGCCCGCCTCGGTCTAGGAGTAAAGCATCAGCAGCTCTTTTTATCTGACTGCCCTGCCTCCAGTTTCTGCTGCCTCGGGTTGGTTATGCTCTGTGTACACTTTTCTGTGTTGTATTTGTGTAGATTGGAATACAGCTTTAGTTCCTTCCCCAGCCCCAAAGGCCACGGCAATCTGACTGTTACAGTTTGGGGCCTTAGACACCTGACCTGATCGCCTCACCCCCAGCCTGCCCTCCTGATGTGGTGGCTGGTGGTTTCCTGACTGAGCACCTCAGCTTTGGTGCTTGTTCCAGCCACGTGGTGTCACCTGCTCAGAAGCTCCATCCTTCCCTTTTTTCCCTCAGCCTTCAAGGCCGTAAGTTACTATTCGGTCTAAGAAGACTCAGAAGATTCCAGAACTGGCCTCTACCTTTCACTAGACTCTTCCTGAAATTCTTGATACTCCGTGGTTAGCATTTAAGTTTTGGATTCCACCTTGTTCTTTTTCAAAGATTAAATTTTGGCTGTTCTGGCTACTTTGAATTTCCATGTGAGTTTTAGGATTAGCTTACAGATTTCTGTAAGATTTTGTTAAGGATTGTGTTCTGTCAATTTGGGGAATATTGCCATTTTGACGTTATTGTCTTATAACTTATAAACAGGCTATTTTTCTATTTATGTCTTTAGTATCTTTAAACATTTTTTTTGAGGTTTTTCCCTTGTTATATCTAACCCTAGTATTCTGATAGTGTGGTAAATATAATACTTAACTTTATATTCTGAATATTCATGCTAGTACATAGAAATACAGATGATTTTTGTTTATTCATCTTCTATCCTGCAGCCTTTGAGGTACTCTTTGTTCTTTACTTTTTTAGTGGGTTTCTTTTTTTATAAGGGCAATGTAAAACTTATTATGAAGAGAATTAACCATACAGGAAGGCAGAGAGAATAATATAATGGATCTCTATATGTTTACTACTGAGGTTTAACAATGAAATATTTTGCCATGTTTGACTTATATATATAAAATTGTAGATATTACAGTGTTTTACTCTGAAGTAGTCCATTGTGCATCTCGACTCTGCTGCCTTGACTGGAAGTCCCCTAGGATATTCTATATGTAGTCATATCATCTGTAGATAAAGATAGGTTTTTTTATTTATTATTATTACAGTATTTTTTCATACAGAACTTGAGTTTCAGAGGGAGTACTTAGTGAGATAACGTCATTCTCCTGGGTTACTGACATGTGTTTTTTCTTTGCGGCTCTGATGACCTGGAAGTGGTAGGACCCTTTGTCATTGTGCCCTTTTCCTCCACGGAACCGTTCAGTGGCTCCCCTCCCCTGGGTGGCAGACACCCAGACTCCGGACTCGCTCTCCACAGCACCACTCAGCACGTTGTCGGCAAGCGGCTGGGCATGCGGAGCGGAGCCCCAGGAGCAGCTGGGAGTCGTGGCTTCTCACCAGCTGCGTGGGGGCAGGTTTGGAGGTGTCCTATCTTGTGAAACTGCAGAGTTGGACTTTTCATTTTTTAAGCATTGTTTCATTTAGTTCTTTGGACATCTTTGAACATGTTTCTAATAGCTGTTCTGGTGTTCTGTCTGCTAAAGCTGACCTCTGGGCTCCCTGAAGGACAGTTTCAGTTGCCTGCTTTTTTCCCTTTGTGTATTGGGTCATACTCTCCTGTTTATTGGCATGCTTTGTAACTTTTTGTTTTAAACTGGATATTTTAGGTTTTTTTTTTTTTAGCAATTCTGAGTTCTGATTCCTTCTGCCCCTTTCCACGGCTTCTTGTGGAGGTGTCGCTGGTTTATTGTGTCGTTCCGGGGCCAGCCTGTTTCCGCCAGTTGACCTTCTCTGCAGCGTGCGGCCTCCACAGAGGGCACACATGGTCTGTGTGCTGCGTGCACTTGCTCGTCTGCCTCTCCTGTGAGTGGGTAGGTTTCATGAGGGGAGGGACTTAGACTTTGTTCACTGTTGCCTTTCTTGTACTCTCAGTAGTATCTGTCACATAGTAGATCCTCAGGAATTCTGACGGCTGCAAAGTATAGAGTGGTCAAAGTTTCCTGCCTTCTTGCTTCACGGTTTAACCTGCCTGAACTGGAAAAGGCCTAGAACCACCGTGGGGCGTGCATTTTGTGTCTGCCCCCTCCGACTGCTTGTTGCTGCCTGGAGTGAGGGAGTGGGCTCCCTGGGAAAGGTCGCGGAGGCCGGCAGCAGCTGCTCTGGGCCACGAGGAGAATGGGGTGGATCCCAGAGTGCTTACTGTAATGTGACTGAAGAGCAGGAGATGGTACAGTTTTAGTGTGTTCTTTTATGGCCTTCCGCTTGCTCCCTCCTCGCCACTGGGAAGTGCGTGGGGTTACGTGGGGTTAGCGTGGAGCAGCTGCCTATGTGCAGAGTGGTGTGAAGCTCTCTGTGGCAGCGTTGTTAATAGATACGGCACAGTGAGCCACCTACAGGTCGGCGGCATGGACGCCCTACGGGCCGGGAGGGCGGCTGCCGCTTGATGGACGGAAGTCTGCGTCTGCCCATCTAGTATGAAGAGCTTTCCCCTAAAGTTATTTTAAAATGATTTTGAGCTAACAATCATTCTTTCTCTTCCTTTTAGGTTGTTACAGAGATTTGTTAATTCTACTTTTTGAGCACTTATGAATAACCACGTGTCTTCAAAATCATCCACCATGAAGCTAAAACAGACCATCAATCCCATTCTTTTATATTTCATACATTTTATAATGTCACTTTATACTGTTTTAACATACATTCCATATTATTTTTTGTCTGAGTCAAGACAAGAAAAATCAAACCAAATCAAAGCAAAGCCCATAAATTCCAAGCCTGAGTCCGCATACAGATCTGTTAACAGTTTGGATGGCTTGGCCTCGGTATTGTACCCTGGATGCGACACGCTAGATAAAGTTTTTATGTATGCGAAAAACAAATTCAAAGACAAAAGACTCTTGGGAACACGTGAAGTTTTAAACGAGGAAGATGAAGTACAACCAAATGGAAAAATTTTTAAAAAGGTAAGGCGGTCTTTGTTTCCTTTGCATTTTCTCTGCATCAAATGCCTGTTTAGAAGTGGTGGCAGGGACCCGCTTGGCCTGCTTCTCCTGGGGTGTGCGGCCGGGCGGGGCAGGAGACGTGGAGGGAGGGGGGCCGGACCGTTCCGATCTCCTGTTCCCCGGCACTGACCGTCCCGTCCTGCATTTCCATGAAGACACTGAGGACACCACTGGTGTGGGCGCTTCTGAGCCTGCGTGTACACCAGGGCTTGGAGTAGACCGCTTAGGACATTTTGGGGTCTGAAAACCAAAACTCGTGGTAGTTCCAGAGGCACTGTGTGCTTGAGATTGCGCTGGGTTTTAGGGTGGGACCTGCTGGTTCTGGTTTAGTGTGGCTCACACTGGACACTTACAGTGTCTTTTTGGTTGTGGCAGTTGCATGGTTTTTAAGAATTTCTTTTCGCAAATACAGAAGAACCTACTGTTGTTGATTGGAACAGGAGCTAAGACATCCTTAGAGGCAGTATAACATAGTGGTTAAGAGCCTGGACTCCAAATCTGGAGTATGAGTGTGAATCTTGGTCTTTCCACTTACTCTCTGTGTGACACGTTTAACCAATTTGACTCAGTTTTTTATTTGTAGTAGGGAGGGAATGATCATAGCTGGTGTTTGTTAGCATACCTTTGAGCCAGGCTGTTGTAAGTGCTTTATACATCCATATCCACTACAGTAGCTATGAGTTACTGGGCCACCCTTACTTCACAGATGACACGCGGGAGGCACAGGGAGGCTGGGTCACCTACCTGGGGACATACAGCTAGCGAGTGGTGACTCTGGAGCTGGAACCCAGGGTGCCTTGCTCCGCCCCCTGAATCTGATCCCCACTCGCACAGTGGGTGAGAGGGTTGATTGAATGTGTTCATACACGCGTGTGCACACATACACACAACGTCCTTAGAACACTCTGGACATCCAGTGTAAATGCTACAGTTTTTATTGTTATTATTGGAGTTTAAATGGGAAAAATGAGTGAATCCAGACGCATATGTTGCAGTAGTGCAGCACTGTGAAGGTAGTGAGTGTTGAAATGGCATGGAAATGCAGTTTTTGAACTTGGATACATGAGTTTGGATGTACAGCAGTTCTTGAAGGTCCTGTAGGTAAGAATCGCAGGTCACACTTCGTTAGCAGCACTTAGACGACCTGTAGTAGTTTGATGATTTGGTCAGGTTATGGTTTTAGTACCTGTGTAGGCAAAGTCACCTCTCATCCTTTTTCCCAACCGCATCCTGGCTCCAGCTGCTTTTATTGGTTGTGAAGGAGCTCCAGGTCTCCCAGGAGAGTCCAGATGGTCACACTAGGGGGTGAAATGCTCAGAGCTCCTCCTGTTACTGCAGGGCCACAGGGCGCTGTTTAACTTAATTGATAGTCCCTTAATTTTGGCACTTACCATATGAATTCCATAATTCTTTTCTTCTAAGCATAAGAGATGGCAGGCAAGTTAATATCAGTAACTTCTAGAAGTTACAAATAGTATTTTAACTCCAGACAGGAATCTACAGATGTTCCTCACCTTTACCTAGAGAGGTCTTTTATTTTGTTTTGCCTGGGACAGTCCTGATTTTTGCTTTTGTTCTTCCCCTCACAGTCTCAATGGTTTGGGTACATTACATGGTCACTCTACAGTTAAGGCATGTTCCCTGTTTCTTTTACTGACTTACTTTGGTCTAACTTAAATGATTTCTTTTACTAAATTAACTTAAGATCTAGCTGGAGCTGTCATACAGTCAAAGCATGTTTGATTATTATTCTGTAGCCTATAGATCATAATTTGCAAAACATTTTATCATAATGATGTCTGATTTTTGTTATACTGGTTGCTACTTTTTATGGTATACCATCCTTGGTTTCATCTTTGAGAGACTTGGTAATTATAAAAGGTACAGAAAACACTATATTTTAGGTTCTAAAGTTTTCCATTCCTTCCTTGTTTTCTAGGCTTCTCACATGTTCACTAAAAAACATTCACATTTGTCTTTTGACCTAATGCCATGTGAATTCAAAGATTAGATTCTTTTATTTTTAAAGCTTTTTTACAGTTGATTCTAGAGAGGTACATGGAGTGAGAAACATTCGCTTTTTTATTTCATTTATTTATGCATTGATTAATTGATTTCTGTATGTGCCCTGACCAGGGATCGAACCTGTAACCCTGGTGGTGCATCATGACGACTCTAATCAACGGAGCTACCCAGTCAGGGCTGGTTTCTCTTATTTTTAATCTAAGCATAGGTAACAGAAGTCCTATTAAATAGGAAGCTTTGTTTTTCTTCAGTATCCCTTCCATTCAGTGAAATCATTTTATAGGGGCTGATACTAGTTTGCACTCATCATTCAGTACTCATAACAGCACACTGTTTCCCAAATTTATAAAAGGAAGAAAAATGTGACTATGAAACTGCTTCCTAATTCAGGTGTCAGCATCATTAGGACAAAAGACAATCCCAGGGCTGTCCTAGTTCCTTAGACGGGTGGGAGAACAGTGGAAACGGGAGGCCCTCCCCGTGTGTGTGTGGATTCTGTACTTGTGTGTGCACGCAGGCGCACCTCGCTTACTTGTGTGTGCACGCACACGCACCACACTTTCCTCCCTCTGCTGACCATGGTGCCTTTGTAGTCATTGTTCAGCAAAGGAAATACTTGAACTCAAGTAGAAAAGTTAGAAGGTGAGGAAAACGCAGCAGCCTTCTCTGTCTGAACTGCGTTGCTGTTGGAGGTCTGTTTGCCTGCTATTGATGTTTGCAATCAGGGTGACATTTCTGACCGATCAGACTTCGTCACAAGCCTTTATGTAAACTCTGATATAGAAAGCATGTTATATTTTCCTTGTTTGAAATTAGGCTCCTTAAGGAAGTAAATTAATTGTTAGGTTTTGTGTGTAATACTAGAGGCATATACATTCTTTTTGGGGTGCTTGTCAGCAGTTATCTGGGACTGGTGTCTGCTGGTCTGCCTGGCGCTGCCGCAGGCCCCAGGGCTGGACTGTGGGTGTCCTCCCGGCGTGTTAAACAAGCCAGGCTTTGTCTCCCTCTGGTTTTCTTATTTGCACCTGTTGTACTGCCGCAGGAACAGCCTCTGCTCTGTTAGGGTGGTGAGAAGGTTCACAGCGACAGAAGAGTGGGTTGTGTCAGCCGAGTGGCTTCTACTCAGAGTGCTTGTCACCGGGGAGCGCAGACGGATCTGATGAGCTGTGTCCTCATTTCTTAGTGCCCATTGTTTGAAGACAGCCTTTAATTGGGAAAGAGAGCAAGGGATACAGCAATATCTGAGTTTCCTTCGTTTTGAGGGCCTGAGCTTTGGGAATTATCCCGAGAGTGTATTTGATACGGTCGAAGCAAAGACCCCAGCCTTTATTCCCAGTTAACGCACCCTGCAGCCGTGTTTCTGTGTTACCCTCAAAGTCTATTCTGAGCTACCTGGGGAAGGTGAGCGGAAGGAAGAAGGCAGTGTGATGATTCTGCTCTAGCCACCCCCACAATGAGGATGCTGTCAGCGTCACCAAGACAGGCCTCTAGGGACACAGATAGAAGGACGGAGGGCAGAGCAGCAGAGGCCGCCGGGCCCTGGGGCTCCGCAGGGTTTTCTGGTCCATTGTCTCACAGTTCTAAGTCCGGAGGAAGGCACGTGGGTGTGTCTGCACCTCCTGAGGGCAGCCTGCCCAGCCGCACGTGTGTTCTCCCAGGGTCTTGATGTGAAGATGGTGAAACTGGTGGTTTCCGGAGCATCTCTGAAATACGTGCACCTGACTAGAACAAAGTTGTAAAGAATAGAATAATTTTACAGTGAAATAGAAAAAAACACAGGCTGGTTCAGACATTGTGATCTAACTACCAGAAAACAGAAGGAGTAATGTAATCAGAGTGCTTATGAAGAGAAGATTTTCACTCTGACATTCCTTCTAAAGTGATCCAGGAAGATCATAGAAATCCTTTCTGTCCTTGGGGTTGACTTTGCTTTCTTTTCCTCTTCCTCAGTGCCGACTTTTATGTCATTTCTCCCTGCAGTCACATTTTTTATCTTACTTACATATGTGTGTGATATTTATTTTTTGACTTATTGAGACATTTACATCAAATTTATACCATGGTCGGCGCTGTGGTCGGTCCTTTGGCCGGGGTTTGCGGTGTGGTCACGACCTTGCTCTCCCAGTCAGAACTCGGACTAAGCCTTCTGTGCCTGTCGCTCTGTCAGCGCCTTTGTGGAAGGCGCCGCCCGGACCACATGGCTCAGGGCAGAAAGTCAGGAGTCTGATTTCTTTTTCTCTTACAGTCCCCCCCACCCCCTTAAACAGGTCTTCTGCTTCCGCTCTTGCTCTGTTCTAACCCACTCACAGGCACAGCAGCCGAGTGACCTTTAGCAGCCAGGCCACCCGACCTCTCCCCAGTCTTTGCCCAGTGCAGTTGGAGCTGTGTGATTCAGTACTCAGTCCTGGACTGAGTCATCCTGGGTCATATTTGAGTCCTGTCACTCACTAGCTGTGTGAGTTTGAGGCACGATCGCATTTGTAAAGTAAGGTAGGAACTGTCTCAGTGCTGCTGTCCGCGTGGACTGAGCTGATTCTCGCGGCGCACACAGCATACAGCAGACCGAGTGAAGGGGCTCCTTTGTCGTCCCCAGCATGGTTCTTACCAGCCACACAGATTTCTGGAATGTTTGCATTTTCATGCCTCCCTCCAGAATTTGTTTATAATCATCTTTATTTACAAAGAGAAAGGTTAAATGAAGCCAGCTGAACTTTGCTGAAGAATGCAGGAAAGTATAATTTTGAAATACTTCTCTTCTGAATGCTTAATGTAACAACAAAAAACAGTCCTAGTCGCTACCAAGGTTGGGCCCTTCGTTACCTGAAACCTGGCCTCACGAGACGGTCTCGCTCTTGGGCTCCTGAATGGTTACAAATTGGTGTGCTTTTATTTCATAGAATGTTCTGTGTGTTATCTTTACTTTATTTATTTTTTAATTTATTCATTGATTTTAGAGAGAGAGGAAGGGAGAGAGAGAGACAAGAACATTGATTTGTTCCTGTATGTGCCCTGACCAGGGATCAAACCGGCAACCTTTGTGTATCAGGATGATGCTCCAACTGAGCTATCTGGCCAGGGCTGTTATCTTTATTTTATAGTTGTCTTTTGAGATAAGAGAGCCCCATTTTCGTTGTTACTAAACATCTAATTTTATATGCTTCTGAACAAAGTATATTAAGTTCTGTGTCCCAGGCATTGATCGTCTGAGTGATAACGTTGATATTTACACAGGTGTACGTCATAACCTGGCATAGAATAAAAGTACAGCCAATTAAATGTGAGAGAAGACAGTGAGCATAGGGATCGTCCTAACCCACCCCTAAAGTTTACAGACAGGGAAACTGCACAGACTCCATACCGCATTCACTCTCCTGACTCTCAGGAAGATTAAACATAGTCATTTTCTTTCTTTTCTTTTCTTTTTTCTTTCTCCCTCCCCCTCTCCCCCTCTCCCCCCTCCTCCTCTCCCTCTCTCCCCCTTCCTTTCCCTGTTCTTTCTTTCTTTTTTCTTTTATGACAGAGAAAGAGAAAAAGGGACAGATAGGGACAGACAGGAAAGGAGAGAGACGAGAAGCATCAATTCTTTGTTGCAGCACCTTAGTTGTTCATTGATTGCTTTCTCATATGTGCCTTGACAGGGGGTGGGGCTACAGCAGATCCATTCACCCCTTTTTCAAGTCAGTGACCTTGGGATTTCGAACCTGGGTCCTCTGTGTCCCAATCCTACGCTCTATCCACTGCACCACCACCTGGTCAAGCAAACATAGTCATGTCTTAGATGGGCTATGGGAAGAATGTGTAAGAGGTGGTAGGCAAGGATGCGAGCGATGGAGTGGGGACGAGAACAGAGTCGTTAAACGATCAGGTGGACGTGAGTTTTTAGAAAGCATCTGTTAGAAAATGTGGCTGCCAGAGGCGAGAGGGCAGAAGACCCACCAGGCCCGGTGCGCACTGAAGTTGTGTTTGACCACACCAGTCATCCACACACTTGGCAAACAATTGCTGAATGCCTGCCCGCTCTGTGCCAGGCCCTGCTGTAGGCACCGGGGGTCTCATAGGCTGCTCTGCTTCGGGGTCTTACCTGTGTGGGAGGAGGCGAGGCAGGAAATAGTAAGTTCACAGATTCAGTAACCACCGTGAGGAAGGGAAGGTGCTGGAGACTGGACACGGCCTCTCTGCCTAGGTCGTGGTTACGTGGAGGCTGTAGACCAGGAGGTCCGGGTGACAGCCCGGGTGTGCAGTGGCTCCAGCAGCAGCGGGCCCGTTGGCTGGGGCACGTGGGAGCAGAGAAGAAGCCTTCCAGACCCCGGGAGTGTGCGCCCCCTGCAGTTAGTCCTCTGCCCTAGCTACCGCTGTCGCCTCCTCCGAGTTCCTGCCCTGGCCCAGCCAGCCTGAAGGGCAGAGAAAACCACGTTTTATTTACAGGAAGGGAGTCAGGGAGGAGGGCTCGAGATGAGCCCAGGGCAACCTGCAGCCCGGCCGGGGCCCTGAGGGCCTGTGGGCCAGGGTGAGGTGTGGGGTCCCTTCCTGCCGGGCAGGGAGAGCACTGCAGAGTATTGTGCGGGGCAGTAAGCTCATTTCTGTTCACAACAAATCAAAACAAAACAAAAAGACTCTTGACTTTAGCGAGAATGGGTCGTAGGGGTATAGGAATGAAACGTTGGCCAGCGGTGTTCATTAGTTCAGGGGAGAGATGGGCTAGGGATGCCCATGACTGGGGCTGGAATTTGGGAAGCTCTTCAAAGCACATGGCTTGTTTCAGCGACATGTCAGGCATTGTAACAGCGGAGGGACTCTGGGTGCCGATGTGTATAAGTTACTGAACTTGGTGGCAGGGAGATATGGGAGTTTTTGTTAATTTCTCATTTCTCAGTGAAGTATGAAACATCACCTGGACGTGGAGAAGGGAGACAGAGGGTAGAAGATTTTAAGGTGAGAGAAGGTTTCAAAGACCATTTCAGAGGGTGAGGAAATGAATATGCCAGGAAGTGTAATCGGCTTGCTGGGTGCTGAGGGCACCGATCTTGGACTTGATAAGGTTGGGTGTTCCTGAGCGGTGTTCAGAAGTACAGGTAGGGGCAATAGATGAGTTTAATTTTAATTAGGGTCAGAAACTTTTCCAGAGAAAGTCAGATAAAATGATGGGGTCCTTTAAATGTGACATTTATGGGAAAGATCACTACTAGAAGATTTTTTTTTGATGATTCATTGTTTTAAAGGATTGATTTTGGTTATACTTGAATAAATTCCTGATTTGATTTCTTTGCCACAAGGTGGCACAATCATACAGCTGCACATATTTGGATTATATATCTAATACCTTTTTGGAATTGGATTACAATTATTAAGAATTTTACCCTCCATTAAGCATGAGGTACCTCCTAGATTCTAGAGTCTACACGACTAGCTTAGTGTAAAATGCTTAATAACAGCAATCCAGTGCCTGCACGTTTTGGCCAAGTTCTCATCTGTCTTCTCACCCCACAGAGCTCCTTTTGAAGTCATTGGAGCTCCTCATGCTGAGCGTTTTGTCGGGGTGCAGAGCAAGGTGAGAGTTGGGAACTACTCAGGTCAAATATTTTAAATATGATTGTGTCATCCATCAACATAGGTATTTCTTAAATTCATTATGGAGTAGGACACTAGAGGGCAGCAGTCATCCTTTTTTCCATTTTTGTCTTTAGCCTCTCATTTCTGGAAATCGCTTAATTGTCTTATGCATTTTTGAAAATGAATATGGCTAGATGGTTTTAAGGTGTGACTATCAATAATATCGATGAGAAAGCCCTGTGTGGGAACTCTTCGAATTTTTGCCGTGAGAGGAGCTTTTCATTCAGTTTGTGTGCAGTTGGGGATTTATAGTCTGATCTAAGCCGGAGAGAATTCCTAAAGACAACAATAACTTATCCAGGTTTAAAAGGAGATTGTTATTAACTCAGACTTGGTGTCACCTGGGCTTCTGGGAAGCACACATAAGTGGCGTCTGGTGGTGCCAGTGAGTGTCTAAGGGCTTCAGCAGGGGGCTATCCCTGGTCCCCACCTGGTCACAGAAAGAGACTTGTTTAAATCGCTTCTGCAGCGTTAGACACAGCAGTTCACATTGAACTGTTGTAAATGTTTCTGTTAGCCTGGGTCTGGCCGTTTTTCTGCGAAGTGTATTTTACCATTTGATACTGAAATCCAGGAATTCATAAGTAAAGGGAAAGTAAAATTTTGGTATTAGTAGTACTTGATAAATTTTCAACTAACATCCAAATCCTTTAAGTAGATAAAATCTATGAATGAATTACTAGTATATGGCCTCAGAAAGGTGACCTTTAAGAAAGATCCTGTCAAACCCTGAATATTATTTTTGGGGGAAAAAACTCTTAAAAAATTACAGTTGAAAATTTAGCATAAAATTTGAACTGTCATAGAAGATAAACCCATATAGCTAATTTTCAAAATAGATTTTTCACTTGAAACCCACATTCTGGCTTTTTGTTAAAAAATAGTATAATTACGTGTAAACATAACTTTCTGATTTGTCAACTTTGGAACATATCCTGGCTTTCTAGAACTTACGATTTTGGTTATATTGGAAGCTATTTGTATGTTTTTTTGTTTGTTTTATCAGGTTATTCTTGGACACTATAATTGGCTCTCCTATGAAGATGTCTTCGTTAGAGCTTTTCACTTTGGAAATGGCTTACAGGTGTTGGGTCAGAGACCAAAGACCAACATTGCCATCTTCTGTGAAACCAGGGCCGAGTGGATGGTCGCTGCCCAGGCGTGCTTTATGTATAACTTCCAGCGTACGTAGGCTTCTTCTCTTCTGGAAGAGCGGGCCGAGTTCCTGTGGGAGATGCACTTATTTTTATTGGTTGATTTTTTTGAGAGTTACACTTTTATCATAAACATTTCATTCGTATGAGATTAAAATTCGGACGTTATTTTTCACCCTGTGTTCATTCAGTCAGTGGAGAACTTGTTATGATTTAGAATGATTGATTATGATTTAGAATGATTGATCTGTTTCGGAAAAGGAACCAGTTGTGAGACAGATGGTGCAGTCAGTGTAGTAAGAGGGCTTGAACCCATTAATAGGGGTTTTCTGGATCTAGGGAGCTGGGCTTCCACAGTGCTCTCATCTTGGGATTTCCCGTTTGAAGATGGTGTCACTTTGTTATGCTATTTTCATCAGGAGTGACCATTGATCTCTAAATTGCTTGCAGTGCTTGAACCCAGGTGCTAGGCTAGCCCATACAGAATTCTTGTAAGGACTGGGTGGTTTTCATGGGGCCTCCGCCTGGGAGGTAGTCCTGGAAGCTTGTGGAGAGGCCTTGGTGCCCCAATGTGATGTTAAGTACGGACATTGTCTTATCCTTTAGAGGAAACACGAGAGATTTCCTAATGTAAAGGCCTCCACTGGTTTTTTCTTTAAATTGGCTTATCTTTTATTTTCACAGGTTTAGGTTTATAAAATGTTTCTTTTGAGAAGCATTAAAATAATAATATAACTTATTATTTTTAGTGAGAGAGATGGACAGACAGGAAGGGACAGAGATGAGAAGCATCAACTCATAGTTGTGGCACTTTAATTGTTCATTGATTATTTCCCATATGTGCCTTGACCTGAAGGGTTCCAGCTGAGCCAGTGATTCCTTGCTCAAGCTGGCGACCTTGGGGTTCAAGTCAGCAACCTTTGGGTTCGAGCCAGCGACCATGGGGTCATGTCTGTGATCCACACTCAAGCCAGATGAGCCTGTGCTCAAGCTGGCGATCTTGGAGTTTCGAACCTGGGTCCTCAGTGTCCCAGGTCAATACTCCATCCATTGCATCACTGCCTGGTCAAGCAAAATATTTATTTCTTAAACTCACTTTAAGTCGAAATCTTTTGGGTTAGGTAGAGCAAATAAAAAAATCTACCTTATTTAATTTGAACATTTCTAAGAATGTTTTTTGTTAGATTTTTCTGCTTTAGAATAAATAGTACTAACACTTGTTAATGTTACTTTTATAATTTGTATAGTACCTTAAATTTGACTTCCAATGTATTATCTTATTATTTTCTTTTTCGTATTTTAGTGCCAAGTGGTTAACAGCTAAGACCTGACATTTTAAAGTCGGATATAATTATTTCCAGTATGACAGTTCCATAGTAGCAATATTTGACTTGTCCTTCTTTTCCCTATAGTTGTTACGTTGTATGCGACTCTAGGAGGTCCTGCCATTGTTCATGGATTAAATGAAACAGAGGTGACCAATATCATTACTAGTAAGGAACTCCTGCAGACCAAGTTGAAGGTGAGGACTGGAGTGTTTTTAATAACTGTCTGATACTTGAGAATTTTCAGTGTCGTGAGCTCTGTTGTTGCTATTTAGGTCTCCTATGATCTTTAAAATCCTTAATATCCTTACAGACTTACAGGAATGTTACAATTTTATTCCTTTAGAAAAGGGAAAGTAGATTACATGTCTACATATAACTTGTGCAGAGAGTTAACAAATTACTTGTTACTGTGCCCACATCTAAGGTGAAGGGGTCACAACTTTTCTTTATTCTGCTCATCAGTTTTCTTGTCTGTTTGTAATAGATTTGTAATTTTGAAGGATTATTTTTAAACTAGAAATTTATTTTATTCCTGAAGTGTTGATCCATTATGAGTTTTCAGAATTTTTAAAGGGAAAAAGAGACTGTATGAAACTACAGGAAAAATGGGTTTCTTTAGTTTCTAGGCAACTCCCCAATTTCTGATTTTTAAAAAATATGTACAAAGTTATGAGTGAGCTCCATCCCCTTCCCCTGTGCCTTCACGAGCCTCTCACAAGCTCGGTTGCCCTGCAGTTCAGACAGCCTGTTTCCATTCCTGTGTGTGAGGAAGTAATTGTTGATTAGGGTTTTACTGAAGAGCAGGGGTCACACAGTAAATCTAATGCTGTAAATTGGGCATTTCAATCTCAGGCCAGTGTTTATCTGAAAGATCGGTATTCATGCTAGTGCACCCCCAGCCCCCATTTTTGAAGCAAGAAATGAGTAGTTCACGGAATATGGTGAACTGCTCTTATTGTATCCCGGACCGTTCGCTAAGCTGTTTCGTGGAGAATACTGAAGACGGTGAATGCTTGTGTCTTTCCAGGACATAGTTTCTTTGGTCCCACGCCTGCGGCACATCGTCACTGTGGACGGCAAGCCCCCAGCCTGGTCCGAGTTCCCCAAGGGCGTCATCGTGCACACCATGGCCGCTGTGCAGGTGCTGGGGGCCAAGGCGAGCGCAGGTAGGTCCAGCCCCATTCCTGCAGCGGTTCTGCAGCGACCCTCTTCTCCGGAGTCACTTCTAGCTCCTCACTTTGGGAAGTGAGGTCGCCCTGGGCATACTTTCATCTGCCCTTTTAGTAGGAAGGTTTTAAAGAAAGTTACAAACATGAATTTACGAATATTCTGGAGGTAGCATTTGTTTGAAATTGGTTTAAAATACTTTTTCCTGTATACAGTTTTTCCATTTCCTCTTTCTGAGAGTTCTGGGTGGATCAAAGTTAGTTATATAAACAATGGCATTACCGTGTCCTCTGTGAATTACCGGTGAGTATTGAGAGCGGAGCCTGGACCTCGCCTTCTACTCCCTGTCCCAGCTGTCCCTCCTCTAGGGGACATCTTTTTCTTCCCCAGCCAGCACACCTAGGCACGGTGGCTTCTGAAAGTTTGCACTCTCGGATAAGGATCATAAGAGGTTAGCGAGGACTGTGGTGTTTCAGATTATCACAGAAAGCTAATTGGAGATGAGGCTGTATTTCCTGTACAGTTGGAAACTTGACTATCAATTCAATATAAACATTGGCTTGGCTCTGGAATGGTGACATTAATTTTGGGCAGATTGAATTTTAGATGCTGATGGGACATTCAGATGTCATCTAGTGGGCAGTGGCCTATATAAAAGTCTATACTCTGGAGTTAAAGTTATAAGCTAGAAGCAGTTCATTTTTCTTCTTTCACCAGGGGTGTAGAATCCCCCAATTCACTTTGAGGGGCCTGGCCACAGCCCCCAAAGGTGATGAGATCTGAGTGCGGTCAGACCTCTGTTGAAACTGCTGCTACGACAAGCAGCTTCAGGGCTTGGCCGCTGGGTGTTCATTATAGCTGTGGATCAGGGGAGGTCCCCCACAGAGAAGGGCGCATTCAGATGCCCCCAGGATTTGTCAGCGGGAAGGAAGAACACCTGTCTCAGTGCAGCAGCTGTCTGGAGGAGCCAGGGGACACTGGTGAGCAGAGGACTGTCTCTCTTAGCAGCCGTCACCTCAGAGAGCAGTTTCCAGGAAGTGGTGGGAGGAAGGAGCGAATGGCAGATTAGAAGGCAAGGGCATCAGTGAGAACAGTTGTAAGGAAATATATCTGGTTGGGTAGGAGAGAAAGGGCTTACTTGGGAACATGTTGAAAAACTTCCTCCGACTTGTTTAAGAAGTCCACACCTAGGGTAGTTCCGGGATTAGTTCAGACCGGGCATCAGTGCCATCCACGACCTGCTTCTGTTTGTCTGACCCTGTCTAGGATGTGGCTGCTGTCCTTAGGCTTGTGCGGGTGGAAGGCATTGCCCTTTAGCCCAGGATTCCGAGGGGAGCCAAGTTAACGTGACCCCTGTGAGCAGGACACGCTTTAGCAAATGTCTAGGCACCCTGTCCAGCCACCCAGCCTTTTAGTTCAGGGGTAGTCACCTTTTTATCCCTACCGCCCACTTTTGTATCTCTGTTAGTAGTAAAATTTTCTAACTGCTCACCGATTCCACAGTAATGGTGATTTATAAAGTAGGGAAGTAACTTTATAAAATTTATAAAGCAGAGTTACAGCAAGTTAAAGCATATAATAATAGTAACTTACCAAGTACTTTATGTCGGATTTTCGCTAAGTTTGGCAGAATAAATCTTTATAAAACAACTTACTATAGTTAAATGTATCTTTATTTATACTTTGGTTGCTCCGCTACCACCCACCATGAAAGCTGGAGTGCCCCCTAGTGGGCGGAAGGGACCAGGTTGACTACCACTGGTTTAGTTGAACGGCTGGAATAGCCTTTTGTGTCCCTTTGTCCTTTCTTCCCTTTCTTCAGTTAGGTGGCCACACAGCAGCCACAGTGATCCTTGTCCAGGATGACACAGTTCCCTGTTCAGAACAACATTGCTTTCCACCCAGAGTGAAATCCGAGGGCCTTCGTGGACCTTGGGGGCTCAGAGATGCGGGTCTGGCTGCTGCCCCTCCTCACTTCCTGCCACTCTCCTCCTGCTGGCCTTGTCCCCGCCACACTTCCCACCGCTCCTTACGCCAGTGCATGCGTGCCCAAGGGCCCTTGCACTGCCGTATTTTCTACCTGGAACAGTCTCCCAGCCCAGGGTGTACCTGGCTCTTTCTTCTCCAGGTCTTCACTAAGGTGTCAGCTCTACAGAAGGGCCTCTCTGACTTTCTCATCCAAACAGCTTTGCCATCATCTTCTCACCTTGTCTTGCTTTGTCCTTCACTATAATACAGGTTTACGTGCTTGCCTATCCCAACAGACTTTTCTGTCTCCTAAGTGCAGGGACTTGATCTGTTTTGTTGACCACTGCATGAGTACCATGAGTAATTGTTGAGCTGAGCTAATAAACAAATGATTATGAAAAGAATTGGTGCTTGGCTGACTTTCTCAGAAGCGTGTGTGGTTTTTCCTCCCACACAGAAAACAAGCCTCAGAGCACACCAGCGCCCTCAGATATTGCTGTGATCATGTACACGAGTGGGTCCACCGGACTCCCCAAGGGGGTCATGATCTCCCACAGCAACATCATCGCTGGCATCACGGGGATGGCGGAGCGGATTCCACGGCTGGGGTATGTTGCTGTGGATGAGTCCGGGGCTGCTGGAGTCTGTGTCCACGCAGTAACTATGGTTACAGTATTTGATATGCTTGGGGTCGCCCTTCAGGGTCTCTCTACAGTAGGCATTTCCTCCAGAAAAAGGACATTAAAATTTACAAAATAGTCATAGTGGTGAAGTTTTAAAATACAGTTTATAGATCCTGTTAACAGTTCAATTTTTACTTTAAAAGTGCAAATTTTATCCCACTTAAATCCTTTAATTTAAATTATTTTAATCAGTTGGTGTTGCTTCTGTAGTCATTCTATTATACCTAAATATGTTAGAATTCAGGTGAACAAATAACTTCCTATATCTAATAAGTATTTATTGAGGTGTTCCATATTTAGTCTCTGATTTTTCTTTTTAAGCCAGATTCCAGGACTAGCCGGGGGTGGGAGGGGCTACAGGAGGGAGGAGATGGGGTGTGTGTGTGTGTGTGTGTGTGTGTGTGTGTGTGTGTGTATGCGCGTGCAGGCAGCGGATCTCTGCGGGCCTGTGGGGGAGCATTCCCAGGAGTGGAGGGCGGAGGGGGTACAGCAGTGAGGAGATGGGGGCAGTGGGGCTCTGCGGGCCCGTGGGGGGTCATTCCCAGGAGCGGAGTCCGCTGGCCGAGGGCTGGTTGGGGCAGGCGGTGGGTGTTTGAAACCCTTTACACAGAAGTTACACACACTGGTTACGGTGGAATTGGATTTGGGAATGGGGAGAGAACTTTCTGTTGCGTAACTTTCAGAGCAACAGTTTTCTTGGTGTGCCTCAGTTGTCCTTCATAGTTTGGGGTTGGGGGCAGTTCTGTACACACCCGTATACATTTTCTTACATAAGATGTAATTTATTATTTAGAACTTCATCCAGCTCTCAGAACAGGGTAACTCCGGGCAGGCGGCTGTGCAGTGTCTGGCTCTGCTTGGCCGCCCACTCGCCCGTCGAGCACTTGCTGCTTGGCTGTCCCCTGCTGGTCCGCCTGCAGAGCCCTTCATGTTCACTGGCCTTTCCTGCGGCCACAGCTCTTAGGGTTGGGTAGAGAGAGCCCTCAGGGGGACTGGGCAGAGCCACTGGGCTCAGGCTGTCTGTGGCCTCAGCTTGAGGGTGAGCTGGGTTTTGCCCTGATATCCCCAGTGTTTGTCTATCTGTCTGTGGCGCTTTCCTCTCACATACATCACTCAGGGAGCCACACTGATGCCCTGCGGGCCTCCCCCACCCCTCCCAGGCTCTTTCCTGCGCAGGCCCTGTCAGGGAGGCACCTGACGGCTCTTCTGCCCCCTTCTTTCAGAGAGGAAGATGTTTACATCGGCTACCTGCCTCTGGCCCATGTGCTCGAGTTAAGTGCCGAGCTAGTCTGTTTGTCTCACGGATGCCGCATCGGCTACTCCTCACCACAGACTTTAGCAGACCAGGTAAGTTAAGTGTCTGTCACTTGCGATCCTATTGATAAGAAATCACGATCATCTTGAACTCATTTTCCCTGTCAGTTTGACAGTATGTTGTGGAGATGACAATTATTTTAAAGCAAGCACTTCCCTTTTAATTGCTTTTTAGAATATAAATAAAAGTGATGAATTCATAATATGCTCTTTGGGCTAAGAATTCCATTGAATTTTTAAAAATAAGAATCGCTTTATACCAGATCCCTTTTTCTCTCTAGTCTTCCAAAATAAAGAAAGGAAGCAAAGGGGACACATCTATGTTGAAGCCGACACTAATGGCAGCGGTTCCGGTAAGAACTGACCACTAATTACTGTGAGTTCTGGTGTCACCTGCTCCCGGGCACACATGCTAGTGGAAAAGACGCTTTGCCCAGCTGGTTTCGGGAGGATTTATTCCTGCTGGAGTTTCTGTGTTGCTCTGAGCTCTGTAAATTTATTCAGTCTTGTGTCAGCTTTATTTTTTTCTTGTTTTCAGCTTCTGTACATATTATCGTATCAGTCTCCTTTTTCTAAATAACTTCTTCAAGTTATTTTCATGAGGTTTGTTTGCTGTTAGTAGGAACCTGAAGCTCAGCAGGAGTTAGGAGAGAAGATTTAAGGTCACTTCCTTCTAAGCAAGTAGTGTAATTACCTCCTGAGTTCTCAGGGGGAAGTCTGGCCTGGAAGCCACACACAGTGACTGAGAAGTCTGCCACTTGGAATGACCTGTGCATCCTAATGTGACACCAGGCATGGGAGGCCTGAGAGTGACAGAGGAAATGAGCCGTGACGATTTTCCTCCTTAGTGTTAGTCGTGTGTGGCTTTGTGATTTTGTTTGGAAGTGTTGGAAATTATGATCAAGTATTTGAGCTCCCACATCTGAGCATAATTACATAGTTATTCCAAAAGCAAATATAAACGACCATCGATTTTGGAATTCCTGTAGGTATATAGTTTTCTTTTGTAGCATCTTTAAATTTTCAGTTCATATAAAAATTAAATAGAATTTTAAATTGTAGAGAAAGATCTATTTGAGGGTGTTAAAGTATACTTCATGGTAGTAATAGGGTTAGCAAGCCAAATTCATTGTAAACAAAGAAAATTTTCTTGGTGCAGCATTAAAAGAGAAAAACAACTAGAACTGCCCTGTGGCCTCTTATGAGCGAAGAATGTGGCACTCTGCAACCAGCAGCCATTTTGAATAGTTGTTTATTTATTGAGTTTAGTTTTTAGTTGAAAATAAATAAGATAAAGAAGAAAAGCAATATAAAAAATCAGTAGTGCTGTATTACTGCCCCAACACTTGTATTTCTCTTTTCTCTTTACTACTCATGAGCATCTATCTAGATATATTTTTGCTATTAAAAGTTATTTTTACAGAAATCACATTTTTAAACTAACTTGTGGCTGTATTTAAAAAAAGTGTTCCTGACAGACTAGATCTTTTAAAATGTCTTAAATGTTGATAGAAATAATAGTCTGATCTGAAGATTTTAATACATATAAGGCAGCTGATTGCATTATTAACTATATTAACTTAATTGTTATACATCTAGGAAATCATGGATCGAATCTACAAAAATGTTATGAATAAAGTGAATGAAATGAGTAGTTTTCAACGCAATCTGTTTATTCTGGCTTATAATTATAAAATGGAACAGATTTCAAAAGGGCGAAGTACTCCACTATGTGACAGGTAAGTAAAGGCTCTCCCTCTTGATAATTTAGTCACTTGTTCACATTAAATTAGCCCTGTTAATTGAGGTAGTTGTAAGAAATACATTTATTTTAAAAAAGTCACAGGGACTCTTGCCTGACCAGTGGTGGCACAGTGGATAGAGCTTGACCTGCGATGTTGAAGTCCCAGGTTCGAAACTTTGAGGTCACTGGCTTGAACATGGGTTCACCAGCTTGAGCGTGGGGTCACTGGTTTGAGCGTGGGATCATGGACATGACCCCATGGTCACTGGCTTGAGCCCAAAGGTCATTGGCTTGAAGCCCGAGATCGCTGGCTTGAACCCAAGGTCGCTGTCTTGAGCAAGGGCTAGGGCTCACTGGTTCAGCTTGAGCCTCCCCTCCCCCTTCAGGGCACATACAAGAAGCAATCAATGAACAACTAAGGTGCCGCAACTATGAGTTGATGCTTCTCACCTTTCTTCCTTCTTCTCTCTCTCTTAAAAACTAGTCACAGGGACTCTACAAAATCCATCTTATTGGAAAAAAATCCATTTTATTTGAAAATATTTTCACTTCACAGTTTTACTCAATATAATAGTGTGCTTATATTTTATATAGATACTTAGGTGATATTAATTATTTTGGGAAATAGTTTTTCTTAAATTTATTTCAACATGAATATAAACTGTCCACCAAATATGATTAAATGTTTTATATTTTAAAGTATTAAATGAAAAGTTTTACGACAGATCTATTTTTTGTTTTAGTAGTGCCAATAAAGTAGATAAAATTATAAAATAGTCTAGAATTCAGAAAATGAAAGTATGATTGTTACTTTTTAAATTTTATTTATAGATTGATTTTTAGAAAGAGAAAGTGAAATGCTGATTTGTTATTTTACCCATTTATGCACTCAGTGGTTGAATCTTGTGTGTGCCCTGACCAGGGATCAAGCCCACGACCTTGGCGTGTCGGGACGGTGCTCTAACTGAGCCACCCGGCCAGGGCCTCAGGTTATTTTGTTATGGGAATATTAATATAGTTTTCAAATACTTCACTTCATTTCAAACTGTGTTTTCCTGCCTTATTTTTAGTTACCACTTTAGTGAGAGATATAACCTACTATAGAAAGCCTGTTAATCTTTTTTTTTTTGAATGATTGCCACTTGGTCTTTGCCTTTACTAAAGTCACTTAAAAAAAAAAATCTTCCTTTTTTTGATCAAGGTAGTAAGGAATCTTTTTAATTTGTGTATTTTTTCAGAAACATTTCAATTAGATACTTGAATTTTTTTAAATTTACAGGTATTAAATAATATGTGAGAACTTGAATTAGTGAAATTTTTAAAAAGTTAGATTACTATATATAAATATGTACACACTTCTAATGAAGTAAGCTAAAGCAAAAAGTTAATTTTCTTTTAATATGAAGTTTTATAAAGATAGGAGTGTCCAGTATGAATATATGTATTATATAATGATATAAAACAAATCATTAGCCATTAGCAAGGGTTTTTCACTATTATATAAAGTTAAACTAGACAATTTTGAATTCAAATATTACTTAATTTTTTATTTTTTTTTAGTGAGAGACAGGAGGGAAGAGAGATGTGGAGTATCAGTTCTTTGTCACGCACTTTAGTTCTTGCTTTCTCATACATGCTGTGACCTGGGAGGCTCTGGCCGAGCCAGTGACACCTTGTTCAAGCCGGCGACCTTTGGGCTCAAGCCAGCGACCTTGGGCTCATGCCTGTGATCCCATGATTAAGCTGGCAACCCTGCACTCAAGCTGGTGACCTCGGGATTTCAAACCTGGGTCCTTGGCATCCCAGGCCTATGTTGTATCCACAGCACCACCACCTGGTCAGGCCTTAAAATTTTTTTTAAGAGAAGATCTATTTTTTTACTTGGTTGAACTTTTAAAAATTAGGATTTAAGTAGTGGGTCAAGAGAATATCTTGAATTGGGTGTGTGTCCTTGGCTAAGTCACTCCCTGTCAAATTAGAGAGATTAATCTAAATGATTTGGGAAATCCCATTCAGTTTTAAAGTCCTTTGATTCTCTGATTAATATTTTTAGGTTTATTTTCCGGAAAGTTCGGAGCTTGCTGGGGGGGGACATTCGGCTCCTGTTGTGTGGAGGCGCCCCACTCTCCGCAGCCACACAGCGGTTCATGAACATCTGTTTCTGCTGTTCTGTTGGCCAGGGCTACGGGCTCACCGAGTCTGCTGGGGCTGGAACGATTACAGAAGGTGAGTGTCACCCGGAGGGGCGTGTCCCGCAGAGGCTGGGGCCTCGCCTCACGTTCCTTGGTGGGGGTTTTCTACAAGTACACAGAGAAGAGGGGTTACGGTATTGGTCTAACACAATAATGGTCATCCCATGTTCTGTGATTATTGATATAAGGTTTTAGAAAATGTTAGGTGTATCTGATAGTAATTAATCTAGAGGAGTTTTTCATATTAAAGTAGGTAATATTAAAAACTAGCATTCTGGAAAAGAAGTTTAAGGAAAAAGCATTGGCTGTATTGTACACATTTGTTTTCTTACATCAGTTACTAAGTTTTGTTTATGTAGAAAATTAACGTGTTTAGTTAGATATCTAGTGTATTAAGGCTTAGATTCAGAAATGTTTCTTGTGGGTGTCTGTAAATGTAGAGAGAAAGGTTTTGAGAATATAATTTTCAGAGCTTGTCATGATGACGTAAGTGGCTGAGGAGGTGATCCCCTACCGGGGTGGCTCCCAGATGAACCCACAGTGCCTCATGTGTCCCTTCGGGGAGAAAGTTCCTTTGCTTCATAGTAGATACTGATAGATACTAAACCTCTTCACTGCTGACTTTCTTCTTTGCTTGGTATACTTCTGTGTACTGTTCTGAGGTTTATCTTGCATTACTCCTGGGTTTTCCTGTTTTCCATTACGTTCTCTGTATATTACATATTTTTGGAAGCTACTTCTAAGTTTTGTTTTGCAGGAAATAAACAAGCAATCTTAAGTACATGCATATATAGTCTCTTTTTTCCTGAGGATCTTAAATTTTTCTCTTTTTAAGATTCACACTGAATATGTGACTAATCAGTTACAGTTCATTGTAAATTAAATTAAAATATTAAATACTGGCAGTTTCTTTCTATTTGAATATCTTGAAGAAGAGATACAAGGCAGTAGTAATTTATAATGGTGGGTTCTTTTCTCAGATTCTTGAGGGTCCGCAGTCTTCATATCCAGCTTGGACTTTGAACTCTCAGTGTGTGAACTGAGGGTGTGAGGGCACCCCTGAGGTGAGGGAGGCTTCTGTGGGCACATGTTGACATGGCGAGCCCGGGGAGGAGCCTGCCGCACGGACTGGCACCGCACAGCTGTTGGGTCTGTTATGACAGTGGAGGAGGTGTAAACCGCTCTGCTCCATCGTTTCCTAAGATGGATACACATGCGAGAGCGGCCAGCAACAAGAACGGCCTGCTCTGAGGAAATGCGGCTGGTAGGGTGTTTGGGTGGGCGGGGCCGGCTGCCCCATCTGATGAGGGTGACAGTCATTGCTGTGTTGTGCTGGGAAGGGCCCCTGGTTCCCAAGAGGCCACCCTTCTGTGTAAAATGTCTTGACTTTTTAACTGTCAGTGATCAAGTTAGATTCAAAACAAAACAAAAGGAAAACTCCAAGTGAGTCACACAGCCTGCGGTGCACCAGTTTGTGACTTCTGCTTTAAGGATTCCCAGGGGAGAGCTAAACTTTGGGATCAATCATCATTTTTGGTAATTTAAAAAGATGAAGCAATTTGTTAACTGTTGTAATCAGAGACTGTTTTTCCTTTGCATCCTAGTGTGGGACTACAATACTGGCCGAGTGGGAGCGCCGTTAGTTTGCTGTGAGATCAAATTAAAGAGCTGGGAGGAAGGTAATCGTGCGTTCTCACTGTGGAGCGTTAACTGCGCAGCGTCCAGCTTGAATTAGTAGTGCGCTTCATTTTCGGCCTTAGTTAGAACACCAGCGTACTCACAGTGCCCACTTTTATGCTTACAGTACATACATTTCACCTAGAGCTGTATGAATGCATGTACTTTGCTTGTTTCAAAAATGATTTTGAAGAATTATAATTGTTTTTATTTTGCTTATTTTATTACATAAATAAAAGTAAGAATTATGGCAAAAATGAGAAATGTGCTAAATAAAATATCTTTGTTAGGAATGAGCATAACTTTTTTTTGTAGGAGCAAATTCATAAAATTTATTGTATGAACTTGAAGATTTTTAAATTTTTTTCCTTTGGTCTTTTACGTGAGGGCTTCAAGAATTATCAGAAAGAAATGTTTGCTATAATTCCATAAAAGTCTGTTTTTATGTGCCACGTAACTACTAATTACTTTAAGAAAATCTGGTTTGATCATGTTAGCACGCACACACATCTGAGATCTGTGTGGGGCTCTTCCGGTTACACAGAGCGAGGATAAGGAGTCCCAGGCCCACAAGTGGTTTCTCAGCTCTTCGTTAGCACGATTAGTGAACATGTTTCATACATTTAAACTTGGCCCATTCTTAAATTAATCTGTAAGCAATGAATCTTCTAAATGTATAGTAGTTTGACTTTAAACAGAGATTTATTTTTTTTATTAAATGCATGATCTAATACTTTATTATTAGTTTACTAGTATGATACTTAGAATATCTACAGAATTCTTATAGAAGTACAACTGTGTAGTACTTGTAGTTATTTTATACAATAGATGTTGGATTTTTTTTTATTTATTTTTTGTATTTTTCTGAAGCTGGAAACGGGGAGAGACAGTCAGACAGACTCCCGCATGCGCCCGACCGGGATCCACCCGGCACGCCCACCAGGGGGCAACGCTCTGCCCACCAGGGGGAGATGCTCTGCCCCTCCAGGGCGTCGCTCTGCCGCGACCAGAGCCACTCTAGCGCCTGGGGCAGAGGCCAAGGAGCCATTCCCAGCGCCCGGGCCATCTTTGCTCCAATGGAGCCTTGGCTGCGGGAGGGGGAGAGAGAGACAGAGAGGAAGGAGGGGGGGGTGGAGAAGCAAATGGGCGCTTCTCTTATGTGCCCTGGCCAGGAATCGAACCCGGGTCCCCCGCACGCCAGGCCAACGCTCTACCGCTGAGCCAACTGGCCAGGGCCTAGATGTTGGATTTTTTAGTGTAATATTTCCTGAGAATATTAGTTTAAAAAAGAAAATGCTTATGGTTAAGCAACTAAAATTTTGTTAATTCATAGTATCTGCCTTATTTTCTTTTTGAAACAAATTGGATTGAAAGCAGATGTCCCTGTTTTAAAACTAACAGTTGCAAACTTTAGGAATAAAAATATCGAATTAACTCTAAATTATTCTGTTTCTTAGGTGGATACTTTAATACTGATAAGCCACATCCCAGGGGTGAAATCCTTATTGGTGGCCAGAACGTGACAATGGGATACTACAAAAACGAAGCAAAAACAAAGGCTGATTTCTTTGAAGATGAAAATGGGCAGAGGTGGCTGTGCACAGGAGACATTGGGGAGTTCGACCCCGACGGCTGTTTAAAGATTATTGGTGAGCCATCTAATGCTTTCTTTTTGAATGTGGGTGTTGCTGAAACAGTTTTACACATGATGCTGTGTATTTAGAGAAGCTGTTTAATAATGTAAAACTGTATCTTCATGTAATGTTGGTCTGGTCTGTTGTGTTGTCCCTGGAATACAGAAGTTTCCAGTGGGGACTGTGCAGAATTGTGAGGTCTCAAAATCCGTTCTAACCCATAACGAGTCCGATTCTTAATAGGGAACATTCATTTTTGGAATTCTTTGATACCTAGAGGATATTGGACAGGGCTCTGTCCTGTCGGAACCATGTCCTTGCCTTGCCTGAGAGCTTGCTGGGGTGACAGGCACCGTCTGGGCTCCTCCTCACTCAGGGTTCTCGTCCCCAGTTCCTGGCATTTCCAGCCTAGTCATGACGAGAAGCTGGGCTCGCGTAGTGCTTAGAGAAGGGCCAGTACATATGTGTACGAAGGTGTTACTCATGTTAGCCTCTAACGCAGGGGTCGGGAACCTTTTTGGCTGAGAGAGCCATGAACGCCACATATTTTAAAATGTAATTCCATGAGAACCATACAACGACCCATGTAAGTTACACATTATCCAATAAAAATTTGGTGTTGTCCCAGAGGACAGCTGTGATTGGCTCCAGCCACCTGCAACCATGAACATGAGTGGTAGGAAATGAATGGATTGTAATACATGAGAATGTTTTATATTTTTTACGTCATTATTTTTTTTTTATTAAAGATTTGTCTGCGAGCCAGATGCAGCCATCAAAAGAGCCACATCTGGCTTGCGAGCCATAGGTTCCCGACCCCTGCTCTAACATGTCTTCTTCTGGCCTCTGTCTTGAACAGATCGTAAAAAGGACCTTGTGAAACTCCAGGCAGGAGAGTATGTCTCCCTCGGGAAAGTGGAGGCAGCTTTGAAGAATCTCTCACTAATAGATAACATTTGTGCATATGCAAACAGGTAAGAAAGTAGAATTCATGCAACTTCAACTTGGAATTTGGTGTGCTCTTGGCATTTCCTTCCTATATGGGCCTTTGCAAAATGATACCAAGTTATACCAAGAACTCTTCCTTCTTACCTGTGTCCCTGGGCACGGCCCTTTCTCATGACAGCCATTAACCACTTCTTTCCTTGTCACGTTTCTCTCCTTCTCTTCCTCTGTGTGTGGTTTTCCGCTCTGCACCTCACCACACGTCCTACGTGCTGGGAGGGGGAAAGGAAAGTCCTCTGTCCTGTGGCTTTGGTGCCCCTCTGCACAGGGGCTTCCCAGACCAGTCCAGAGGGAGGGGGAGCAGGAAGACTGAGGGCCCTGGCCGATTGGCTCAGTGCTAGAGCGTCGGCCCGGAGTGTGGAAGTCCTGGCTGGGTTCAATTCTTGGCCCCCCTTTTGCTTCTCTCTCTCTTCCCCCCCCCCCCCCCCCCCGCCTTCTCCTGCAGCCAGGGCTCCATTGGACTGACTTGGCCTGGGCGCTGAGAATGGCTCCATGGCCTCTCTGCCTCAGGTGCTAAAAGAATGGCTCTAGTTGCAGTGGAGCAACGGCCAGATGTACAGAGCATCGCCCCCTAGTGGATTTGCTGGGTGGATCCGGGTTGGGCGCATGCGGGAGTCTGTCTCTGCCTCCCCTCCTCTCACTTTAAAAAAAAAAAAGGTTGTGGGGTGTGAGGAATCCCTGCTCTAAACATGCAGCGGCTGACAGGATAAGCATTATGAAAAGATAAGCTCTGGTGTCAGAAGAACCAGTTTAGAAACAGACTGCAGTACAACCCCAGTTAAAGATACATTACATTTTGTATGACTGATTCGGCGCTGCAGTGAAGTGTTTTTGTTAGCGATGCCACGGGTCTGGTGTCACTTGTGTGGCACTGACCAGAACGGCCCGCCTCTTCCTGCCGCCCCCACTGTGTCTGGTTCCCGCCTCCTGTGGGCAGCTGAGCCCCTTTCCACACAGAAACTCCTGATAGCAAAAGGAAAACATCTGTGTGATCACATTACTTAGATTTGCTCCCAGATTTCTTTAGATTCAATTTCTTTTTTATATTAGCTTTTATTTTGTTTAACCTGTTGATGTGAATTGTTGATTTTTTAAAGATGAGTTTTCTAACATTTAGAATTTTTTTAAAATGTACACATGACACTATTCCTGTGCTTGTGTGAAGTTGATCACAAAATGTCAGATTAGTTGAGTAGCAGTGAGCGCTCCCGGAGCCGAGGGCGGCTGTGATCAGGCAGGGAAGGCGGCCGTGGCACGAACTCGGTGGCCAGGCCGGCGTGCCTCATGCACTTCTGTCGAGCAGGAGAGGTTGGCCTCTAGAATGTCCGTGCAGTCATAGCTACAGTTAGGGGACGGGCGTTCAGTTCTGTCACTGTTGTCCATGGTCTGTTCCAGTTACCATTCTTACGTCATTGGATTTGTGGTGCCAAATCAAAAGGAACTAACAGAACTAGCTCGAAAGAAAGGCCTTAAAGGGACGTGGGAGGAGCTGTGCAACAGTAGTGAGATGGAGAACGAGGTGCTCAAAGTGCTGTCTGAAGCCGCCATCTCAGGTGAGTGGTGCTCACACGGATCCTGGGGAGAACTGAAATGTGTGTATTTATCCTGTTACGTCACGAGGCTTAGGTCCCATCGTTTCCCGCCCAGAAAGCAGTTGTATTTTCCTACCAGGAGTAGGAGAACGTGCTTACCTGTCGCCACGCAAACCCTGCTGTGGGCCACCCAGGCCGTCGCTCGGGACTGGCGCACATGTCTCGTCTCCGCACCTCTCGCGCTCTGGCGTGGCCCTTTCTCCACTTTTCCCGTCTGTGATCAGGCCCCCAGCCCGCAGGGACTCGCCCAGCGTGGTTTCTACAGGCTCTCTGCTGTCAGTGTTCTGGGGGTCGGTGTACTCGCCTGTCCTGTGCCCCCTTTGTGTGTGTGTTTGGGGAGGGGCAGCAAGACTCGTTTACTATTGCTGGTTTACTAGAACAGCTGTCCCTTCTCGTCACCAACATTAAGTTTAATACTGGTGTTCACTTTTACTCTTTGGATATATTTTTCAAATTTATGAAAAATGTAGATTGCATTTAACCTGATAGAATCATTATTCTGACCATTCACTTCAACAGTAATTATATTTTATGTTGGCTTGGCAGATAGTTTCCAACATTTTAGGTAATTTAAAATTTTGGACTCATGCTAAATTGAGTTAACAGATATGCATTGGAAATTTATATAATTCCTAAGTAAGATAGAATACTGAAACAATACTTAAGAATAATTTTAGATTTCTATACTTTTTGCTTATTTAAATTTTTTATTTGTATGTTACCAGCTTTATTGCAATGAATTTATATACCAGACAGCTCACTCAGTGTACTACTTGCAGTAAGCAGCTTTCAGTCCATTCACAGAACTGTACAGCCATCGCCACAGTCAGTTCTGGAACATGGTCATCACCCAGAAGAGACCCTATGTCCTTAGCCGTCACCTCCATCATGCCGCAGACGCCTAGCCCTTGGTACCCACAGATCTCCTTTGCTTCTCCTGTTGTATAGTTTTGTGTGAGCGGGAGTTGGCGTGATGATCACTGGGCTGCCGGCAGGGCTGGCATCTGAATCCCAGGCCCGGGCGGAAGCGCCTGTCCATGGCCCAGTTCTTTCTTTGGGGCGGGGGCACCTCAGCTCTGCTCTGACGGCCTTTTAACTGACTGGGTCAGATCCACTAAGGTGATCTGGGATAATTTTCCTCACATAAAATAAACTGCTTATAGACTTAATCACCTCTACAAAATGCCTTCAGAGCAGCACCTAGATTAGTGTTGACGAGTAACTGGGAACTTGAACTTAACCCAGTTAAACATAAAACGGACCACCTCAGCCCACCCCTTGTCACGTGGCACCCGTAGCATCTCCTTAAACCACAGTTAACCCCCAAGGGAAGACAGTCATCCAGTCAGACGCCTGCTCACAGGGCCAGCCGTCCAGCCTGCACCAGGAAGGGCCTTTCCGCAGAGCCTGCCCACCCTGCCCGGCTGTGCTCTCCTCCCTGTGTCTCCTGTGGGCTGAGCGCCGAGGTAAACTTAGCTTACTGATACATATTATAAGAGAAAAGGGGGAAGGGAACAAAAGTGTTTGCATAGCATGTATACAGATGTGTGTACAATAGAGTCAGGAAGAAACCCCAGAGTCAGGACAGCCCTCGGGGCAGGGTTTGTCTTTCTAGAACGCAGCATAGATACTGTTACTGAGTCGGGCCGAGAGGGTGCTGAGCTGGCAAGTTGGGCTCCCGGCATCCTCACGTCTCACCGTGGGCTCCTCGTCCCTGCTGTCCACGTGCTTTTCCTCTTGGACACACTTCTGGGGTCCTTCTCATCTCTGAAGAATAAAGCCTTGTTTGTTATTTCTGGGTTTACTTTTTCAAGTTGGAATTGACATATATTAGTATGTCTCGTTGCTGAGACACTTGTGTCTTTCATTTAATACTCCATGTACGTGTGGATTGCTGTGGCGGGGTCTTTGCCTGGTTCCCTTGTTAGATTGGATGCCACATGAGGGCAGAAACGACTCACTGCTTTTAATTTTTTAAAGAATGTTTAGTCAAGTACTTTTCTCAATATTTTTATTAAATATGTGTTGCATGAATGCTGGTAAAATCAGTCTTACTAAGGAAGTGTGTTGCTTGAAAACTGTCTCTTCCTGTCTTCCTTCCTCCCCTCTGCTGTGGTGAATCGCTGGGTATCAGTATGTTAGGAGCACTGTAGCGAGCAAACATTCTGTCCTTCAGAGCTTACCAGAGAACAGCCTGGCTCTGTAACAAGATTCTCTGTAAAGATTTTATTTGCTGATTTTCCAGAGAGAGACGCTGAGGGGAGGCAGAAGGATCAGCTCAAAGCCGCTTCACCTCAGCTCTTCATTGCTTGCTTGTCGCTTGTTGTATGTGTCAAAATGCGACCTCAGCATTGCAGGCCAACGCTTTGTCCTCTGTGCCACCACAGGCCAGGCAACAAGGCTCTCTCTAAACTTTATTACTTTTTAGTTTCTGACATGATTGTGCTCCTTATAATAAATTCAGAGAAAACAGGTGTAGAGAGTGACATTCCTTTCTTAATCCTGGATCCCAGCCCTGACGGTGTATCTACCTTATAGTCTGCTGTGGGTCTTTCTCATCCTGTACATCTAGACCAGGATAGTCAACTTTTTTATACCTACCGCCCACTTTTGTATCTCTGTTAGTAGTAAAATTTTCTAACCGCCCACTGGTTCCACAGTAATGGTGATTTATAAAATAGGGAAGTAACTTCATAAAATTTTTAAAGCAGAGTTACAGCAAGTTAAAACATATAATAGTAATTACTTACCAAGTACTTTATATCAGATTTTTGCTAAGTTTGGTAGAATGAATCTTTATAAAACAACTTAATATAGTTAAATGTAACTTTTTATTTATACTTTGGCTGCTCCACTACCACCCACCATGAAAACTGGAATGCCCACTAGTGGGCGGTAGGGGCCAGGTTGACTACCACTGATCTAGATGCTTACAACTGTATCTAACATTAAAAACAAACTTGCCTTTTAAAAAATTTAACTATGTTACAAAAACTTTACGCACCGGCACCATATAGGTCTCACTCCTTTTTGATGACTGAATTACACTTTTTTTATGCATATAACTTCTCTAACTCATTCTATGGATGACATGCATTTAAAGTTTTTTTTGCTATCTGGTTCTCATATCTTTTTTTTTTTTTACTTACACTAACATTTCAGAGTGGTAGATTGCTAGAGGTGAGCCACATGGCCGATGGGTTGTGCATTTTGGTGGGTGCTCAAGGACTCTTGGCTAAGAGTTTCAGTTGTACATTTTTCATGACTTTACATTTATATTTTTCTCCTCACCATCTCAGCGAGTTTGGAAAAATTTGAAATTCCCGTGAAAATTCGTTTGAGCCCTGAACCGTGGACCCCAGAGACTGGTCTGGTGACAGATGCCTTCAAGCTGAAACGCAAAGAGCTTAAAACACATTACCAGGCGGACATTGAGCGGATGTATGGAAGAAAATAACCGTTCTCCGGGCGCCGTGCGTGCTGCAGGGAGCCGAGATCAAATAGGAAAATACTTGAAATGCATGTCTCACCGGCGAGGCAGACTCCGTTCCTCACATTCAGCCTAACTGTTGTTTCTCGTGACGTCGCCGTGTTGAACTGGCAGGATGAGTCAAGCGCTGAGGCAGCGGACTGTCCGGCTCCTCCTCCCTCCCTCCTGCAGTTTGCTCCTCCTCCTAGGACTGCACTTGTCAGCATGAGGACTCATTGGGAACCGGGATTCTAAAACCTCAAGTTTTTAAACATGATTTCTATGTTCTGTATAATGTTCAGTTTGTAACTTTTTAAAGTTTGGATGTATAGAGGGATAAATAGGAAATATAAAAATTGGTTATTTGGGGGCTTTTTTACTTCCAGTATTTAAAAAGTATAAGGTTATGGATTGAAATTATGTAAATTTCAGATGCTTATGAATCAAATCATTGTTGAACAAAAGCTTTGTTGCTGTGTAATTATTGTCTTGTATGCATTGGAGAGAAATAAATATACCCATACTATGTTTTAAGAATGCGAGACTTTGTGCATATATGCGTGACAGTGTGTTCTTTATACATGATTTCTCAGTAGATAAGGTGCTGGTGCCACACGGAACGCAGTCGGGGGGGGGGCGATGTGACAGTAGACTGGAAGCACAGGCTGGCACCTGTGGGGGTCAGCCTGGAGCCTGCCGTTCATGTCTGGTCTCGGTAGCTGTCGGCACCAGGGCAGTGTGCAAACCTTTAGAATTTGAAGTAATTTTAAAAAGCAAGACAGGGTAGAACTTAAAAATCAAAGGCCAGAAAGTTATTCTTTATTTCACTGATCATCTGTACATTGAGTTATTTATGGCATTAATAATGGAAATTTATTCTGTCCCACTCTACTTTTTATTACATGTTTAATCTATTTCACTTCCAAATTAGGCTTGTTTGATGGTTTGCACTGGGCTGTGTGTGTCTGTGTCTATTAGTAGCTTATTAAACAGGCACCTTACCCTTTCTGTCACAAGTTTTCTACCCCAGAAAATGAAGTGACTTAGAAAGCTTCAGTTAATAGTATTCTTACTGATCTACAAGAGAACTTAATGAGGTGAATTAAGACTTCATTTGTAGGTTTTTATGTATGTGGGCAACTTATTTGTGATTCTAAAAGCATTGCTTATCTGCTGCATATTCTTTTCATACGTATTTTGCCTGTTGTTGAGTATTAATAATATTGCACCATTTAATACGTGTTCAAAGAAGACTTTAAGAAAACATAGGGACCATGGTTTTTATGTCATATTAGTTATTTCCTTGGTTCTTCCTTTAGGCATCATCGGAAGGCAAAAAACAAACAAAAGTACCCCCTCCCCCCCCAACTGAAACCAAAACAAAGCGTAGACATAGACCTGTGTACGAAGGCGGGTGTGTGAGGGCTGGGCCCTGTAATCTGTGCTCATACCACTAGCACGACATTTTTGGAGGTACTGCACTATACTTTGTTTGGTTTTGAACTTGGCTTGAATTTTTGTGTATTTGCATTATGTTTTGAACACATTTTTCTTCATTACAGTTTATCATACGGTTTGGAAAAACTGCCAGGAAGTAAAAATAGGAAAAGAATTAAGTAGAACCTCTCTAGCAGGATATTGTGATCCAGAGTTAAAACAGGGTGGGTGGAATTTGTTTCCAATGCCTTGATGCCTTATCTTCTGAGTAATTGCTTGCTTTCAAATGATTTTTTTAACAAGTTGTACTTAGGAAAAGAAGGTTCCGTTCTTCAAAGGAGATGTTGGTAATTGTGACTTGAAATAGTGTCAGTTGAATATGAAGCTTATCACTGATTCTGAATAGAAACTGTTTCTTTTCAGAAACATCTAATGACGCTGGTTTAATCTGGATCTAGTTCCATTTTAATCATTTTGTTTTATGATTCCCTTCAGCCCTAAAATATCAGATGCCAGATGTCAGATGTTACAGCAGAAATAGGAAATGAAATAAGGAGAGTCTCTTTTCAAACAAATTACTCTTTAACCCAAACCATCTTTGGTGACTTGAAAAATAGTCTGTTTTAGTAGTATGTTTTCAAAAAAGAAAAAGTTGGTTGATTAAACAAAACAAAAAAAACCCAACAACTATAATTCTATGACAAGAAATGGCTGCTTTAACCAGAAGGTACTTGAAGAGGAAAACTTGGAATTTCAAAGTAAATTGCTAAGTTGAATATACATCTGAACGTAGGCTGTAGATCCTAAAAGAATGGCTCCTAAGCACTCCTCTTTTTTTGGAAATGAGCTGAAGAATTCTGAAACCTTTCCTGTGACAGCAAGTTCACCAGATTGCTGGCCCCTGCGTTCCTCGTCCCCACATCTGTACTCCTCTGGTATTTTTTTAGCTTAGACTCTTCATTAGAAACTTTTCACTGATCACAGAACAAGAAGGTGGTGCCTACTTTCCAAATACTACTTTGTTCTTAAGTAATAGATTTGATATCCAAGATGTCCTCTCTGGTTTGTAATTTTGCAGCACAATGTTTAAAAATAGATGAACCTTGGCATAACCTTGTTGCTAAAATTTACAGGATTTTGTAGTTTTTAAACCATCCTCGTGGATACAACTTTAAAACTTCAACAAGAAATGGATGTGTGGGTTCTTTTGTAAGGACACTGTGTACCTCTGTAACGTTTTAAAGGGGGGCCCCACCTTTCAGCTGTCGTTGGACCGCATGGAAATGTAGCCCGCCCGTTCCATCCTTAACAGTGATACTGTGAGTTCATGTTCTGTGTCTTCTTGGTGACCCGCTGTTTTCTGCCTGAAGAAGTGTATGTCATAAAGAAGCTCCGTGGTACAAACTATTTATTTGTAATTTGACATGAAATTTGAAGAATAAAGATACATAAAAACATTTTTGATATCAAAATTCAGTATCTTGTTTTACTTAAAACGGAAAACCCCCCTCCAAAAATAAAATTAACTTTAATTGACATTCCTGATATCCTGGTTGAAAAAGGTGTTTGGGGAAAATTTTCTTTCTTGGCCTGGCAGTCCATTTGAAGGGGAGATTTTTTGCTCTAGAATGGCCATTGTTTATCTCAGTTTCTCAGTTCCTTATTTCCCTTTGGGCCCACCCATCTCTAGTCCTCTCCCGAGTCCTTTCCCGAATCCTCTCCATTCCTTCTGGTTTTGGTGCACACAGATGCCTGGCATTTTAAAGTCGTTGCTGATCAGATGTTTCCTACACTCGCGCACACAGCATAAAGTCTTGAATACAGATAACAGAAATGTTAAAATTTGGCATTAAACTGTGTGGGGTTAGAAATGAATGTGGCCTATTTAGTGCCAACCTATAATCCTTGGGATTGTGGGGAGAGATCCGTGTGATGTCTCAGAAACCAGTCTCTCCCTGCCTTCAACTACCATCTAATACAGGTTTCTGACAAAGTTGGGTATATGTTATCAGTGTACTAACTTACGCTTTTACCAAAGCCGTTCTTTGTAATCCTGTAACTAGCAAAACTTGCACGGAAGCATCTAGCAGCTTCAGTGTGGTTGTCTAATTGTATCTTATTTCTCTGACTTGCTCAGGTTATTCTTTTAAACAGCAGTTTAATATTTTGACCACACCAAAGGTATCTGTAACTTTTAGAAGGAGGCAGGTCTATATTGTCATGGACTCCCAGCTTCCCACTGGGAAGACAGTGTGGCTGTTGGAAGAACACAGCTGTGAAAGGTATGGCCCATGATGTTGCAAAGTTCCATGTACATCACCATGGGGAAGAAAACCCACCACTATGGTGCTCAAATAATTTGATGCCCAGCTTTCCAAATCTTATTCATAAACATCTGTGGCGCCAGTGCCCCCCTCACCATTCTGCTTTGTCAACCCTCACAGCCCTGTTCTGGTCCTGGCCATCCCGTTGAAATCCTCAGTGTCTGAGAGCTGGCAGCACGAGGGATAGGAAGGCCTGAGTGAGACTAGAGAATGGCTTCATCCAGAGGCCTGGACGGGCAGGGGCTCAGCTTGGCTTGGGAAGGTGGCGTGGGGTGGGAAGGTGCTCAAGTAGAGAACACCCAGTTCTAACGCCCAGCAAAATGCTGGTGCGGGGGTGGGGCTGGTGACCCCTGGGCCGCCCCGCCTTGCTGTGGGGCGCTCTGCTGGGCCTCTGCCGACCTGGTCAGACCCTTCTGCGTCCTCACCAGCCTCTCGGTGTGAATGATTTCTGCCTGAAGGGGAATGCAGCAAGACTTCTGAGAATGAAAAAAAATTCCCACAAATGTAAGGAAACTGGCATTTTATAGCCATGGTCAACAGAATCAGTTCCGTACCTTTTCAAGCGATCAGCCGCTTATCATCTTATTTTGGAAGGCAAGATGTATCAGGCTGAAAAAGAAGTTTCTAAGATTTTTGTCCCTTAATTTCACTTCTGAGAATCTGGAATATACCCAACTGATGTGGATTGAGATTTCTTGCACAAAGACCTTCACTGGGAAATTGTTTATAGTGACCATCTATTGGAAACAACCTAAGTGCCCTACTCTCTAAACAGCTAAGCACCCCATTTCATTGATTATATAGGCAACTGTTTACCGTATTTACCCATGTATAAGACACTCCTATGTATAAGACATACCTTAATTTGGGGGCCTGAAATTTGAAAAAAAAAAAAAGATGACAAGCATGAAAAAGCAGGAAATGCAAGTAAAAAAGAAAAAAAATCTACAACCACTGTATAAGACACACCCAGTTTTTAGACCCCAAATTTTTTGGAAAAAGTGCATCTTATACATGGGGTAATACAATATATCATAAGAATGACTTAATATGAATTATTTGGGGGAAGAGAGTGGAAATCAAAATTTATTAGGCACTTCAGGTCATAAAATGTGTGTGTGTGTGTGTGTGCGGTCTGTTGTGTGTGTGTGTGTGTGTGGTCTGTGTTGTGTGTGTGTTGTCTGTGTTGTGTGTGTGTTGTCTGTGTTGTGTGTGTGTGTTTGTGTGTGTGGTCTGTGTTGTGTGTGTGTGTGTGTGGTCTGTGTTGTGTGTGTGTTGTCTGTGTTGTGTGTGTGTTGTCTGTGTTGTGTGTGTATGTTGTGTGTGTGTGTGTTGTCTGTGTTGTGTGTGTGTTGTCTGTGTTGTGTGTGTGTGTGTGGTCTGTGTTGTGTGTGTGTGTGTGGTCTGTGTTGTGTGTTGCATGTCTATGCACAGAGAAGTCTGGGAGGAGCAGGGCTGACACGAGGCTAGGAACGGAATTGCGGTGACTTTCTTTGCTGTTCATGCTCTTTCTTCCTAAGTTGTTTTAATAACGGCATCATTGCTATCATAAAAACCCCAACTTATGAGAATATATTGTTTAAAGGTATTTTTCTTACCCTGCCACAATGAATAATTTTAAGAAAAAAATTATCTTGAAATTGTCTCATGCTCTGTTAAATAACTAACCAGCAACCCTTTTATTTTCTAGTCATCTTGTATCGATATTTATTTCCTAGGGCTGGCTAGCATAAGGCCACACATTGGGTGACTTAACACAACAGAAATCTGTTCTCACAGTCCCGGAGCCGAGAACTCCACAGTGCGGGGCAGCCCGGCCCGGCCCCTCAGCTTCCCGGCGCTTTGCCGAGATTCTTGGCTTTCCTTGGTGTGTAGCTGTATCGTCCCGATCCTCGGTCTCCACGTGGCATTCTTCCCACGTTGTCACGTCATCTTTCCTCTGGGCCTGTCCCTGTGTCCCCTCTGGATAAGGACACAGTCATATTGTTTTGGGGCTCACCCTAACCTCATCTGAACCTCGTCATCTACAAGAACTCTCCAAATCAGGTCACAGTCGGAGGTGCTAGGAGTTAGGACTTCACATATCTTTTGGGGTTTTTTTTTTGGGGGGGGAGACAGTTCATCCTGTGCTTGTGTATTTTTTGAAAGCTTTCTTCATTTACACTCCTGCCTCTCAGTCTTGTTCTGTTTGTTCTGTCTTTGTGACGTGATGTTTGGGTATCTCTCCCTGTCATCTAGTTTTGCATTACAAAAAATCCCCCCTCCCGGGTAGTTTCTTCTCCGTTTCCGGTTCTGTATATGTTTATTTTCATCATCTTAGTCTATTTTTCCCTCTATTGACGGCTTCATCTCTCTTGTTTGCAATGAAATCCGTGGAACTTTTGTCCTCAACCAGCTCTTCTCTAAAATCTCCATGTATAACAATAGATTCATGCCCTCCCCCTCTGCCTTTTCGTGTAGAACTTGATCCGTCTCAGGTCACATGCTATGTATTTTTTCTAGATCATCCATTTTAAAAAGTATAGATAATTGCCCTGGCCGGTTAGCTCAGTGGTAGAATGTCAGCCTGGCGTGCGGGAGTCCCGGGTTCGATTCCCGGCCAGGGCACACAGGAGAAGCACCCATCTGCTTCTCCACCCCTCCCCCGCTCCTTCCTCTCTGTCTCTCTCTTCCCCTCCCACAGCCAAGGCTCCATTGGAGCAAAGTTGGCCCGGGCACTGAGGATGGCTCTGTGGCCTCTGCACTAGAATGGCTCTGATTGCAGCAGAGCGACGCCCCAGATGGGCAGAGCATCGCCCCCGGGTGGGCATGCTGGGTGGATCCCGGTTGGGCCACATGCGGGAGTCTGTCTGACTGCCTCCCCGTTTCCAACTTCAGAAAAATACAAAAAAAAAAAAAGTATAGATAATTGATTAACTTTTTTAAAAAGGCCCCAGAAGAGGTGGGAATTTGGAGAGGTGCTCTCCTCCTATCATTTCCTGAAAGTTATGCAATTCTCCTTTGCCTCCGGTTTTATTTTCAGTGGATTTTCTAATTTTGGTTCTTGTCATCCTCCTTCCACGCAGCGGTGGCCTCTGGGATGATTGCACCAAGTGCCCTTTGAAAACCAGACCTGTGGCTTTTCCTTCAGTGATATGCTTAAAAAAAAAATTAAACTTTTACTTGAAAGGAATTTAAGGCAAAAAATGGAGAAATATCCTAGGTTTTATACGAAGTGCTAATGTAATGCAATATATGAATTTATTTTAAATTTCTAGCAATTTCAAAATAGAAACTAAAAATGAAAATCTTTCCTGTACACACAGATTTTGGAGAGCATGTTATATGGGCTGGAATATATCCCCCCAATTCATATATGGAAGTCCTTGCCTCAGAATGTGACTGCATTTGGAGAGAGGACCTTTAAGGAGGTATTAAATTAAAATGGGATTATTTAGAGCGGACCCTAATCCAGCATGACTTGTGTCCACATAGGAAGGGAGGTTAGGCCACAGACACACACAGGGAAGACAACAAGAAGAGGAATCAAGGAGAGAGGTCTGCTGGCCCCTTGGCCTCAGACTTCTCAGCCTCTAGAATTGTGAGAATATCGATTTTTGTTGTTTAAGCCTGCCGGTCTGTAGTATTTGTTGTAGCAGCCCTAGTAAACTAGCACAGGACATGTTTGGGTTAGGGCATATACTCCGTGACTTGCCTTCTTGGAGAATATACATCGGGCATTTTCCTATGTCAGTATGTGTAAGTTAACCTAATTAAGAAAGCGACCTTTTTAATGGCTACATAGTATTCCACAGCATGAATATATTACAATGTTATTTTATCACTCTTTTATTGCTAGGCATTTAGGTTATTCCAGTTTTTACTACTAGAATCAATGTGACCACATACAGCCCTTGCTAACACTGTGCATAAGAGGAAACTCAAGCATCTATAACACAGTTCCCTAACTGTGGCCTGGCTAGATCACACCTTAAAATTTTTTCAAGCTCTCCAATTGGTATTTTGTTTTGAATGTGTTTCTATGTATATACACATCTTGACTCCGTGGGTAAATTTAAATTTCTGAGGATGTGGGTGCTTCAGTGATTCTTTGTATCCCCTAATGTTAGTATATATAATATGTTGTTCTTCTGAGAGAGTGTCGGCTGGAGTATCATTTTCATCAATCATCGGTCATCATTCAGTCATGTCAGCCTTTCCCCCAAGCTCAAATGCAGAGAACCAGGGGCAAGATGATGTCCCATGTGCCCTAGACAGGCCCACCGGGGAGCGTCTACAGATCCTATGTCGGGCTAGGGTTTTTGGGTCACGCATTGCCCCACCTAAGTCCACCCTCCCTTCCTTCTCCCCCCCCCCTTGTCTCTCTGACTGTAAATACTAATTCCACGGGCCTTTCAGTCATGTGTGGAACGGTTTTGTCCTGCCCTTCCCCAGGAGTGCACACAGATACTGTACAATTAACGAGACAGAGGCCTCGGCAGGCATGTGACGTAGAGCATGCAGACAGCCGTGCCTCTGTGTCGCTCTGTGTGTTCCCTCCTCCGCGGCATTGACAGGAAGCAGCAGGGATGGTGGGGATAATTGATGCTGTCTGCCACCGTCTGCCAGCTGTTTTCCTTCTGTGACTGTCCAGTCCCCGGGACGGTGCCCACTGTGCAGGCTGACGCCCCCGGCCCTGCCCTCCCCGAGGGGCACCGGCAGCATCTTGCTCTGGCAGAATCAGGACAGTGTGGTGGGACAGGAAGCACTCTTTCTCAGACAGAGGGTGATGAACGCAGACTCACCACCGCCAGCCACCCGCGATTGCTCGTCACCTCCGTGCCCTTGGTGTGGAAGCTGATTTGGGATCATGAAAGGAAAATAAAAAAAAAAAAGACAGCTAGCTTTTGCCTCAGCGTGTCAGTACCGAGAACTGCTTCTTGAATTTTAGGATTGGTCTCTCCTTTTTTTCCCCTCTAAGTCCTTCCTGCTTTTCCTTTTTCTTCAACGATACAGAAAAGTGACTTGAGGTTGACGGGATGAAACTGCTGGAGCAGCCAGTCTCTGGACGACACTAGCAGTTCTCACGCGTGTGATTATGGAGTCATGATAATTACAATAGCACTGAGAATTCCCCAAGGATTCGATGCGTGTCACCTCCTCTAAGCCCCATCTCAGTGTCATGGAAACGGTGCCCGTGTTCACCCTGCTGTACAGACGGGCAGACCCAGACTTGCAGAGGTGACATGAATTGTGCCAGAGCTGGGGGCGAGCCCGGCAGCTGAGGCCCAGTGCGGACGGACGTGGTGGGCGAGGACCTCCCGGACTCCAGACCCTCCTGGTTAACGGGCGGGCCTGTCAGAGCCGTCCTGCTAGTCCTGACCGCTGACCGACGGCAGGGTCTGCCAACCTCTGCTCCCGGCCGCACGGCCTGCTGACCCGTGATGCCTGCTGCATCCTTGCTTCTCTGGGCAGCCCGATGTCCAAGCCTGGCACCGGCCGTCTGCCCTGAACTGTCAGTCAAACACCACTCAGCAGATGGCTTATGCATGCCTGGCCCTATGCCAGGTGCTTTAAATATGACCAGGTGTAAATGAGCAGGCCAGCTGCGTGGAAACAGGAAGATGGCTGTATTCTTAGAATGGCCTTTTGTTAACTTTGGCTTTGGGTAGGCAACCTGGTCGTGCGGCTCCTGGCAATTTCTATTTTGGTTTGCATATGACAGTGATGCCGCATTTTCCACTTGAATTTTCCATCCGCTGGTTTATTTTATTTTATTTTAAAACAGCTTTATTGAGGTATAATTTACGTACCACAGAATTCGCCCGTGTTAAGTGTGTAATTTGATGATGTTTAATAAATTTATAGAGTTGGGCAGCCATCGCCATGATCCAGTTTTAGAACAGTTTCCTGACCTCGGACTGTCTCCGGCCCATTTACGGTCACTCTGGGGGCTTCCTCGGCTTCCTCCTGCCCCCGCCCTGGACGCTCTGGTCCTTTCCCAGGCTTGGGGCTGCTGCGGAATTCGCACCGGGGACTGTCCGGGCTTCCTGCCTGCTCTGTGGCCCCAGCCGTGGGTCCGGCACTGGTGCTAACAGCCTCACTGTGGGTTCTGTACACCCGGGGGGGCTCTCAGTGCTGGCTCCTTCAGGGGGACCCCAGGCATCTGAGTCTTTCTCCTGGCAACTTCCCCCAGAGTCACCTATTTGGGATTCCTGTGGGGACACGGACACCCTCTGTAGCCCCATCAGTATTCTGGATTCCCCTTAACCTTTCTATGGGGACATTTCACCGTGATGGGGAGACTGTGGGGAGGAACTGAGAGTTGGCATGTCCTTAGTCACCACCGGCAGTGTCTCGGGCCCAGGGCGAGTCCGGACCTCCCACCGTGCCCCTCTGCGCGGGGGAACGATGGTGGGTGGGTGGGGTTGCTTCCCTGGCTTCTCCTGACTCAGGAGTCTGCACGGGCGTCTTCTCAAGGCCCTTCTTCAGGGTTCGGTGACATCGCAGTGGCTTGCCAGTCCTGCGGTTGAGCAGAGGTGCTGATGAGATGTGAGCACACCCCCACTCACCGCTGCAGACGGACAGCCCAGCGACGGCATGCCGTGCTCCCGAGCTCCCAGATCCTTCCTCTCGGTCCCACTTTATGTCTGCAGTGTGGACTGGGTCCCCCACCAGGACCTGGGCTTCTGGAACTGAGCTGTGCAGAACGGAGTCCTTGCTGTCCCTGAGCGCTCTGTCCACACTCAGCCTTTCCCTTCTATTGGGGCTCCTCCACGCACCTGTGTCGCATGTCCCTGTACAGCCCCGAGGATGAGAGAAATTGAGGCTCAGAGACATGAAGGAAACTGGACGTGGTCACACAACACAGATACACATACACTAGGTCTGACCCCAGACTGGGCAGTAACGAGGTGCAAGGAAGAAACCCGGCACCCAACACCAGGGAAATAGATTCGAATGAGGGTCAGTCCCGGGATGGACTGTTCTGCAGCTACACGGAGACATTTCTATCTAATTTCTTTCTTTCTATCTATCTATCTATCTATCTATCTATCTATCTATCTATCTATCTCTATCATCTATCTATCTATCTATCTATCTACCTATCTTTCTTTTTTCTTTCTTTCTTTCTATCATCTATCTACCTATGTAATCTATCTGTCATCTATCTATCTATCTATGTAATCTATCTGTCTATCATCTATGTAATCTATCTATCTATGTAATCTATCTGTCTATCATCTATGTAATCTATCTATGTAATCTGTCATCTATCTGTCTATCATCTATCTACCTTTGTAATCTATCTGTCATCTATCTATCTATCTATCTATCTATCTATCTATCTATCTATCTATGTAATCTATCTCCTAGGTGCCATCCCGGACTCCTCCCTCACCCTTATTCCCAGCAGCCAGCTCGGCACCCACTCCTGTGGATCACGCCTTCTCAATCTCTCTTCTACGGTCCACTGTCCTCTGTCTCCTCCACGGCCGCTGCAGCCCAGTCTGTCGTCAACACCCCTCTTGACCGAGAGCATGACCTCCTCACTGTGTTCATCTTTTACATTCTTCAGCTTTTCCCACACTGCCACCAGACTGACTTTTCCAAACCACAAATCTCATTATGCCTTAAAAAAGTCTTATTGTCATGGAATTCACATACCATGCAATTTACCCATTTAAAATGTGAGGTCCATGTTTTTAAATATATGTACAGAGTTGCGTAGACATCCTCACACTGATTTTAAGACTTTCCATCACCCGCCAAAGAAACCCCATACATATCAGCAGTTACCTCTGATTACCCCATTTTCCTAGCCATAGGCAACCACTAATCTACTTTCTGTCTTTATGAATTTGCCTATTCTGGGCATTCTCTATAAATATAATCATCCATCTAGTCATCCACATTGTAGCCTGAATCAGTACATCATTCCTTTTTGGGGGCTTGGGGGTGCACTGAATAATATTCCATTGCATGGACGTGACATTTTGTTAATCCATTCATCACCCAATAAACGTTTGAGCACTTTCCACTTTGGGGCTATTATGAATGATGCTGCTATAGCCATTTGTGTAGAAGTGTTTGTGCAGACATATGTTTCCATGTCTCCTGGGCAGATACCCAGGACCGAGACTGGATCACACGGTTACTCATTCTCTTTTACAGACTGTTCAGTGACATTCTGTGGCTCTTAGGTGAAGTGCGCCCCCCGCTCCGCGGTGCCCAGCCCTCACCTGCCTTGCCCGTCTTTCTCTCGATGCTCCAGGGCATGGCCACAGTGGGCTTTGTTTTGGTCCCTTGTTACAGAATCAGATATGGGTCTGGAAGCCTCTTTGGACCTCCGTCCATCCTTCCTTCACATAGTCACCTTTCCTTAGCCTTCAAATCCCTGTTCCATGGGCATTTCCTCCAGGGACGCCTTTCCTGAGCTCCCGATGGGCTCAGGCCCATCACCATCATCGCACTTTATGTGTCTTCCTCCGTGGTAGCACGTGTCACAGCCACAATTCTACATTTTATTTATAAATGTTCATTTTAATATTATTATCCTCTAGGCCGTGTCGTTTTTCTGTCTCGTCTTTGTATCCCCAGCATCCACACAGCACCTGGCCTGGTGTCTGTTGAGTGAACGGTGGCATGGGACTAGCGTGCCACCCGCTGCCCACTGCACGATGAACTCTAAAGTGTTATCTAGTTCAGCGACTTTCAACCGCCGCATTGCGAGATGTTTTAAAACATGCGACTATTTAGTTAGGGGCACTGATCTCTATTTAGTTAGGGGCACTGATCTCTATCCCCTTAGATTATATTATATATTTTAAAAATGACAACAGCCAACACAACAACAGCCATCTGGTGTGAATGAGGCAAAATTATAACCATGCTTTTGTTAGATTGGCAAAAATATATATATTTTTGGGTATGCCGCAGAATTTTAGTAGTATAGTTTGATGTGTGCCATGAGATGAAAAAGGTCGAAAGTTGCTGACCTAGTTGACTAAGGGTTTTCTGATCTTTATTTCATGCGAATAGTATGAATCAGTCCGCTGGCCGCTGGAACTGTTCCAGCTAAATAGGACAGAAATGCTAACAGTGGAAGAAATGCACAGCCTTTTCGAAGACCACGCCGGAAGCCAAATGGAATTTCACTGGTGGGAGGTGACCTCTCCATGGCGGATGAACTCAGGAGGGTTATTGCAAAATGAACTTACCAGGCCTGAGAATCTTGTTTCCCCTGAAGCAAGGGACCCCCAAACCTACCACTTCACTAACTTACTCGAGTAGAAGAGTGTGCATTTCTCAGGGTCAGAGTGTGGCTTTGGGACCCACACACCTTCACCGACTCTGCCTGATGCCCAATCAGCGTCAGTGGGATCTGACTTTGCGAGATCAGGGTGGAAGCTGGACCTTCCCGCCCCTCCCTGGCCCCGTGGGCCATCTGGTCAGTTCCTAGGAGAGCTCCTGGACGGGTAGATGGGGGTGGGGGTGCTATCTGGCTTCCAGGGGCTTTGGTGCAGGCAGTGGGGTAGAGCTGCTGTTCCCTGGACACACCTTCACCTCTCTACCTCCATCCTTCCTGCCGAGCCCGAGTTCTGGACCTGGTTCGTCAGGGTTCGGCAGACACGCTTTTCTTCTGTGACTTACTCCCTTCCACGCGGCCTCTGAACTCCCTTTTAACATGCCTTCAGCCAGCCTCCACTTCTAGACATTTGTTGAATTTTCATCAACAATAGCCCCCTCTTATTTTCCTTACTGTTGTGGGTTTATGTCCCTTAGAACTTTCTTGCTCCCATTTTGATGAGAAGTCAGGAGGGGAGGAATTGAATACACGTACCTCCCCAACCCCCCATCTAGGACTGCAATTCTTGCTCCTAACTCCTTATTTAGTGAACTATTCAAATCGGGTAGATTTCTGTTTATGGAACTACATTCCTCCCTCCCTCCCTCCCTCCCTCCCTCCCTCCCTCCCTCCCTCCCTCCCTTCCTACACCTAGGCTATTATCTTGAATGGGGGAGGAATCGTGTTTTAGTCTTTGTTTCTTGGGGCCTTGCCCAATACGTTTTATGTGCTCAGTGTTCAGTTCCTGTCTATCAGTTGTGTCGGCTTTGACATTCAACGTGGCTTCTTTTGTTCCCATTTCACATTTTCGTCCGTCCTCCCAAGTGCAGTTTCTCATAGCGTGGACTCCACATCTGGAGACTCATTACCTCTCCCTTTCATGGTCTCTTGTGTTTCCAGCCCCGACCGGCACTTCCGCAGGATTTGAAAGAGATGAGGAAACACGTTAAGTGCCCCGTGTGGACGCGTTCGCACTCTGTAACTTGTCTTCGGAGTTCCCGTCCTCTTGCTTTGCTTTTCCTCCAGGTAAAAGCACAGCTTGGGCAGTTTATTATCCCTTATCCCTGGCCTGTTTTTGTTCACTAGGAAGAGTTCCAGAGTTCCCCGAGTTAGGGGGCAGCTCGCTCCTCCCCGTGGTCACGAGCGAGTGGATGTGGGACCTGCGTGTGCACCCCCCACCTTAGTATACTCAGGACATTTTTCCCCTCAAAGAATACTAAATTAGTGGTCTCAGCTCATCCAAATAAAAACCATCAAGCAGGACAGCCTGACATGGTCCTTAAATCCCATAGGTCACATTTTTGGCAAATAGCTGTGTCCTGTAATGCATTCCCATGATGTCCTGCTTACTCATCTAACGCATGACATTTTCCTGGTCTTGGGATCTTCCATCTCAATTAAATTTGGAAGGAAAAAGTCATTCTACTACATTGTAAATGGGGAAAAAGTGCATTGTGGGGCCTTTTCTCACCCGCCTGTAGAAGAAGAGAACTTGCCTGCCCCGCCGGGTCTCCATGGTGACAGCTGGTGGTGGTGGTGGTGGGGGTCCGCTCAGGGCGGAGTGGGAGAGCCCTTTCTATTTTGCATTTTGTATTTGGAAAAATTCATTATGCTGTTTTTCCTTTTTGTGCTTCAGTAACTAAAACTACCCCCAATTAATTGACAACATCTATGAACACACTTTTTTGCATGTAGTAAAATTTAACAAAACCACAATTCAACACATTTGGAATTAGACAATATAGTAGAAAGAACATTGATGTGGGGGCTAAGAAAGACATAACTGATTTACTGTTTTTTTTACCTATCTATCATCTATTATTGCAGTAAAATAAATAATATAAAATTTACAGTTTTAACCATTTTTAAGTGTACAACTCAGGAGGACTAAGCACCTTCACAATGTTGTGCAACCGTTACCACTATCCATTTCTAAAACCTTTTCATGCTCTCAAAGTGCATCTCTGTCCATTAACACCAACTCCTCGTTTCCCCTTCCCCCAGCTCCCAGTAAGTTCTATTCTATTTTTTTGTCTCTATGAATTGAGTTTGCCTATTCTCAGTACCTCATATAAGTAAAATTATACAATACTTGACCTTCTGTGTCAGCCTTGCTTCATTTAGCATAATGCTTTCCAGGTTCATTCATGTTGGAGCCTGTGTCAGAATTTCATTGCTTTTTAAGGCTGATCCCATTGTATGCACGTACCACACGTTTATCCATTCATCGGTTGATGGTATTTGGGTTCTTTCTGCCTTTTGGTTGTGGTGAATAATGCTGCTTTGAACATTGGCGTACAAATATCTGAGTTCCTGTTTTTACTTCTTTTGGGTCTATACCCAGAAGCAGAGTTGCTAGATCATGTGGTAATTTTATGCTTAACTTTTGAAGGAACCACCAAACTGCTTTGCATCAGCATTATTTCCCAAGATGAGGAAAATGAGGTTCAGAGAGGTTAAGCTACTAGCTCAAGGTCACACAGCTGGCCTCTAAAGAGAGCTATTAAATTTAGATACTTAAGTATATAATATGCCTAGCTAGCGCTTTCCATAAATAGCCTTTCAATAAGTGTTTATTTCTCTTCCTTCTGCTTCCGATGGTAATTCATATATACTGGCCTGAAGTTTAAATTTCCTGAAGATCCTGCATTCATTTTCTTTATAGCTACCACAAACACAAACAGTTCTCTTAGTCCTGGCTAAAGGGATTCAAAAACCTTCTCCTACAAGCTCCTGTCTTAACAGTTCGTGTGCTGATCGCCACTCCTGGATCTTCGTCTGCAGCCTCTCCCAGGCATCCTGAGGCGGCTGTAGTTAATGTTGTTCGGGGTTCTCGAGAGTGAAAGAATTGCTTCCTAAATTATTTCAATGCCACCTTTTCCCAGCAGGTTGACCCGCCCCTTTCCTCTCCCCACGAATACACAGCAGCCAGGACAGCACGGCCTGTGGCTAGGCAGGCCCCCCGGCAGGGAAACTGTACGGTGGGAGCAGTTGCATCCGGAGGCCCTGTGGCCTTTCCTGGTCACAGGACTGCCCTTTCCTGGCCTCCACTAGGCCCTCCCTCTGGGGGATGAGTCTCCTATTCCTCTGTCCTCACTTTCTAACACCTGCTGGCGGGTCAGCCATGGGTCACTGAGGTTGGTAAGGCTGAAGTCACACTGTCGCCTCTCCCGGAAGTAGTCACATGCACCACCTCGCTCTGATAGTGGAATGGAAGGCCGAGGACAGAATTCCCACCAGACAGGTGGGTGTTAAGTGTTGGGAACTGATGGTGGAATGGCCTCCTACAATGCACTGGAATCGTGTCTCACAGGACCGCCACTTGGAATGTTAAAGACCGGTGTTACCTTCGGGGTTTCCTGGCCAGGGAGATGACTGGATGAAGCTAAGCGAACAGCTTGAGAGAAGTCAAAGCCTCCAGCAGCCCCGGTTCCCTCCTTGTTGGGCCAGGAGGAAATGTATTTTTTCCAGAAGGAGAGTGAGAGTCACCAACCGAAAATATTCATAGTCAAGGACTGGGGAGGAGAGAAGAATGGCTTTGTTTTGGGGGTGGGGAGGAGGAGACAGACAAGCATTGCACACATACTCAGGGACCCCGGAAGATGGCTTTCAGTAAGTGTAGTTCCCAGGCCGTCCACAAGATGGTGCAGGAACTCTGCTCACACCTGTCCTCCAAGGCAGACAGTGGCTTCTGCCCTGGCACAGGTCCCACCGCTCAGGACAGTGTGATGAAGATGAAGCCTTCACTATGGTGAAGATACCTTTTGACATCTCAAACATTCAGATTGAATATTCAATTAAAAATGGATCGAGTTGCTGATAAATGAACTGAAATGACTGATGTCTACCAAAGCTCCCTGTATAAGAACTTAGCATCAGACTGAGAGAAGCCAAAGACGACGTGATCAAGACGCTGGGCGAGGCGATGCCGAGAGGGTCCCCTGGTCTAACTGGGGCTGCGGCCAGTCATCGTGTCAGGCGCTGACGTGGACAGCGCTGATCTGGGCACCGTGCGGACCACCGGGAACGCAGCCCCGAGCCTTCACAGAGCTCGCATCCTGTTGAGATGATCAGACAGCAAATTAGATAAGAATGGCAACACGCACTATGGACCAAGACGTTGAAGCTGACAGGAGGAGGAGGAGGGCTACAGTTTCAAATCACATGGCCATGGGAGTTCTCTGGAAAAATGACATTTCAGTAAGCCCCGGAGGACTGCTGGGGCATGCCAGGGGGAGTTTCGGGGAGGACGGTGTAGACAGAGGGCTCAGCAGAGGCAGAAGTCCTGAGGTGGGGGTGTTGGGCGGACTGGCGGAGGGCGGAGCGAGGAAGGCAGTGGCAGGATGCAGGCCTGGGACGCTGTCGGGCGGGGGAGGGGATTCTGAAGCGGATGGTCAAATAAAACTCTGTAAGGTGTTAGCAAACTTTGACTTTGGACTAATAGGAGCATTGAGGATTCTGAATGGAGAAGGGATGTGGTGTGACTTACATTTTATTTTATTTATTTATTTTTAAATTGAGTTTATTGGGCTGACATTGGTTCATAGAATGACATAGGTTTCAAGTGTACAATTCTATGCTGCATCTCTGTATATTGCATTGTGTGCCCACCGCCAAGGTCAAATCTTCTGCTGTCACCATGCATTTGACCCCTTTCACCCTTTACTACCTCCATCCCCCTAGCCACTATGGAAAACAGTATGGAGGCCCCTCAAAAAATTAAGAGTAAAGTTAGCATATGACCCAGCAAACCCTCTTCTGGGTATCTACCCCCAAATTTGAAAACATTTATTCTTGCCCCTTCGATGTACACACCCCTCTGTTCATTGTAGAATTAGTCATGGCGGTCAAGACATGGAAATAGCCGAAGTGGTTTTTTTTGTTTGTTTGTTTGTTTTCTGTATTTTTCTGAAGTGAGAAGCGGGGAGGCAGAGGACAGACTCCCTCATGCACCTAACCGGGATCCACCCGGCAAGCCCACCAGGGGGCGATGCTACCCTGTAACCAGAGGCATTCTAGCACCTAAGGCGGAGTCCATGGAGCCGTCCTAAGCACCTGAGGCCAACTTTGCTCCCACAGAGCCTTGCCTGCAGGAGGGGAAGAGAGAGAGAAAGGAGAGGGGAAAGAGTGGAGAAGCAGATGGGTGCTTCTCCTGTGTGCCCTGGTCGGGAATTGAACCTGGGACTTCCACACGGCGGGCTGACGCTCTATCACTGAGCCAACCGGCCAGAGCCTGAAGTGTTTTTTGCTAGATGATTGGATAAAGATGTGGTACATACATACAATGGGATAGTACTCAGCTGAAAGAAAAGAGGAAATACTGCCTTTTGTGACCACATGGATGGGCCTTGAGATCATGTTAAGTGAAATAAGGCCGGGAGAAATAAGAAGAATATAATTTTACGCACGTAGGATATAAAACTGAAAGCAACAAATGAGCGAACAAGGAAAACCCGCCAACAAAAACTCACAGACACAGACAACAGTGCGGTGACTTAACGTTCTGGAAGGATCACTCTGGCTGCTGCTTTGTGACAGGGACAGAGGGAAGGCAGGGGGACTGGTCAGGAGGCGACTGCAGTGTCCTCGGTGCAGAGACGGGGGGACGGGGGCCAGGGAGGCGATGGTGGGAGTGCAGAGAGGTGGTCAGATTCGGGTGCGTGTTCAGTCAGTAGGATTTGGTGGCAGAAGGACTGCGTGTTAGAGAGAAAGAGAGGGATCAGGGATGATGGCAAAGTTAGTTCCTTGAGCAGCAGGGCAGACGAACTGCCATGAACCGAGATGAATTCCAGGAGCAGGTGTTTTGGGGAAAGACCAGGATTTCTGACTTGGATACGCTGAGTTTGGGAAGCCTGGAAGATGTCCAGGGGGAGATGTCTACCCTCTGTGAACCTGGAATTTGGGGGAGGGGTCTGGGTTGAGATCTGAATTCAATATTCAGGGGAGGGGTCCAGTGGGTCTATAGAGATTTAAAGTCATAGACTGGAGAGAGAATGAGCAGAGTGATGAAGTCCTAGGGCTGAACCCAGGCACACTCCATGGTGGAGAAGTTGCAGAGTTGAAGGGAGGCCGGCAGTGGTGACAGGAGGCTGGACCAGAGAGGTTGGAGGAAGCCGGAAGAGTGCGGTGTCCTGGAAGCCAGCGAGGACAGAAGCCGAGGAGCAGGGAGAGGCCAGCAGTGTCGCCGGCTGCTGCAGGGCCCGCACACAAGCCCCTCTCGGGTGGACTTCCCACCCCGAGCCCTGCACGCGCGTGGGGCCGACAATGCCTGGCCGTGGGCTGTCCTGTGCACTGTAGGACCCTTCGCAGCACAGCCGGCCTCTGCCCCCTAGCGGCCGGGAGCCCCGCCCTGCCAGGCGTAGCAACCCAAACTGTCTCTGGATGTGCCACACATTCCTTGAGGGACCAGATCGCCCCTGTTAGAACCACTGCCCTGATTCATGGTCTGAAGAGCTGACATCCAGGGGAACGGGATCTCTTCTAACCGAGGGGAGAGGAAGCCTCGGGGAAGCTGACGCATTTGAATTTGACTTGACAAATTCCAGTCCGACTGGAGGAAGAAGGCAAGGGGTTAGACTCCCGATGGACAGTCACCGGGGCAGAGTGGACAAAGGCGCCTAAGCCAGGGGGAGATTCCTGATGCTTGGTACACATCTCTGCGTACAGACCAACCTCTCCTTCTGGAGTCATGGAAACAGTTATTTTCATCGTCACGTGCTTCAGGCATAGACACGGTTTCCACGGCATTTTTTTTTTCCCCCATAAAGGGACGCTGCAGGTTCAAGGATTTTTTTTTTCTGAAATATGACTTATGGTGGTTTAAGCACAACAATACATGTTATACCATTTAAAAACTCTGATTAAAAAATAAAAATGATGCTCTCTCCCTCCTTGCCTCTCCTGCCTCCCACTTCCGGCATTTCCCCAAAAACAATAAAGGAGAAACTTGTCTTTCTTCCAGGTTCCAGATACCAGGTCAGACTGTTCTTCCTCTCATTGGAATACAAGATCAATTCATTGCTTTACTTAAAGCTGACTCAGAGTTTCTCAGCCCCTACAGCACACACACGGGCACAGTTGAAATACAATTTTTTTTTTAAAGCAGATACTTACCCCATGATTTTTTTAGCTATTCTACTGAGCACCTATTGGAATAATTATTTTTCTGGACACTTAGCCAACATGTTCAGAGGGCAGACTCATGTGGCATTTATAAGACTCTCAACAGAAAACATCTTCAAGGTGCAAAAAGCATTCATCTCTGGGAGGGAAGAGGTTCAGATACAGCTCAAGATAAAGGCCAAGTTAAGTGGGAAGTGTTAGGACTTTGGAGGGAGAAGGTAAAACCCTTGGGTAACTGCACTGATCCAGTGACTGGCTACTGGCGTCGTGCTATCTTCTTGGAACTTGCGGGACAAGTTTCCCGATGGGAGTTATAAGGAGGACAATTATTGATGTTCAGGTGCAGACTCTCTGAAGCTGGGCATAGAAATACCCTACTCAGGGGTTCCCAAAGTTGCTCATCCATCACCGTCCTTAGTGGTGCTTAAAACAAGGGGACCCAACCCTCGAGATTCAAGGTCAGTTCATATTGAGTAAGCTCATGACATCTGTCATCTGTAAATATGCCCCAGGTGACACTAACCAGTTCTGGACTTCACATTGGCATTTGGGGGATTATTTGCTCAATTTTCATAGAAATTAAGGAGTTCTCAGTGTTAGACAGGAGGAAGTTCTGTAACTTAGCGAACCTGAGTTCTTCATTTCAAAAAAAGTTAACAGATTGGTATTGAAATAAAGATAAGATCAGAGCAGATCAATGGCTGAGAAAATGATTTTTTATTTTTTTTTATTTTTCCGAAGCTGGAAACAGGGAGGCAGTCAGACAGACTCCCACATGCGTTTGACCGGGATCCACCCAGCATGCCCACCAGGGGGCCATGCTCTGCCCCTCTGGGGTGTTGCTCTGTCACATCCAGAGCCATTCCAGTGCCTGAGGCAGAGGCCACAGAGCCATCCTCAGCGCCCAGGCCAACTTTGCTCCAATGGAGCCTCGGCTGCAGGAGGGGAAGAGAGAGAGAGGAAGGAGAGGGGGAGGGGTGGAGAAGCAGATGGGCGCTTCTCCTGTGTGCCCTGGCTGGGAATCGAACCTGGGACTGCTGCACGCCAGGCTGACGCTCTACCGCTGAGCCAACCAGCCAGGGCGATTTTTTTTTTCTTTTAAGGAGACTTCTGTTGAGCATGTTGCAACCTTTTTCCTTCCTTGGTTTTCTTTTTTGTATTTTTCCGAAGTTAGAAGCGGGGAGGCAGACAGACTCCCACATGCACCCGATTGAGATCCACCTGGCATGCCCACCAGGGGGCGATGCTCTGCCCATCTGGGGTGTTGATCCATTGCAACTGGAGCCATTCTGGCACCTCAGGCGGAGGCCATGGGGCCAACCTCAGTGCCTGGGCCAACTTTGGTCCAATGGACCCTTGGCTGCAGGAGGGGAAGAGAGAGATAGAAAGGAGAGGGGGAAGGGTGGAGAAGCAGATGGGAGAGAGAGATAGAGAGGAAGGAGAGGGGGAAGGGTGGAGATGGGTGCTTCTCCTGTGTGCCCTGACTGGGAATCTAACCCAGGACTTCCACACGCTGGGCCGACACTTTACCACTGAGCCAACCAGCCTGGGCCCCTTCCTTGGTTTTATTCTTCCACTTCATCTTGATCGTGAACACTACCCTCCGTCTGTGCTCTGATCAGACCAGTCACTGAGATGCTACTAGCCAAAGTAGTTTGTATATATCCATGTGCATTTGTCATTCACCTGAAGTGATGTGACTTCATGCCTTCTCTCTTTTGAGGTCAATCAGCCTCAAAGAAATGCCCATCTTTTAGATTGTCTTCTTCAGAGTAACCTTGGTAAACAAGGTCTAATAACTCCATGTGTCAGTGACAGTAAAAGCCAAGAGTTTCCCAGTGAATAGCCACAGCCCCTCCATCCCCTCCCATCACTGATCGTGCAAACTCTGCAAGTCCCACTCAGCTTGCAAGGTATTCCTTGATTGACTTGTGTCTGCCATCCCTATTTCTATGACAACATCCCAGCACCAATCCAAGCAGTAGGAAGCACAAGACTATTAGAAGATCACTCTTTGCCCTGGCTGGTTGGCTCAGTGGTAGAGCGTCGGCCTGGCGTGCAGGGGTCCCAGGTTCGATTCCTGGCCAGGGCACACAGGAGAAGCGCCCATCTGCTTCTCCATCCCTCCCCCTCTCCTTTCTCTCTGTCTCTCTCTTCCCCTCCCGCAGCCGAGGCTCCATTGGAGCAAAGATGGCCTGGGCGCTGGGGATGGCTCCTTGGCCTCTGCCCCAGGCGCTAGAGTGGCTCTGGTCACGACAGAGTGACGCCCCGGAGGGGCAGAGCGTCGCCCCTGGTGGGTGTGCCGGGTGGATCCCGGTCAGCGCATGCGGGAGTCTGTCTGACTGTCTCTCCCCATTTCCAGCTTCGGAAAAATACAAAAAAAAAAAAAAAAAAAAAAAAAAGAACACTCTTCAAGAATCTTGGTTTACTCTGGAATCATAAAGATACAACGGTGAGCACTACGTAAAGAGTGTCTCCTTTGTGGGATCTTAAAGGCTCCCCATGTGGTCCCAACTAGCCTTGATCAAAGAGTTGTCTTCTAAGCATGAGGGTAGAAATCTGCACATATGAGTAGCTGGCTTATGATGTTCCTCCTCCACCAGGGACCCCTTCTTCTCTCCCTGGGCGGAGCAATGATCGCAAAGCGGATCAGACTGTGTGAAGAAAGATGGCAAAATTATAAGACATTTTCAAAGAGTAATAAAAATGGTAATAGTTTGGTTAGCACTTATCAGGAACGAGACACTCCACTAAGCCTTTTACATGTCTTCTCTCATTTAATTCTCAAAACAATCATGAGGTAGGGGCCATCATTACTGCCATCTTACTGTTGAGTAAAACTGAGGCTCCGGGGGTTAAGAGGCTTGCTTCAAGCTGGTGAGGAACAGAGCTGAGAGCAAACCAGATCTACTTGAATTGACTCTGAGTTCATGTTCTTGAAACATCTTTGCTGATCTTCCTTTTATGAGCTTTTGACATGAGTTCTGCACAGTCAAGACACCAGGACCACAGGCACACTGGCTGGTCTGTATTCCTGCACATCTTACTTGAGAACACCCATCTGCGTGCAAAGACTGCTGACCTCAACGTGCCTGCTCCCAGCTGGGGTGCAGGGAGAATGCATGAGGGTAAGTCTTTATTCTTCTTGCTTTACTGCATTTTCCACATAGAGGGCCCATCAGAAAATAACACAACCAGTCTCTGCGCGTCATCTAATCACCCCAAGGAATGCAGTTAAAGATTAAATCCTGAATGCACCAATATTATTAGTCATCACCATCAAGGGTGTTAGCCCATTAGCTAACAACAACAACAAAAACCCACAAAAAAACACCAAACCCTCAATATATCACGATTTCCTAATTAGCAGCTAAGGAAGGGAAGAAAAGCTCCAGGACCCTGCATTGTCCTGACTGCCAATCCCGTTGCTCTCAGGCCTGCTTTGTAGGTTATGAAAACCTCATCCTGCCACCAGCAATTTCCTGATCACCCAGGAAACGTCTAAACATCTTGAAAAGACGTTACTTTCTTGTACGTGTTATTTCCACTAATGAGACTGGAGGGCAAGGCGACCTTGACTTTCCCCTTCAGAGCTCAGTCTCCATTCTGTCTGTTTCTCTTGCCACAGGCTGTCTTCACCTAGTTGGTGTTTCTCTGAAATGCCTTCTAGAATTTTAAACAACTTATCTCTTACTTCTCTCAGAGAAGCAGCAATGCCGCAGGCTCAGGGCGTGCCTGCGAGGTGGACTCACCCTTCAGGGTCTGGCTTTGCTTGGGCTCCGCACACCTGCCATGAACATCCCTCTGATGTCTGAGGTGTCCCAGAAGTCCTCCACTCTGCAAAGTCGTCCCGAGTGCAGTGCCAAGGACACTATAACCTGAAACTCAGCCTGATTCGAATGCTTTCCTGTGAGTGCTCAGAAGCTGAAAAACGGGTGCACTTAACAGCAGGTGTTTATCAGTACAACTTATTCCTCAACCAGCTTCCTTGTTCTCTGCATTTGGCCGGGTGCCCCTGAACGTCACCCTGTTGTGTGGGTCAGGGTGGCAACATGCCTTCTCTCAGGGACACAGGCCATGGTGTGACCCCAGTTTGGTCTGGATTTGGATGATAGCCTGTGGCTGTGACTCCCACTTATCTTGAATGGAGATGGGATACTTCCCCAGCAAGTTTTAAAATCACCCAGATAGCATCCCTTTTTTTTTTTTTTAAATTTTCAATTACAGTTTATATTCAATATTATTCTACATTAGCTTCAGATGTACAGCAAAGTGGTTAGAAAAACATGTTTCTTACGGAGCGGTCCGCCCAGTCCTTCAAGCACGACCCCGGCCCCATACACAACTATCACGGTACCATTGACTGTACCCCATGCGGCAGTCTCCATCGCTGTGACCATTCTGTAACTACCGACGTGTCCTGCGGTGTAACCCCTGTACCTTCTCAGCCAGCCTCCGAGCCCGCGCCCCTCTGACAGCCATCAGTCTGTTCCCCGTGGCTCTGATCACCCAGATGACTTCTCAACCTCGTGCAAAGTGATGACATTTCTGTGTGTGTCCACAAGTGAGGCTGGAGGGTCCTTTTCCCTGTCACCCTGTTTCCATCCTCCTTATCTCCAGTCAGGAGGAACTGCTCTGAGCCAGCCTCCGCGTCCCTCCCTGTCCCATGTCCTCCCACTTCTCTGCTGCTTGCCACCCCCTCCTCCCTCCAGCCGGCAGTGCTGGGTCCTCAGGGCCTGCTCCTGGGCTCTCTGCCTCTGTCCCCGAACCTGCTGTCCCTGCCAGCTGTTTCCTGGAGTCATTCTCCGTCTCTCTCCCACGTTTGTAAACAGAGAGGCGTGCCCTACATGCGTGAGCACGCACATCTCTCTAGTGAACACTGTGGTGACCTTTGCTCATGAGTGTATAACCCATGGAGCCAGACTGAGGGGGGACAGCTCCAGCCCCCAGAAAGTTCCTGCGTGACCCTCTCAGTCAGAACCCCACAAAGGGAGCCTCAATTCTGACCTTGTTGGGCAGATAAAATATATTATGCTCACTTTGTTAAAGATGGTGCTGCCCACATGGAAGTTGTCGCCCAGGTGATATTAATGTGTGTTGGGGGCGGGCTGTGGGCAGGCCGGGTCGTTGTAGCCTGGGGCTTGGTTTTAAGACTAAGTTTTTCCCCACAACCTTGACTGATTGCATGATCTGGGTGGTGCATTCCATTGAGGAATCCAGTTATGCCTCAGATAAGTGACTTTGTATTAGAGACTTTCCTATTTTGTATATTGGATCAAAGGTTTTGATTTCTACACTATAAAATGGGGGCAGAACAGGAGCTTGCTCTCTTGGTTCCTGAGATTAGCATTAGAGAGCAGAGAGCAGAGAAAGGCCACGTGGAAGAGGCCAGGAGAAGCAGCCAAGATGGCGGAGTGTTGAGTGAGAAGCCAGTTTGTGCAGTTTGTGCAGGGAGAAGGAAGGAGATGGGGAACAGAGGTGAATAAGTCTGGTGAGCTAGAAATCTTTGATTCTAGGAAACTTGGATAAGTCAGTAGCTTTGTGAGCACTGAATGTGAGTGGGTTTTGGAGCCCAGTGTGTGTTTTTACTTGCCCGCCGGGTGCAAGCTAGGATTAAAAATGATGGCTCATCAGTTTTGGCTCCGTTGTTTCTTTACCGACTGTCTGAATCCAATGCGAACCTGCATGGGCCAGGCTGCTGTGATGGTGGCCCTGGCTACTGGCTTTACAGACCTCCATCACCATACAGTACCTCTGCTTAATTTTAAACTTCATATGAATGGAATCATACAATATGTACTCTCTTTTTTGTTTGTTTGTTTAATTTCTTTCACTCAGCGTTATGTCTGTGAGATTTATTCATGTGGTCTGCATTAATAGCCTGTTATTTTTCATTGAAGGGTAATATTCTGTTATATTTCATAATTTATTTAATTATTTATTCTTCTGTCGATGTACATTTAGGCCGTTCCCAGTTTGGGCCTGTTCTGAATAAAGCTGCTATGAATGTTTTTTGGTGGACATAAGAATTCTTGGGTATTTGCCCGAGGGGGTCATAGAGGATTCATATGGTTATCTTTTGTAGGTATCACCACACATTTTCCCAAAGTGATTGTACAAATATTTGCACACTCTCCAGGAGTGTAAGAGTATTCCAGGCGCCTCTTATTCTCACCAACACTAGGTATGATACTATGACATTTTAAAAATTTTAGCCATCCTGGTGGCTCTGTAGTGATAATTCATTTGCTTTAACCCGCATTTCTCAGGTGGCTAATGGTGCTGGGCCCCCTTTGGAGCAGGCGCTGGCCATTTTGATACTCTTGGTGGCATGTCTGTTCATACCTCTTACCTGCTTTTTCATTGGGTTGTTTCTTTTTGAGTTGTAGGAGTTTTTCTTTAATGAATATTTGGATATGAAGGTCCTAATGCTTTTTAAATAAAATCCAAACTCATCAAAATGCTCTTCAGACACTGTTCATGACTTGGACTTGGTTATCTCTCTCTCTGCTTCCTGTCCTCTCTATAGTCCTTCTGGCCTCAGGACCTTTGCATCTGCTGTTCTCTCTGGTTTATTCTACTGTTAATAAACATTTAGTTTCTTTTCCTAAACCAGTGTTTCCTTCTCTTGTTATCCTGCCAAGTCATACTAACCCCCAAGGTCTCAGCTTCAACTTTATTTCCTCCCAAACTAAGCTAAATCTCTCTGTGGTATAGTCTCATCCCACCTGTATGTAACCTTCATATTATTTATTGCAAGTCTCCGCAATCATTTATAAAAACTCTTTGGTCGACCTGCCCTCCTAGTTCTGCTGGAATCTTCCAGAGGCTTTGGAGCGACTCCGTTCTGCTGTGTATTGTATGCACATCACTGAAAACAGGGCCAGGCATATAGAAATTGCTCAACAAATATTTCTGAGAAGACACAAGCATGGGAACAGGAACAAAGCAGCATTGGATCTCAGCTCGGGCGGACTCCACAGTTTGGGTTCTTGATCTGTTTCACCGAGAAGCTTGCACTGCGGCTGAAAACCGTACGGGGAGCAAAAGCGCTAGACGCATGCGCTGGTCGGAGCGTGTTGCTCCTGAGAGTGAGATCACGTGTGCAGTGATTCTGCTACCAGCCGAGCTAGGGCCTGGGGAGCGCAGAGTGGGGGAAATGACAGCGAGGAGAAAGTGTCATGGTGGGACTGGAAATGGCAGGGAAGAGGTCCTGGAGAAGAGAGAGAGAGAGAGAGAGAGAGAAGGAAAATGTGGTAGATACTTCCCCACTGATGGTCGTCCTATGAGCGCCAGGGCTGCCGTCGAGGGCCTGAGGGGAATTCCAGAACATGCACTTGCACTTAGATACGAATATAAATAATACCAAATTTGCTGACTATAATGGCTTGGGAATTCAAAGATATTTTGAGGATTTTAAGATGATCTCAGGCAGGGATGGATGGATCTTTGGGGGTTAAAGTACAGCCGGGACCGTTTCCAGACCGATGGCCCTTTGAGTTCAATGGTCCTGTAAGTCTGTGAGGGGCTGGCTTTCCCGGTGAGGGACAAGGTCCGCAGCACAGAGTCCTGAGCCCTGGTATTCGGTTGGTGTGGCTGAACTGATGAACAGCTAGACCAACACTGGATGGTTTGGGCAGAGGTGGGACCTTGCGGTCCCGGGGAATATTCATTCCTGGGAGGCACCATGGAACCGTTTGTGCACCAAGCATTAGACTCGTGAATACTGTGTCCTGCAACTGAGCTTACCACTGTTTTTCTTTTCTGATCGGCATAGATGCTCTTTTAATTAGTAAATATACCTGCATTGAGAAAATCACTGAAACCATTGCTTTCTGCTGTTTAGATAGTTTTAAAAATAAAGCAATGGGAAACACATAGCCACGTTCCCGCGGGAGGGTTGTGGAAATTTTCTGGTGCTAAGTTCGGTCTTTTATGACAACCATCTCAGTCTGGCGAACATGAAGACAGCGCAGGGTTCAGGATGTGCTGGAGGGATGTTGAACAGATGAGGAGACAGTGCTCCCAGGCGAGTTTGTGACAAGAGGAAGGTCTCATTGCAGTGCGTGAGGACACTATGGCGGACACCCGGTCTCGTGGGTCTTAGCTGTACCCCTAAGGTTCTTTGTGGGTAGTGGTTCCTGGGAAACCTCACCCTAGTATGTGTCTAGGTTTTTGTAATTAAGCCTTCTCCCTGGTTACCACTGAATTCTCCCCCCTCCCCCCAAAAAAACCCACTGAAAAATTTAGACCAAAACCTGAAAACTGTACTATTTTTTCATAGTGCAGAAGGTAGAAATTGGGAGCAAATGCTGTGTTTAAAATAGAATAGTGTGATTGCTTTTTAGTGATTTGATTTGAGATGGTTGGAGGGTTGTTTGTGCACAGGCCATGTAACCTGGAGCTAGCAGTGTCCCTGTTCCCATCCAGTCACCCTGTAAACACAGCAGAAGACCCCGACCCACTCTGGGGGCATCTGGGCCTAACAGAGCTGTTCCCCAGCCACTGCAAATGCATGTGTCCCTCCGCAAGGCACTCTGCCGCTCCCCCCTGACCCGCGAAGCCAGCCCCGTGAGACAGTGTTGTCACGGGGGAGGCCCTGATGTGGCTTCTGCAATGCTCGCAAGGCTCCTGGGGCAAACCCCAACCCAGCTCTAGCCCCTTTGCCTACCAGCCCTGAGGGGTGTGCTGGCTCCCCGCCCTGGGGTAGTGAGTGGGGTTGGGGGGAGGGGGTGGGGTCGGGGCCCACTCTCCCTCCTGCACTAAACCTTCCCACTTCCCCCTCTTGTGCCTAAGGGTGTGGTGAAGTAGCCTGTGACCCTTTCCCCTCTCTCTCTCTTTTTTTTTAAAAGCTAGCTCCTATTTTTTTCATAACAGATCTATTGACCTACAAAACGTTTCACAGGTTTAATGTCTGCAATTTGGCGAGTTTGCGCATATGCACACCGAAGCATCATACTCACTTTATAAAGGTCAACAGAAACGCAGGGAGCCCAGTGCTAGTGTAAAAGCTGTCAGTCGTTTTTAATTTTAGTGTAAAAGTTAAAAGGCAAAAGAATTAAGAATATAACTTCAAAAGTCGGTTAATAGATAGACAATATGAAAACGAGTAAATCGTGACACTAGTTAGCCTCTCCTTCGTCCCCAGGTCTGCAAAGCCTGTGCTCACAGGAGGAGGACACACTGTCCAGAGCACAGGAGCCTTTCCCAGCTCTGTCAGAGGAACTGGCCGCTTTCATCTTTTACTGAACAGATTACTGACAAATAAAAGTCGCCTGAGAAAAAGATCCAGAAGTGTGGACCAAAACAAAAACAAAATAAAACAAAGAAACAGCCCAAAAAACAAACAAACAAAAAACAAAACACAAGACGCACAAAAGAAAACAAGAGAAGCTAATACAAGACAGCTCTATGGTCATTTCTTGAATGAGGCATATTTTTATTTCTGGTCTACGGCTCAAACATTCATTTAAGGGATTTTGAAAAAGCTTAAAGTAAATCTTTCTCTTTTGTGTGTGTGTGTGTGTGTGTGTGTGTGTGTGATTAAAGAGAATTTCCCATATAAAATAAAACAAAAAACCCAGCTTAAAGAAAGCAACATTACCAGCTAGCTGGCTCCCATGGGCCACACCGTCGTCATCCTTGGACCCCAGGATCTCAGATGGAATAACTTCTGAACACTGTCATCTCTCAGGTCCCGTGTCTGCAGCAGGGCTGAGAGCACTTCCGCCTTCTGCCCTGGGCACAGCCACGTTGATTTTTGCACACGACCCGGACCAGACCCCCCTGGGCACAGCCACGTTGATTTTTGCACACGACCCGGACCAGACCCACTGTGCTGTGCACCCCTTCCTGCACTTGCTGTTCCCGCTCAGTCTCGAAGGCAGACTGGCCCGCCTGGGGACCTGGCGTCTGTGCGTTGAAGTCCGGGACTGCGAAGGCATCTCGAAACCACGGCAAGGTGTCCCTCAAGGGAATCTGGCTGGACTTTGTCTCAAATGAGGATTTTCCAACTTCGAAGTCCTGTTTAATCTACTGGGACTCTGACTTTTTAAAATGTCACAGTCAGTAGACATCTTCTGATCTCAAAAAGCTCATATTATAAAGTGCTGGGTCACTCACCTTCCCACGGTGTCCTCAGTTTTCCCAGAACCCTTGTTGCTCTTAGCAAGCCTCAGTGAAAACCACTTCCTCTGGATGTCTGCCCCTGTCCCCTGCCCGCCACACGGTCTTCCCAGCTGCTGGTTCCCGTCAGCCGCCCCGGTCCCCACGGCTTGCCTCTGTCTCTACCTGCACTCTCACGCGCGCGGCCTTGCCTAGCCTCCTCTACGGGAGGAGAGCAGAGGTGGAGAAATGCTCGTCTCAGTCATGCTTCTCTGGGGACTCCCAGCAGCTCTGAGTGCTTCTGCAAGGGGGGTCAGCTTTTTATTTATTTATTTATTTTTTATTTTTCTGAAGTGAGAAGTGGAGAGGGAGAGAGACAGACTCCCACATGCGCCCAACCGGGATCCACCCGGCATGCCCACCAGGGGGCGATGCTCTGGCCATCTGCGGCATTGCTCTGTTGCAACCGGAGCCATCCTAGGGCCTGAGGTGGAGTCCGTGGAGCCATCCTCAGCACCCGGGCCAACTTTGGTCCAATGGAGCCTTGGCTGCAGGAGGGGAAGAGAGAGAGAGAGAAAGGAGAGGGGGAAGGATGGAGAAGCAGATGGTCGCTTCTCCTGTGTGCCCTGCCCAGGAATTGAACCCAGAACTTCCACACGCTGGGCCGATGCTCTACCACTGAGTCAACCGGCCAGGGCTCAGGGGACATCAGCTTTGATTGTCCCTCTAATGGATTGCAATACTTCATTGTTGCTGTAATAGAGAAGTGGACAAAGGAAAGGGCAGGAAGGAAGGTCCTTCCTGGTGGGCAGAAGAAAACTACAGTTGGAGTGAGGTCAGACGTTAGCGTGTCCTCATTCATACCATCAGCCTAACGGTTTCCAGGACACGCCAGCAGCTCTGGTGTTTACTGTTCCACATCTCTCACGGTCCTTTGGGATTTGATTTTGAACAGTGAGAATAGCTTAGGGCAGTGATCCCCAACCTTTTTTGGGCCACGGATCGGTTTAATGTCAGAAAATATATATTTTCACGGACCGGCCTTTAGGGTGGGATGGATAAATGCACAAAATAAAATTATGCGACCGGTATAAAAACTGTGGTATTTTAAAATATAATTGTCAAACTTACGAGACAAGCATCAAGAGTGAGTCTTAGATGGATGTAACAGAGGGAATCTGGTCATTTTTTAAAAAAATAAAACATTGTTCAGACTTAAATATAAATAAAACGGAAATAATGTAAGTTATTTATTCTTTCTCTGCATACCGGTACCAAATGGCCCACGGACTGGTACCGGTCTGCGGCCCAGGGGTTGGGGACCACTGGCTTAGGGCGCACACTTCTGTATAGGCTGAGGCTGCCACAGGGGAAGGAAAACGATGGAGTCTCTGACTTTTGAGGTGTCTGCGATTTGCGGAGGGCTCGATCTTGTCTTTCTCTGATGGAGTTTTTCACCGGGGCAAGTTCTTGGTCCATGGGACCCGGGTTGACAGGGCACAGCTGACTTGCAAGGGAGACTCTATCCATGAGGGAGGAGAATTTCACAGGCCCACACAGTTTGGGTGCAGGCAGCTCTTTCTTCAGATGTCCTTTGTGTGGACAGAAGTGAACTTCGCTGTGGGCCCGGCAGTCACCCTGTAACAAAGCGATTGCAGCTGTGTGTCTTCTGGGTGTTGTAAGAAATCACTGGAAAGGCACTGACTCTGTCTTGGGTGAACCCCTCACGTCCCTGGTCCTGCCAACCACATGAGGACAAACGGAAAGACCCGGGCACTTGAAGCTTTATTACAATTTATTTACTACTAGAAGAGGTGTAGGCCAGGAGGGTAACTGGATTCTTGTTTGTGAACTTGAAGGTATGTACTAACCTTATGTTGTGATGTCAACGATTCCTTGACCTTACGAGGGGAATGTTCACTTAGTCCATTTCTGTGAATGCAAGTGACAGACGTTACCTAATTTTTCTGTTTTCTGGAAAAAAGTTCCTGGCTCCTACTGAGCTGATGAGCTCTTATGATATGTATATGTCTTTCCTCTTTTATGTCTAGGTCTTTCAATTTGATGGGATCTTAAGAAATTTAACTTCATACACTTTAGAATCCTTAATAATCTTTTATCTTCTTAGCACCATACAACACATACATACTATCTTTAGGTAAAGATACCTGAAGTTATGTCTTACTGGATTTGGGGTATTTTATATGGCTTTTGTCTGATCTGAGACCAGAACTATTTGTATCATTCTACTATTCCTTTTTGAGTTGAAAGCTGCTTTGTAATTGATATATTTACATTTACTATTTCTACTCTCTGTTGATACACTTAATGAATCAATTACATCAGCATGTTTGAACAAGGCTCAGCCGAGTACGCTGGAGTCTTTTCCTTCTCTTGGAATGTTTTATGTTAACTCTTTCTCACTTTGTGTATAACAAGTATCCTTCCAAACTGTGCTTCTCAGACCCCTTTAAAATCTGATGAACTACTGACTCACTGTCTAGAACAATATACATACACCTGCCATTTGTCCTGGTTCTTAATCCTTGTCATTACTGGATCATATTAACTTTTTACTCTGTACTTCACTGTTGGCTGTGTTTCTGTTCTCCGATGATTATGGTTCCTCGTTAATTTGTTCATTCTCTCCGTTGTCTTTTTTTTCTTCCACTGTACTATCTAAGGACAATAGCAGTTTTGAGCACAGTGTCATGAGCACACGAAGTACTGAGCAACCAACTCTACTTGAAGATCAGAGAGGGTTGGAAAGAGGCAGCGATGTCCTTGGAGTTAAAAACTAAGAGATGAGCTGAAGTTTCCCAGGCAGGCTGGATGGAGGTTTGGACACTGTATCGTGGAAATGAGAGAAATTGGAGTTAAGTTCTAGAGAACAGCATGTAAAAGGGTGTGGAAAATTTGGGGAAAGTTTGGGTGGGTGAAGGCAGTGTAGAAGAAGAGTGTGGGGTGTGTGGATGAAGCAGTAAAGAGACGAGTAACTATCAACAAGAATGCATAGAAGGAGGCCTCTCATTCTGCATTTCAGTTCCAGAATCATTAGATCAGGAGATGTTTCTGTTCTTTGGTTGGAATGTTCTATAGCGCCTGTGGGCGACCTGGTTGAAAGCAAGGATGTCCTCAACCAATAATGGTAAATTTATCTCACACTTTTTTTGGGGAATAATTGTTTGATCTTAATTCAGGATGCCTTACAGTTTAATATCACATTCTACATGGGATGTCATTGTTGTTACCATGATGACCATCATCATCAATGACAATCCACCACCACCACCACTAACACTCACTTTGTACAGAAGAGCTTAGTTCAGACTCAGGGCAAAATTATCTTGAATAAAGCTAAGCAAAGAAAATAAATCCACAGTTCTTACCTTAGGATGCAGATATTCTCTTGTTTGATTCCACATTACAATATTAAGGGGGGAAAATGTTACCTTGGGAACTAGATGACCAATAACATGAAGCTCTCCAAACCCATGGTGCTGCCGTATGTCAGACCCTCAGTGTTTCTGGCTTGGACTTCTCGGGACCTCCCCACTAGCTGTCCTGATCTAGCCCAGGCTGCAGTACTCCCAGCACCGTAGCCAGAGGGATCTTTCTAATATGAAAATTTGATCATGATGCTGTGTAGCTTAAGTCACTCCAATTCCTCTAATTTCCAGGAGACAATGTCTAAACCTCTACACTCAGAGCATAAGAAAGACCCCCCCCCCATCCTGCCTTCCACCTACTTGAGCGGTCTCATCTCTAACATTTCCATTGAATACCATCTCCTGAATGCAGAAGTATGTTCCGCTTCCTGTGTTTGAAGACGACTTTCATTTATCCTCATAAGCTCTTTCCTTTTCCGACTGCGTAGAGAATTAGTAGTCATCCTTCCAGAGCCAGTTCCAGTGTTACCCCTTCCATGAAGCTTTCCTCACTATTTCTGGGGACGATTTAAGTTTATTCCACTGTATTCCCACAATGCCTTGCTCCCATCCGTAGAAGATCCTTAAGGCACATAAATTATTGTAAGTCGGGGTTTCTAGGGTAGCAGGATTTGTACCCTGTTCACCTTGGTATCTTCCGCACAGAGCTGGATACAGAGTTGTTGTTGAATAGTTATTGAAAGAGTGAAAACACATGTTATTTAAGAAAATCACCAAGGATAAACACCCAAAGTTTATTTTTGTGATGAGAAAGTTATACTTTTTTTTTTCCCCCTCCTGAGAATTCTTTTCCCATTTACTTTGGTGAGAATGGGAAGGAGGCTAGGAACAGAGCTGTGAAGGACAGAGAGGGAGGAGACGAGAGGAGACTCAAGTGTGGGGAGGGACAGTTGAGACAGAAGGCCGGTGACAACCAGGCTGGCCCTCTTTATATGAGAATGGCAGGCTCAGGACCAGAGAGAAAGTCCCTGTGGATTGTCAAACAGTAAGCGGGGCTCTCCAGCCTGAATGTGCAGCAGGGCGACGTCTATCTGTCTCTGCTTCCGAGGGAGGAGAGAAGAACATGTGAGGTCTCCCTGGACAAAATTCAGAAGGAACTCGGGCATCCACACTCCAGCTGTCTCTCTATTCTGTTTATTTTTCTTTTCAGACTCTCTTCCAGCATTAGGAACCTTGCTTTTAGCCTGTTCAGCTGAAGTTCACTGGGAAACATAACCTTGGAAACCCCAAAGGGCCTACGGGGCCTGTTCAGGCTTCCTTTACTCCCAGTCAAAGAGCTGGATAGGAATTGCCTTCCACGGATGACTCATTCTGCTGAAGAACTAAGTGTCCAGCGCCTTGGCTGTGCTCGGCAGCCCCATGGAGACACGCTGGCTTCTCTCGGGGAAGGGCTGGGCGGCATCCATGTGTGTGAGGAGACAGTAGCGCTGTTGACCTGCCCAAACCGGGGAAGCTGGGTTAGATGAGGACCATTCAGTGCTGTGTCTTTTTACCTTTTGTGTGAACACAGTCTGGAAGAGGTACTCTTAGACTATTCTCTAGCCTAGGGAAGAGAAGATTGAGGCAGAGAATTGAGCGCCCGGAGCCTGGCTGTCCGTATCACTGACAATATAGTCTCTCCAGGAGGTTGTGCTACTTTATTTAGCTCTGAAAGTAGAAGCTACCTCCCTCACAGTGGACTCTGCCTGGAAGGAGGCCAAAGGCTTAGAGTGGTTCTTCCTCTTGGTTCTGGAATATCCAGACCCGGTGCCCTTCCTTCAGGGCCATAGCGCCAAAGGGCCGGAAGAGAGGGCGGAGGTTCATCCCTCCCAGGAGCGGGCATTTGGGCAGAACTGGTTAATGAGCATGTGCAGAGAAGATGTGATCAGTCGAATAAGAGCATTGACATCAGGAAGTAGAGCTTGTGGGAAGAAGCGTTTCAAGAGGAGGTACAGGGTGAGGATAGCAAGTACCTTGATGGGTTTAGAAGGAGGCAATGGATGGTGACAGCGGTAAGACACCTGTGGTGGCACTTTAGGGACTAACAGCCAGCAGCTCTGTTTCAGCTGCCGGCTGACAGTCTCCTGCTTCTCCACCTAGTTCCACTGGTGCCTGAGACTCCGCTCCCCCAGAGGGCTGAGCTTGGCACAACGGTCCCTATTTGCCCTTTCCTAAGAATGGCCCAGGCTCTTACCCACAAAGGGAAGAAAATAACTGACTATTAAAATGCTCAAATGTAGTGCTTATCTATGGGGCCTCTAGATGCAAAATCTCCAATCAGTAGGGCATTTTGACCAGACCGTATTCTACTTGCTACCCATATTTTCCTCTGGGCTTTAGTGCTTCAGAAGCTGGAATTCAGTGGAAACCCCCTCCCACACACATTTTGGCTCTTTTTATGATTATGGTTTGTTATGGTAGAAAAGTAGGCGACATTCATTCATTCATTCATTCATGGAGTATTTTTTGAGCACCTTTGGGGGCCAGTTTCTTCTTTACTAGGAGCTAGAAGATTGCAGGGAATAAGTCAGAAGTTCTTTATCCTCATGAAACCGAAAATGAATATAAATCAGGTAGTAAATTGAAATCTCTGTTATCTCTACAGTACAATGTTTCAATTGACTTTCGTTCTTCTCCTTCTCTGTCACAGGAGTCCCGCGGGTCCTAGCAACCTCTGCAGTCTAGAGCAGACACAAGGAGGGCACCGTCTGGGGTGCACCTCTTGTCACTGGCCCAAGTCTGCCGGGTAACTGGGTGAGCCACTGGTGTCGTGGGGCTTCTGGTTCCACAGCTGCATGAGGAAGAAGCTGATCGGCCCTGGCCACTCGGGCCACTCTGTTGACTTCCAGTGCTGCAGCCATTCTAGGAAGCATCTGTGATGTTTTTGCCCTTTAGTGTTTCATGCTGACTGTCCAGTGTCCTTGGATGTGCTGGGACGACCACCCGGTCAGAGGTGGCCTGCGCTGACATAGGGTGGGACCCTGGCTTCCCTGAGCCCCGTGTTGAGAAGGCTGCGTCTGCTCAGTCTCAGACGAGGGGAGAACGCAGGGCAGCATGGCTGGCTGTCTGTCGCTCACTGTGCAGAGAGTTCTGGTAATTTTCCTCTGTGAGAAAAGGGGCTGCTTGCCAGCCTTGTCCTGCGAGCCCTCTGCTGTCCCCGCCGGTATCAGCTGATGAAACAAGGGCGTTTGATTTCCCTTTCCGTTACTGTCTCTGACACGGAGCCACCAGGGAAATGAGCCTAGAGATCTTTCAGGCTCTCCCAGGCAGCTGAGAACGATCACAGAAACAGAAACACTAGACTCACTGGATCCTAGGACCCGGATCACCACGACACTCTGACGCTTAGGAAAATGGGACCCCCATGTAGATTTGCGAGCATGCTCGTGTTCGTGCATTTCCCTCCCAGAAGTGGGTACAAGATGGGGGACAATAATATTCCTTTTGTGTTATCTTTATTTTTCTGGATGAAAAGCCAATCAGCATTTGGCTCTTGGCCAAAGAGAATTTCTCTCCTGTATATTTTTGGGGCAGGGTTTTGCGAGCATTCCATCTTTTTTTTTTTTTTTTTTAATATAGGTTTCTATATTCTAGTTATTGTGGGAATGCTTCATCTTGGAAAACTGGAGTGGGTTTAGGGTACGTAGCTATTTCCATGTTGGTTGAGGCTCCACCCCTACACCTTCTAGTATATCTCACCACAGAAAGTGTAAGTGTGTGTGTATTTCTTTTCAACACAGTCTAGTCTTAAAACAGGGGAGCTCTATTTCTCTTATCATTAAAACTTTTATCTTTCCTCTCTTTGCTAAGTACTATAATAAAGTTAGCATTATTTCTCTAAGGAGATTTGATTCTCGTGCCTGTTTACCTTATAAGAACATCTCAGGTGCTAAGAATGGCTCTGAGCAGGCCTTCTGAAACCATGGGGCCAACCTTAAATAGATTTATTTCTGATTCCCAATTTTCTCCTTTGATGGAAGGGGGCATAGGACCCGGCAAATGCCACCAAGAATATCTAAACTGTGGACACATCTACACGTATAAACAGTTTAAACACACTTGTCAATTTGTTTCATTCACTTTAAGTCAGTAAAATATACACTTAGATAATGAATATACACTTAGACTAATCCCCTCCACAGCTATCTTGAAACAAAAGCGGTCATTTCGGGGAAAAGATCAGCTTGGTTGGGCAGCTGCCATATAGACAGGACAATGCACGTGCTGACTACACTTTTCCCTTTTTGGTAGTGGCCATGCTGGCATTCTGTAGCCAGAAGTAAAAAAAAAAAATTCAATTGGTCAATGGAGGCGACTTCACATTTCTAAACTGTTCAAACAACAAAGGCTGACATGTTGCTTTTAAGAGTTATCAAGGGATCATTTCACCACAATCTGTTGGGATCTAGAAGAAAAATCCCTGAGAAAACCCTGTTATCTGAAGGAACACAGATAGCGTCCCTCTCTAATAATCATCGTTAAGAGACCATGTGGGAACACTTAGGTAAGTGATATGCAGTCACTCTATGTTCTGTGACACTCTAATTTTAGGAGCTGAACTTGTTGTCATAGCTTACAGGTAACTATGCCAACAGACAGTGTGCTGACAGGCTCTGTGCCTACCATTATTAGAGATGCCACGGTCTTGTCAACTACAATTAATTGGAATTTTTTTTTGTCATGGATTTCTAAGGCAATTGACATCTGCATTTCCAGGGTGCAAATAAAGATATTCTGGATGTGGAAAAAAACAGACTTCATTTTCAAATCATGGCATTTACTCTGAAAGACAGCTCAGGGAGGCAAATGCAAACGAGGAATTGGTCTGGTCTTTGTCTTTTCAGAAACAGGAAACTTGTCAATGCATCTGGGTGTGAAATCGGAGCCTATGGCCTTAGACGTATCCATGTGTGAAACCGCTAATTTTTTCTTGCAACATTTAGAGAGAAAACATCCCGGAGAAAATTTTCAATAGTGATACAATATTTTGGACAGCACTCCAGATGGCTTTTTCTCAGCTTTTCTAATGAGTTGTTTGCAGTTTTATTTCTCTAGGGTTTGTGGTTAAAAGGGGTCTGATTATTTTGACTTTCAAACTCTACTTAATGGTATATATTTTGATGAGTCAGAAATCCTCAGGCAGGGGAGAGGGTTTCAGAAGAGCTCTGTTTTCTGGTATGTTCAATACCAAGATAGGGTTTCGAGAAAAGCTTGTCTTGGTGCTTGTTGTGAGACATTAAGAGGTCCCCAGAAAGAGATTTCAGTAGATTCCTGGTTACTAAGCATTCCCTGAGAACCCATATGTGCCTTAAGTAGTGCTGGGTACTTTCACATTTATTTGTTTACTTAAGAACTTAATATCTTTATTAAGGTAAAAAGAACCTTTACAATTACACTTTAGCATATATCTATATATTGAATATAAATACATATACATACACAGTAATACCTTGCTTTTCGTTGACTTCGGTTATCGTCGGTTTTGGTTTTCATCTATTTTTCCACGAAACTTTTGTCTTGGTTTTCATCAGTTGCCTCGGCTTTCATCGGCATGCCCACGTGGCCTCCCTGCTAATTTTGCACAAACAAAGGGTGACCCACATGTTCTCCTGCTCAGTGCGGCGATGTTTCCCATTGTGTGAGCATCACCCCGCATGTCTAGCCAAACAATTTCAATGCTTTCCAGCGGTTTTGTGCTTTTTTTATTGATTGCGAGTGCTAATACTACAATGACATGTAATGATTACTGTGTATATAGCGTCTGCACCTCTCTCTCCTCTCCTCGCCATCTTCTATATGCCAAGAAGGGTCTTCATAAAGGTACATGCCATGTTAAATGTTCATTTATGCTTTACATTAGTCTTTTATATTCATTTGATATTAATTTCTTATTGATTTTACTATTAAACACTATATTTATTCTCTATAAAATGTGTTTTTGGTATGTATTTTGGAGTGTCTAGAACAAATTAATTGGATTTACATTGATTCATATGAAATAATTGCCTTGATTTTCGTCGGTTTGTTTCGGATTTCGCCGATTGTTTTCGGAGGGATTATTGACGAAAACTAAAGTATCACTGTATATTCAATAAGCATACATTTGTATATATGTGTATATGCATATATTGAATATATTATATATGTGTATATATAGTCCTTCTTGACCCAGGGAGATATTTAACAAAAGAAAAAAAGAAAATGAGTTTACCTCATAAAATTAGAATAGAATTCGATGCAGAAGGAAAAATATAGAAAGAGTCCAGCGAATATTTGAATGATCTAATCTGGTCAACTCTGGGAGCTGTTACATCTAAGACTTTATTTTTCTCTCTTAATGTGACAGAGTATTTTATGTCTTCAAGGTAAGAGTTTTTCAAAGACTCTTGTTTCCTGGAGATTGGACTTTACTTAACTGAGTTGTCACTCCAGGAAATTCCTACTAGGTCAGTGATTAATTAAAATCTTGAAACCTCACGTTATACTTACCAAGTGCAACCTGATTTTTCCTGGAGTTTAGACTTAAAATGAGCAGAAGTCCAGCACTGGGACTCATCATACCCAGACTGACACTCAGAAATGTCAGTTTTCTACTGCAGAAATTTCCAGAAAGTGATTTCTAGACTGGGAGATTTTTGCACAGTAACTTCTTGGGTGGTGTGATGTAGCTCCCTAGATTGAGCAAAGAGAATGATAATGATGCTACTATTGTTTGATTACGTGCTATGTGATATGCACAGTCAAAATGCTTTACAGATGTTCTCTTGTTTGTAACAACAGATCTATGCAAATGAACTTCTACTCCCCTAGCCTACAAGTGAGGAGACTCAAGTATAAAGAAAATAAATAACATATTCATTCTTTATTCATTAATAATTATTAATAGTTAATCACTAATCATTAATAATTCCTGCAAGTTTCTGTGCTAGGGCCTGGAGATAAAACATTGAACATATCGGTCACCTGCATCTTCTAGTTTACTGAAGAAGACTGACACATGTGAAATATGATAGATACTTACATATCAATCAATGAATTTATTGACTCAATGCAAGTATGGGATGTGCTGCACAGGGAGTGTGGAGTGCTCAGAGAGCATGCGCAGAGGGCAGTGATGGCCATCGTCATGGTCGCCATCGTGGAAAGGAGAAGCAGGACTATTGGGAGAAGAATGAGTACCTACCAAGAGCACCTGGCACAGAGTGAAGCTTCAAAAAATGGGCCGAGTGAAAATGTACTGTGTAGATGACTTCAGACCCTGCATATGTTCAGAGGAAAAAGAGGTCAATAAGGACAGGAGCATCCAGAGGAAACTTCCTGGAGAAAGTGTGTCGAAGGTAGACGGAGCATGAGGGTGGGCTGCGTAGTGGATAGCATGGATAACGAAAGGGCCTGGGTCCTATCGAAGACAGCTGGTGCTCTTGCTTGAGCGGCACCCTTTCTTCCCTTTGAAGGCTCAGCCACACTTTCTCTGTTGCTCTCAGGCTTGGAGGAACTGCCGAACAAGGAACCTTGTTGTCCCTGAAGAAGTAGATGGGTGCTCCCAGCTGTGCTGGAAGAGGCTCTCTGCCTAGGATGTGGCTATCACATGGAGTGGTCAGAGGATTATGGTTGGCCTGGAGATTCTCAATGGCAACGCCCTGAACAGACTGTCCCTTGGCCCCTGCTACCTGGCTCTCCAGGGCATCCCCGAATAGCTGCTTTACTGAGAGTTTGGACCACTCTGCTTTCCCTTCACTTCTGTGAGTTATTCCATAGCCTTTTCTCTCTCTCTCTCTCTCTCTCTCTCTCTCTCTCACACACACACACACACACGTTTTTGCTTAATGTGGGCAGAGTCAATTTCTGTTGCTTGCAAACTACAAACCCTGATTGATCAGGATTTTCTAGCTTCCCAGCCCCCACTAGTTTTCTTTAGGATGTCCTGGCTGGTCAGTAGCTGATTACAGAATGCTTTTGAATGTTTATTTTAGAGAGCGAATTCCTTACACTTTCCTTACGAGCAGACAAAGTGGTCTCACTACTTGAGTCATAGACAGAGATATCTGGAAATTGAATGCTCCTCTTTATGACTCAGTTTTACATTTTGCTGCCCATGACCCCCTAAGCGGCTCTACTCTGAAGACTGCTGAGAAGATGTGAAGATATTACCAACCATCTTGTAGACTCTTGAGAACAAAGATATAGTCTGATTAAAAAAATATATATATATATTTTTAAGTCTATAGCTGTGACCAGTGATTGTTTTGTGTTTTTCTTGATTTTTACTGACTTCGTTTACTAATTTCTCTCCCAATAAAAGTCAGCGTCTCCCTTCATCTTCCCAGCTTCCTTTAGGGGTTAACCTCCTGTCATGGGGTCGCCTGCACCTTCCTTTCTTGGCCCCAGTGACTTCTCCACTGGCTTCATGTTGTGCTGCTCACTTGGATCACTCCAGGCTTTGCTTCTGACAAGCGCTAATTGAACTTGCACTCCTCATTTTTTCTCACGAATCCTGGGGGCAGTAGCGTTTTTCTCCCCAAGGGAAAACTGAAACACGACAGTAGGCTGAAGTAGCTATTATGTAAACAAGAGAGAAATCACGGCCGGCTTTCTGCGGCCTCTGTGCGAAGGGAAAGCGGAAGGGAGAGGAGCAGTTGGAGTCCAGGGCCGGCCACGTGGACGAGCCTTGTTCAGCGATAGCACGGCATGAGAAAACACGAGGGCCCGTGTCAGGAGGGAGAGCGCCACGTGAAATGGCTGAGCCGGTGGCTGTTGTCACAGACCTTAGTGGACTCGGGATGAATGGGAAGATAGCCCTAAAGAAACTAGAAAATGGTACAAATTCAAAAGGCTGTCTAAAAATAAATATGATCCTCAACAGTTCTCTCTCATTGGTTGATAATGAGAATAAGTGCATTTAACAGGTAGGAAATAAGCATAAATGCAGAGAGTGAAATCTGCCCTCTGACTTCCAGGCAAGCACTGTACCCTTTGGTGTTTGAGAATTATTTGCTGTGTCTCACTCCGGTCTGCTCTGAACCACCACGGCACTTATTTACACTCTCGTTAATCTGGGAATAATGATCTATGGTCTCTCCTCTCCTGGTTTCTCCTCTCCTCACCCTCTTCTTTCTGCTCCCTGCATAAGCATGCTGTAGTCAGGTCAGTCACCTTTTTGAAGACCTTTGATGATGCTCTTTAGTCAACAGGACCAAGTTCAAGTCTTAACCAAGACAAACCAGATTCTACCCATGTGGCTCACCACATGCCTTCCCAGCCTCATCTCCTGCTGTTCTCTTCCCTTCTTCCCTACTCTGGTCTGCTTGATGCTCTACAAACCCACCTAGCACTTCAAGGTCTCTGAGCCTTTGCTCAAGCTTCTTCCATTTTGGTCTTTTTTTTCTCAAGCTTCCTCCAGAGAAATCTCTTCAGACCAACATCATTCAAAGTTCCTGCTCAGTAGAATCTATTATGTTTTTCTCTGTGCGCAACTCTTTCTCTAGATGCTACACATATTGCACATACATTATATCAGTGCAGTCTAATAGCAACATAACATGAGCCCAATATTTAATTAAAATTTTCCAGGAGCAACATTAAAAAGATTAAAAAAAAAAACCTATTCAAAGTTAATTTTAATAATGTATTTTACTTAAATCAATATATCCACAAATATTATTTCAACATAGAGTCAATGTTGAAACTTACTAAAGAGATATAACAATTTTTTTGCAATCTGGTGTGTGTCATGCTCTTGCAGCACACCTCAGTGACCAAGTACATTTCAAGTGTTCAATAGCGATATTTGGCCAGGGCTATTGTACTGAACAGTCAGCGTTATATTATAAGTCATTATACACTTGTTTCTCATCTGGTTCAGTGATGCATTTCTTAAGGAGTATGCATTATTCATCTTTGGATATGTGATATATAGTTTTATGTAAGGGGCATAGCAGGTGAATGTGTGCTGAATAGATGATTAGTTTTTTACAAGTCTTGGAAATCTATGAATGTTGGGACCACAAAGAAATCTCCTTTTCTGTCAAATTTTCTTGGTGGTCTCAGGTCAGGCTATAAACTCCTGTTTCACAATTCCCTTAAATCGATTGCCAAATGGTCAATAAGGCAGTGCATCACACAAATGACCTGAAGGCGCTGTTCGAATTCCATTTGGCTGTTGTGAAATTATCATAATAGTTTCAATATATTATGGCTACGAATGATTAGGTTGTAATTGCACGTCTTTGAAATATTTTTCTCATGACACTAACCTAGATGAATCAACCATGCACACATGAGCTAAGCAATCATAGGAGGCATCCCTGAATGTGCTTAGACAAGATGGAAATAAGAGGAAAAAGAGATTGGTTAAATCCATAAATCAATTGTTATTTGATTACCATCTTCTCTGAACTCCTGTAGCATCTGTAAGCCATAGCATGTAACACATATATACCATGATCCAGTGGGTACAGGGTCACAGGCAGTCCTGTAGAATTCCTGAGAGTAGTGGTCACACACCATTGGCAAACATCCTGTTCTTTAATCCTACTCTGTTACAACCTCCCCAGGGTCAGAGGGGCGGAGTCTGTGCTGGGGACTCTTGGGATTTTGGGATGAAATTACACAATACAAAGTACTGTAAGATGTTTCCAATGTATTATAAACAATATCTCTTCTTGCCAGAATCCAGTCTTTGAGAATAACTTAGTGACTCAAAATACAAATAATGTTTGCATCTAGAAAAATTACGCAATGGTTTTGCGTGCCAGAGATAAAATGAAATTCCATTTCTGTACATTCAGATGACATTCTCTTCATGTTTGCCACCATATTCACCACTCCATTTTGACTTTCCCAGTGGTTTAACATGTCTTCATCTGTCATATCATCCACTCATTGATTCAAAACCTTTTTAGGTAAAATTTCAATGTCATCACTTGCACTATGATTCACATTGGCCATGGAAACTATGAAAAGGATTGTATCTAATATTTTGGAGGTTATCTGCTAATTTTTAACATGTAGATATGACTGGGAACAATTTTACTTATGCTATAAAAGAATCAATAGCTGTTGCCAAAGGAAAGTAAGTTCAAAAAGAAGCAGCAGCATTAGAACTTTGACTCCTTTCTCTCTTCTTCCTGTGGAAGAAACTCCTGGATTCTGAGAACCCGAACAGATAGAGACTTACTGGACAATATCTAGTCCTGTGGGACAGTCCTGCCTCCGCTGTGGAGGAACAGAATTACCTTGCACATCTCAAGTCCTAACGGAGCAAACTCTGTCACACGGTGGAGAAGGAACTAGCCAAACATGGCATAATATTGCCAAATTTCAGACCATTTTAATCTAATCACTAAAGCAAAATGTCAATATTTAAAAATTAAAAGTTCAGGATCAGCCCAATTATTTAGGCATGTTTTTAAAAATAATTAAAAAAAATTTAAGTATAGTTGCTATAAAATCTTATCCTGGTTACATTAGTTTCAGGTGTACAACATAGTGACCTGACATCTCCATACCTTACCATGTGATCAGTCCACCAATTCAGCAATCATCCAACACCATGTAAACCTATCACAATATTATTGACTCTGTTCCCCTTCCCCCGTTTCACCCACCTTGCCTGCCTGCCTTTTGGAATCCATCCCTTTGGTCTTTGTTTCTTTGAGTCGGTTTTTGTTTAATTTAGTTTAGTTGTTTTGTGTGTGTGTGTGTGTGTGTGTGTGTGTGTGTGACAGAGAGAGAGATAGAGAGAGGGACAGATCAGGAAGGACAGACAGGAAGGGAGAGAGATGAGAAGCATCAATTCTTTGTTGAGGCTCCTTAGTTGTTCATTGATTGCTTTCTCATATGCACCTGACCGGTGGGCTACAGCAGACCTAGTGATCCATTGCTCAAGCCAGCGACCTTGGGCTCAAGCTGGTGAGCCTTGCCTAAACCAGATAAGCCCGTGCTCAAGCTGGCAACCTCAGGGTTTCGAACCTGGGTTCTTTGCATCCCAGTCTGTACTCTATCCTCTGTGCCACCGCCTGGTCAGGCTGGTTTGTTTGTTTAATTTGTTTTTTAGGTTCCATATAGAAGTGAAACATATGATATTTATTTTTCTCTACCTGACTTGTTGCATTTAACATAATACCTTCTGTATCCATTCCTATTGTCCTAAATGGCAAATTTCATTTTTAATTGCTGTGTATGGACCATTGCATATATGGACCACATTTCTTTACCCTTTCATCTCTTGATGGACACCTAGGTTGCTTCCATATTGTGGTTATTATAAATAATGTTGCATGAACATAGGGGTGCATATATCTTGTTGAATTCGTGTTCTCGTTTTCTTTGTAATTACCCAGATGTGGAATTGAAGCATTTATGCTTCAATTGGTCGGGAACCTTTTTGGCTGAGAGAGCCATGAACGCCACATATTTTAAAATGTAATTCCATGAGAGCCATACAATGACCCATGTATGTTACGCATTATCCAATAAAAATTTGGTGTTGTCCTGGAGGACAGCTGTGATTGGCTCCAGCCACCCGCAACCATGAACATGAGAGGTAGGAAATGAATGGATTGTAATACACAAAAATGTTTTATATTTTTATTTTTTTATTTTTATTATTATTATTTTTTGTATTTTTCTGAAGCTGGAAACAGGGAGAGACAGTCAGACAGACTCCTGCATGCGCCGGACCAGGATCCACCCAGCATGCCCACCAGGGGCGACGCTCTTCCCACCAGGGGGCGATGCTCTGCCCCTCCAGGGCATCGCTCTGCCGTGACCAGAGCCACTCTAGTGCCTGGGGCAGAGGCCAAGGAGCCATCCCCAGTGCCCGGGCCATCTTTGCTCCAATGGAGCCTTGGCTGCGGGAGGGGAAAAGAAAGACAGAGAGGAAAGGGGGGGGGGAGTGGAGAAGCAAATGGGCGCTTCTCCTATGTGCCCTGGCCGGGAATTGAACCTGGGTCCCCTTCATGCCAGGCCGACACTCTACCGCTGAGCCAACCGGCCAGGGCCTGTTTTATATTTTTAATGTTATTATTTATTTTATTAAAGATTTGTCTGAGAGCCAGATGCAGCCATCAAAACAGCCACATCTGGCTCGTGAGCCATAGGTTCCCAACCCCTGCTTTAGTATGTCTTTTTTCCCCCCTCTAACGTGAATAATATGAGTGAAATTTGGGACTTGTCTAAATGTAAATCAAAATCTAAAGGTGGTAGAGCATGTGGTGCTCACAGAGACTGCCGCCCATGTTCCCCCTGCCAGGAACGCTCTCACGCTTTGTTGGAGAATCACCGCACGGTCCATACTGCGCCCCTGCCTGGTCCAGTCCTTCTCCCGGATGTCCCTCCAGGTGCTGCTGAGCAGAGCTGGAGGGCGGGGCTCTGGCCTCCCACACACCTGGGCTGTTTATGTGGCTCCACCATCTGAAGACTCTGGGATTCTGGACAAAATAATACCCTTTGTTTAAAATGTGCCTGCAGATTCTTTGACACTTTTTCATCAAAAGGTGGACCTAATTCTCCTTGAATGTGGGTCAGCGTGGTGACTGGCTTATAGCTGATAAAATGCACTGAAAGTACCATATCAGTATTTTCAAATTCCTTTTCTTTATATTGTTCCTTATTCTTTTCCATTGTGTGTACACATACCACCTGTAATTAATGGTAAATGTTCAAACTTTGAACGTTTAGGGGGAATTTGATCAATGGCAAATTTAGTTTAGTTTAGTTTTTTTTCCCAAGGGTATATCAAAGAGAAAACTTCTGCTCCCTCATTGCAGGCTATGAACTTTGGACTATTTATTAGACCAATGAACAGAATCATTGGTGTGGCTAATTTGGAGCACCATAGAACTGAAAGAACTTTTATTGGGGCCTCTCTTTGACTTCGCTAGTTTCTAGTATAATATCCCCTTGTGGCCAAGGTCAAGTGCCAGACGCAGTTATAGCTTGCCCCCAATTTTAGAAAAGCTAATAACACAATTAAAACTTAACTACACAAATAAAATAGGGGTAGTAAATTTCTCTGACAAGAGAAATGTTTAGATTACGATTTATCCTTGGGTTCCTTCAAATCGGACATTCTCAATGGAGTCAGTTTTGCTCTCTAGGGAGCACTTTGAGCATCACAATAACTGAAAGAGTGTTACTGGCATTTACTAAGGGGGAACTGGTGATGCCGGACTATCTCCAAGCCCACCCGTCCTTCATACATGAATGGTCTCTACCTTCACAATCGTCCAGTGCCGGAAATCTAACTCCATTTTACATACAAACAATGTTGATCTTATGTGTGTGTGTATGTGGGTGGCATAGTTTTAATAACATACAATAAATTTTATGGGGTTGGAGTTACTTTGAAAATTAAGGGAAGATTATACTACTTAGTTTTGTTTATTTATTATTATTTTTAAAATATTTATTTATTTTATTTAATTAATTGTGTTTACATAGATTCTAGGGTCACCCCGAATGCATCCCCCTCCCCCCTATTCCCCTCAACATCTCCCTTGCCCCACTCTGTACATCGCCCTCCCCCCTTCCCTTCAGGTTTATCCCATCCTATCATCCCCTTCCCCTCTGTCCTCTTTTCCTCTGGTCCCTTTGATCCCTCCTCTGTCTCAATTCCGTTCCTCAGTTCTCATTATTCATTGGATTCCTCAAATGAGTGAGGTCATATGATATTTTTCTTCCTCTGCCTGGCTTATTTCACTCAACATAGGAGTTTCCAGGTCCCTCCATACATTAGTTTTGTTTAGAATCTCACCAAGAGAGGGTTACTATTGTGGACTGAAGGTGTCCCTCCAAAATTGACGTTGAAGCCCTAACCAGAGCACCTCAGAATGTGACTATCTGGCGACAGGGCCTGGAAAGAAGTAACTAAGTTAAAGTGGGGTCCTTAGGGTGCCTCCTGGTCCAGTATGATTGGTGTCCTTACAAAAGGAGGAGATTCAGATGCAGGCACACGGAGCAAAGGCACGAGGAGAAGATGGTTAAGGGGAGAGGCCTCGGTCGAAACTGGACCTGCTGGCGCCTGCTTGAATCTTTCATTTGGGATTCTCTCTGACTTGCGTAATTTTTAGTACGTAAGATAGCCCTGAGGTCCAGGTCAAGTATTAAGTGCAATAATAGTTTGCCTTCAATTTTCGAAAGCGTAACGACAAAATCAAAACTTACTAAGAAAACAAAATAGGGCATGGTGATTTTCTGTGACAAGAGAAATATTTAGATATCTAGCCTCCAGAATTGTGAGAAACTAGGTTTCCCTTGTCTGGTCTGAGGTGCTGTATGATGGCAGCCCGAGCCAACTAACACAGCTGCTTTATTTTTGGAAAAGTCACTCCAGTGAAAACTGCTTGTTGTGTTCAAGTCCCTAGTACAACACATCTGTGCCAGGGTGCTTGGGAGGCTGTCACATTCACGGAGACTTTACATATAGTGCAACTATCTGCCTACCTTACACATACTGTTGTCATGTCTGAGCATTTACTTAAAACGATATTCCTATTATTTTATTGTAAATTACTTTTCTCCACTTTACCTTTAATGGTAGGTTAATACATCGATACTTTAGGAAATTATGTGTATAGGCAAATTATGTTACCTATAAATTTTAATTCAGAACAACAACAACAAAAAAGACGTTTAAAAATATTTATTACAGGGAGTTAGGGATGGTCAAAATGGATGAAAGTGTTCAAAAGAGACAGCCTCTCACTTATAGTATAAATAAGTCATGGGATGTAATGTACAGTATGGTGACTACAGTTAATTATACTGTATTGTATATTTAAAAGTTGCTGAGAGAGGAGCAGGCTTGTGAGGGCTAGGAGCCTCACTCACCCCACAGAGTGGCCCTGTGACCCCGTGATCCTGGCCCATCTCACCCACTAAATGTGCCTCCATGATCACTCCTCAGATGTGCCGTGTGAGGCCTCGTCACCGGCTTTGGCTCTGTTATAGATTGAATATTTGCGTCTCCCCCAGATTCATATATTGGGTTAGAACTCTCAGTGTGACGACATGAGGAGGTGGAGCCTTGGAAGGTGATTAGGTCATGAGGGTGGAGGCTCCGTGAATGGGATTAGGACTTTTATTAGAAGAGACCCCGGAGTGCCCCCTTGCCCCTTCTCCCATGCGAGGACACAGTGAGGAGATGTCTGCAGCCTGGAAGAGGGCCCTCACTCAGCCTTGCCACCATCTTCATCTCACACTTCGGCCTCCAGAGCTGTGAGAAGTAACTTTCTGTTGTTTATAACCCAGCCTGGCTGTGGTACTCTGTTACAGCAACCTGAACGGACGGCGACAGGGTCTGAGTCAGGCTTTCGTTCACGCCGCCCTTGCTCAGCTGCCCCTCTTCTCTACTCTCCTGTGGACCCACATCCCTCAGTGTAGACCCCCACCACGCCCCCGGGACGCCCAGCCCCTGTTCGCAATGACCTGTCTCACCGCTCATCAGGGACTCACACCAGCTTTGGCCGTCAGTTCTATCTGGAGCGGGGATCCCTTCTCTCCAGCTGAGTTGTGCGCTGCCTCTTACAGCTCCTTCAGGACTTGCAAGAATAATAGTAGTGGCTTACATTTGTCTACCATTTTACTGTTTAAAAGAGTGCTATATTATTTCTAAAGAGTCAGGGGTAACAAGAGAGAATAGGCTAAAATAGATGGCAGAGAAGAGACTCATTTTGTCAGTCTTCCCTCCTAGCGTGGTGGTTGAGTAAGGGGATCACACCCTGGGGACTGTCCCCTGGGCTGCTGGGAGAAGCTGACATGTGATTGACAGCTATCCTGCGTGCCTCAGCTGACCGCTTCAGGGTGTTTGGGAAGGGGCCAGAGACTCCCTCTGGCCAACCTGGAAGTTCTTTCCCTTTAATTTGTCTGCTCACAATTACTTCCTAAAACAAACATTAAAACTATGGCATGGGGGACAAGGGAGGTTAAGCTGTTTGGTCCAACATATACATAGAAGGTTGAAGAACTGGGTTGTGAAGAACGGGTCTACTTGCCGTTAACGACAATGCTCTTTCTGTTATACCAGTGGTAGATGCAGACTATTCGTGTGGGCTAATTGGTAAACATGCCAATCTATGTTGCATCCATGCGTCTGTGTTTTTAACTAAGCACCCTTAGTACTTCCGATACAAGCATCATACTCACGTTCAGAGCCTCTTTCTGTTCCAAGTGACCTCACGGACATGGCTGTGCAGATCTCAAAGGACGCTCCAGTTTATAGAGCTTCATTTGTAAATAGGGCAGCAGGTGCAGAACGCAGGCATCTCTGGACACCAGGATCCTGGCTGTTTGCAGCAGAGGCAGCTGCATGCATTGAGCTCATAACCAGAAGATACCATACTTTCTGCTCCATAAGACTCACTTTTCCCCCAAAAAAGTGAAGGGAAAAATGCCCATGCATCTTATGGAGTGAAAAAATACAGTATTTTATTAAATATTTATTATTATTATTATTATTATTATTATTATTATTATTTTGCACTTTTCTGAAGCTGGAAACAGGGAGAGACAGTCAGACAGACTCCCGCATGCGCCCGACCGGGATCCACCCGGCACGCCCACCAGGGGGCAACGCTCTGCTCACCAGGGGGCGATGCTCTGCCCATCCTGGGGGTCACCATGTTGTGACCAGAGCCACTCTAGCGCCTGAGGCAGAGGCCACAGAGCCATCCCCAGCACCCGGGCCATCTTTACTCCAATGGAGCCTTGGATGCGGGAGGGGAAGAAAGAGACAGAGAGGAAGGTGCGGCGGAGGGGTGGAGAAGCAAATGGGCGCTTCTCCTGTGTGCCTTGGTCGGGAATCGAACCCGGGTCCTCCGCACGCTAGGCTGACGCTCTACCGCTGAGCCAACTGGCCAGGGCATTTTATTAAATATTTAAACACACAATTTGGTTCAGAATATTTTTTTTTCTTATTTTCCTCCTTAAAACCCTAGGTGTGCCTTATGGTCAGGTGCATCTTATGGAGAAAAAAATACAGTAAGTGTCTGTGGAAACATTCTCAGTTTAGGCAGCAAACTCAAAGACCCAGAGATTGTGTGGACACATCTCGAGAGACTCATAGACCCAGAGGTTGTGTGGACACATCTAGAGAGACTCATAGACCCAGAGGTTGTGTGGACACATCTAGAGAGACTCATAGACCCAGAGGTTGTGTGGACACATCTAGAGAGACTCATAGACCCAGAGGTTGTGTGGACACATCTAGAGAGACTCATAGACCCAGAGGTTGTGTGGACACATCTAGAGAGACTCATAGACCCAGAGGTTGTGTGGACACATCTAGAGAGACTCATAGACCCAGAGGTTGTGTGGACACATCTAGAGAGACTCATAGACCCAGAGGTTGTGTGGACACATCTAGAGAGACTCATAGACCCAGAGGTTGTGTGGACACATCTAGAGAGACTCATAGACCCAGAGGTTGTGTGGACACATCTAGAGAGACTCATAGACCCAGAGGTTGTGTGGACACATCTAGAGAAACTTAGACCCAGAGGTTGTGTGGACACATCTAGAGAGACTCATAGACCCAGAGGTTGTGTGAGCACATCTAGAAAGACTCATAGATCCAGAGGTTGCGTGAGCTCATCTAGAGAAACTCAGACCCAGAGGTTACGTGAGCACATCTAGAGAAGAAACCAACTGCGAGCGGCAGCCCATTGTCTGAAAAGAGCACTGGGCTGGGAGTCTGCAGACAGTACCCAGGCACGGCCTAGCCACTAACTTGCTCAGTGGGTATAGGCCTGCCTCTGTGCCTCTGTTTCTTTCTCTGCAACAGAAAGGGATTGACTACATGGATGGTTTTGTGATGTGCTCTTTGGAACCCAAGGGGTTGACAGACGAGCCCTAGGGGGCGCCATAGTGGAATGGGCAGTGGTAGAGGGGATCTGGGACTCCCCACTCTGCTTTAAATGCAGCAGCTCAGAATTGGCCCCCTTGCTTTACTGACATTCTCTGCAAGCTCTCTGCAGAAATGTGGGCTCCAGCCCTGAACGCTGTGCGAACCGCACTGAGCTCGGCTTGGAGGCAGGCTGCAGCCTCAGGTCTCTACGGCTAGTGTCTGGAACCCTGGACAGACTTTTGGCGACTCACCCAAATTCAAATGCACACGAACACAGCATAATCGTTTAACTCACGGGTTCAACTTCTTTGCAACTAAGAACCTTAAGTTCAGGTGAGCAGATGGGGGTTGAACAGTAAATATTGGACCTAGTTAAGGCCACTATTTAGTTTAAATAAACACAGCTGAGCAAACAGAAGGCTGTATTTACAGTAGCCATTTCCTCAGTGGGTCACATGCCGAATGAATTCAATGGCTTTTTGACTCTTTTCCTTCTGATTTTAATCGTGACCTGTCTGACCGAGTGGATGAAACCGAATGGGAAGTCCAGTCATGAGAGACCGGGGAACCTTTTTGTAAAGGGCATTTGAAGCTACGCCTGTCATTACTTAGTGGGGTAAAGCAAAGGGTTTAAGGCAGTGGTCCCCAACCTTTTTTGGGCCATGGACCGGTTTAATGTCAGAAAATATTTTCACGGACCAGCCTTTAGGGTGGGACGGATAAATGTATCACGTGACCGAGACAAGCATCAAGAGTGAGTCTTAGATGGATGTAACAGAGGGAATCTGGTCATTTAAAAAAAAAAAAAAACATCGTTCAGACTTAAAAATAAATAAAACGGAAATAATGTAAGTTATTTATTCTTTCTCTGCAGACCGGTACCAAATGGCCCACGGACTGGTACCGGTCCACAGCCCCAGGGGTTGGGGACCACTGGTTTAAGGGACCTCTACACATTTAAAGCAGAATGACTAGTGTATCTTAATATACTTTATGTGGAGTGACGTCACGGAAATGGCGCCGTGAGAAGCACGTCCGACAGCTCTCCCCTAAATCACAACAAATTTATCAACTAGAAACAGAAAAATTTATCCTCGGAGCATTCCGGAGTTCCACACAAACTGAAAGAACAAAAGAAAACAACACCACAAGTAACAGCTCCACCAAGAACACAATAAAACCAAACTTAAACTGTGACAACAAAGGAAAAAAAGGGGAGAGAGGATGGAGATTAACAGTAGCAAAGGATGATGAAGTGCAGAAATACTTATAAGATAGGGTACTACAATGAATATGGTAGGTACCCTTTTCATTACTTAATGGTAATCACCCTTAAAAAAACCACCACAAAAACACTTGACTTAAAAAAGGTAGCAACAGAGGAAAGAAGTATGGAACACAAACAAACAAAAACAAATGATAGAAAAACAAAAGAGAAGAATCAAACTAGATACAAAACTAACAGAAAGCAATTTATAAAATGGCAGTAGGGAACCCACAAGTGTCAATAATTACACTAAATGTAAATGGATTAAACTTACCAATAAAAAGACACAGAGTAGCAGAGTGGATTAAAAAAGAAAATCCAACTATATGCTGCCTACAAGAAACACATCTAAGCAACAAGGATAAAAACAAATTCAAAGTGAAAGGCTGGAAAACAATACTCCAAGCAAACAACACCCAAAAAAAAGCAGGTGTAGCAATACTCATATCTAATAATGCTGACTACAAGACAGAAAAAGTACTCAGAGACAAAAATGGTCATTTCATAATGATTAAGGGGAAGTTGAATCAAGAAGACATAACAATCCTTAATATATATGCACCAAACCAAGGAGCACCAAAATATATAAGACAGCTACTTATTGACCTTAAAACAAAAACTAACAAAAATACAATCATACTTGGAGACCTCAATACACCGCTGACGGCTATAGATCGGTCATCCAAACAGAGAATCAATAAAGATATAGTGGCCTTAAACGAAATACTAGAACACCTGGATATGATAGACATCTACAGGACACTTCATCCCAAAGCGACAGAGTATACATTTTTCTCTAGTGTACATGGAACATTCTCAAGAATTGACCATATGTTGGGCCACAAAGACAATATCAGCAAATTTAGAAAAATTGAAATTGTACCAAGCATATTTTCTGATCATAAAGCCTTGAAACTAGAATTCAACTGCAAAAAAGAGGGGGAAAAACCCACAAAAATGTGGAAACTAAACAACATACTTCTAAAAAATGAATGGGTCAAAGAAGAAATAAGCGCAGAAATCAAAAGATATATACAGACAAATGAAAATGAAAATACGACATAGCAGAATCTCTGGGATGCAGCAAAAGCAGTAATAAGAGGAAAGTTCATATCACTTCAGGCCTATATGAACAAACAAGAGAGAGCCGAAGTAAACCACTTAACTTCACACCTTAAGGAACTAGAAAAAGAAGAACAAAGACAACCCAAAACCAGCCGAAGAAAGGAGATAATGCCTGACCTGTGGTGGCGCAGTGGATAAAGCGTCGACCTAGAAATGCTGAGGTCGCCGGTTTGAAACCCTGGGCTTGCCTGGTCAAGGCACATATGGGAGTTGATGCTTCCAGCTCCTCCCCCCTGTCTCTCTCTCCTCTCTCTCTGTTTCTCTCTCCCCCTCTCTCTCCTCTCTAAAATGAATAAATAAAATAAAATTAAAATTAAAAACAAAAATCTAAAAAAAAAAAAAAAAAAAAAAAAGAAAGGAGATAATAAAAATCAGAGCAGAAATAAATGAAATAGAGAACAGAAAAACTATAGAAAAAATCAATAAAACAAGGAGCTGGTTCTTTGAAAAGATCAACAAAATTGACAAACCCTTGGCAAGACTCACCAAGGAAAAAGACACAGGACTCAAATAAATAAAATCCAAAATGAAAGAGGAGAGATCACCACAGACATCATAGAAATACAAAGAATTATTGTAGAATACTATGAAAAATTATATGCCACCAAATACAACAATCTAGAAGAAATGGATAAATTCCTAGAACAATACAACCTTCCTTGACTGAGTCATGAAGAAGCAGAAAGCCTAAACAGACCAATCAGCAGGGAGGAAATAGAAAAAACTATTAAAAATCTCCCCAAAAATAAAAGTCCAGGCCCAGACGGTTATACTAGTGAATTCTATCAAACATTCAAAGAAGACTTGGTTCCTATTCTACTCAAAGTCTTCCAAAAAATTGAAGAAGAAGCAATACTTCCAAACACATTTTATGAGGCCAACATAACCCTCATACCAAAACCTGGCAAGGATGGCACAAAGAAAGAAAACTACAGACCAATATCTCTAATGAATACAGATGCTAAAATACTAAACAAAATACTGGCAAACCGAATACAACAACATATTAAAAAAATAATACATCATGATCAAGTGGGATTCATCCCAGAATCTCAAGGATGGTTCAACATACGCAAAACAGTTAACGTAATACACCATATCAACAAAACAAAGAACAAAAACCACATGATCTTATCAATAGATGCAGAAAAGGCTTTTGATAAAATACAACACAATTTTATGTTTAAGACTCTCAACAAAATGGGTGTAGAAGGAAAATATCTCAACATGATAAAGGCCATATATGATAAACCATCAGCCAACATCCTATTAAACGGCATAAAACTGAGAACTTTCTACCTTAAATCAGGAACAAGACAGGGTTGTCCACTCTCTCCACTCTTATTCAACGTGGTGCTAGAAGTTCTGGCCAGAGCAATCAGACAAGACAAAGAAATAAAAGGCATCCATATCGGAAAAGAAGAAGTAAAGCTATCACTTTTTGCTGATGATATGATCCTATACATCGAAAACCCGAAGGACTCCACAAAAAGATTATTAGAAACAATAAACCAATACAGTAAGGTCGCAGGATACAAAATTAACATACAAAAGTCCATAGCCTTTCTATATGCCAACAATGAAATATTAGAAAATGAACTCAAAAAAATAATCCCCTTCACGATTGCAACAAAAAAAATAAAATACCTAGGAATAAACATAACAAAGAACGTAAAGGACCTATATAATGAAAATTACAAAGCATTGTTAAGGGAAATCGAAAAAGATACAATGAGATGGAAAAATATTCCTTGTTCTTGGATAGGAAGAATAAATATAATCAAAATGGCCATATTACCCAAAGCAATATACAAATTTAATGCAATTCCCATCAAAATCCCTATGAGATTTTTTAAAGAACTGGAACAAAAAATCATCAGATTTATATGGAACTATAAAAAACCCCGAATAGCCAAAACAATCCTAAGGAAAAAGAATGAAGCTGGGGGCATTACAATACCTGACTTTAAACTATATTATAGGGCCACGATAATCAAAACAGCATGGTATTGGCAAAAAAATAGACACTCAGACCAATGGAACAGAATAGAAAGCCCAGAAATAAAACCACATATATATGGTCAAATAATCTTTGATAAAGGGGCCAACAACACACAATGGAGAAAAGAAAGCCTCTTCAACAAATGGTGTTGGGAAAACTGGAAAGCCACATGCAAAAGAATGAAACTCGACTACAGCCTGTCCCCGTGTACTAAAATTAATTCAAAATGGATCAAAGACCTAAATATAAGACCTGAAACAATAAAGTACATAGAAGAAGACATAGGTACTAAAATCATGGACCTGGGTTTTAAAGAACATTTTATGAACTTGACTCCAATGGCAAGAGAAGTGAAGGCAAAGATAAATGAATGGGACTACATCAGAATTAAAAGTTTTTGCTCAGCAATAGAAACTGATATCAAAATAAACAGACAGCCAACTATATGGGAACTGATATTTTCAAACGACAGCTCAGATAAGGGCCTAATATCCAAAATTTACAAAGAACTCATAAAACTCAACAAACAAACAAACAAACAATCCAATAAAAAAATGGGAAGAGGACATGAACAGACACTTCTCCCAGGAAGAGATACAAATGGCCAACAGATATATGAAAAGATGCTCAGCTTCATTAGTTATTAGAGAAATGCAAATCAAAACTACAATGAGATACCACCTCACTCCTGTTAGATTAGCTATTATCAACAAGACGGGTAATAGCAAATGTTGGAGAGGCTGTGGAGAAAAAGGAACCCTCATTCATTGTTGGTGGGACTGTAAAGTAGTACAACCATTATGGAGGAAAGTATGGTGGTTCCTCAAAAAACTGCAAATAGAACTACCTTATGACCCAGCAATCCCTCTACTGGGTATATACCCCAAAACCTCAGAAACATTGTTACGTGAAGACACATGTAGCCCCATGTTCATTGCAGCACTGTTCACAGTGGCCAAGACATGGAAACAACCAAAAAGCCCTTCAATAGAAGACTGGATAAAGAAGATGTGGCACATATACATTATGGAATACTACTCAGCCATAAGAAATGATGACATCAGATCATTTACAGCAAAATGGTGGGATCTTGATAACATTATAAGGAGTGAAATAAGTAAATCAGAAAAAAACAAGAACTACATGATTCCATACATTGGTGGAACATAAAAATGAGACTAAGAGACATGGACAAGAGTGTGGTGGTTACCAAGGGTGGGGGGGGAGGGAGGACATGGGAGGGAGGGAGGGAGAGAGTTAGAGGGAGGGGGAGGGGCACAGAGAACTAGATAGAGGGGGACGGAGGACAATCTGACTTTGGGCGAGGGGTTTGCAACATAATTTGATGACAAAATAACCTAGACATGTTTTCTCTAAAAAAAAAAAAAAAAAAAATATATATATATATATATACTTTATGTGTTTTTTTTTTATCTCGCGTAAGAACAGGTAGAAATCATTTTGGCATTGTGATGCTGACTTGCATCGTGGCTACTGCGGGTTTTCCTGGGGCTGATCTGAGTTGGATCGTTGCTGGTTTCCTAGGTGGGGGCACTGATGCCATAGCCTTGGGAACAGCAACCTTATTATTTAATGAATAAGCAAAGCGTGCAGGTAGGTTCTCCATGTAATTGACTGGCTTGGGATGTGTTTTTATGTTTTTGAGTTGCATCCCATTTGATCCACGTGTTAGTAATCCTGCCAGCTTCTGTAACAGCGGAACCCCTAAATCTCTATCAAATCTCCGTGGCTTACACACATCAAGTTTAAAGTGGGTTTGGCACGCTGCCTTCTACACAGTGTTTCAAGGCTCCAGCAAGCTCTACTTTGAGGTAAGGCACACTGGCTTCTTACCCATACTAGCTGTGACTTCATCACTTTTTTTCATGATTTCATTGATGAGAACTGACCCCACCCCAAGTGTAAAACAGACTTGAGAACATCATGCTGGCTTGGCTGTCTTTTCTCCACAGGAACAATACAATGGGAAAAAAAAGCACAAGTTTCGGTGCACACCTGGTTATCTTTGCCACAACAGGCAACAAAACATTGAGAGATGTTGGATAATTATCAACTAAGAATGCAACTTTGACTATTTACGTCCCAGACAGTGAAGTTGATGGCATTTTCGACCTTAGTCAAAGCTAGAGGAGAAAAATGCTTGAGGAAACAACATCGCCTGAGGCTTGCAGAAATAACCCACTTATCAACCTGGTATTATTATGGACAAAAACTTGTCTTTGTGAGTTGTGCAGGAGAATTGCACAAACTAAGGTCAGTTTCTTTTATGTGGGTCCAAGGAATCCTTTATCTGTGTCTCAGAGGTTTCCTATAGGATGACATTATTGGATTAGATAATCTTTAATACCTGTATGTTGGCGATATGGGTTATTGAGATCATTGAAAAGCACAGCTCTGTCTTTGGTGTGATGGATTTAATCATCGTTCTGCAGGAAAGGCATTGACAAAAATGTTCTGAAAATTAGTCAGAGGAAATGGGGAGCTGAATGTTTGCTTTTGTAAAATGAATCTTGGATGTGTTTCCAAACATTTAAATGTAAAATATGTATCATTTAACCACCACTTCAATGCTAAGAGCAAACAGGAAGCAGATGGCTAAATGGCATGTATCTTAAAGTTTTAATCCCATAACAACCTACACATGCAATTATCAAATAAAAATAAGCCTGGTAAGTTTCCACAAATATGAGTTTTAAGAATTATTATTTGATCAGTCTCAGATCAAATGAAAATTTTTTTCTCCAATTACTTCACGTTATTATTTATCTTTTTAAAAGACACATAGTTGCAAAGGTACCTGATATTGGAGCTCCCTCTGAAATCACTGCCCAGAATGGCGTTTGATCCTGAGCCCTTGGGCCAGTGAGTTGTTCGTTCTGACACAGAGAAAGCAACTTTTTTTTTGTCAAAAAAGCCCTCCCTAGCTTGCTGCATCGCTGTTCACTGGACTTTGGGTTTGTAAAGGCAGAAAAGCTTCTATGCTTGGGCGCTGAGGTATCAACCAATGTGAGTTAGACCAGGAGAGATTTGTAATGCACAGCTGTTGACAGGTAATATACTCTTTGCAGTTATTTGTATCTCTTCCAAGGTGCAGTGAGGAGTAGGGCCAGACCTCACCCACCTGCTTGCATTAATCAGAGTGACAAGGATGGATCTTTGGGGACAGTTTTTCTGTCTGCCTTAAGAATGGCTTATTGATATTATAAACATACTATTTATTTTTAGTTACTTGTTTTTTATTTCTCAAGCTTCCCCACCCCTGGATTTTTAAAGGAAGGACTGGAGCCGTGAATGCTCCCTGGTCGCTTTATTTGAAGTGATATATCACGGTGCAAGAAATCAGCAGAGGACTGGGGTCTGAGTCACCTGGGCTTGATCTGGGTGTCTGCTACCCAATGGCTTTGTGAACATAGGTTCTCTGTGCCTCAGTTAGCTCATCTATAAGATGAGTCATTGTAGGGATTAAATAAGATAGTTGATTAAAAAGCACTTAATAGGTAATGATAATTCATTTCGTTCTATCTATCATATATCTATTATTTATCATCTAATCTGCCTAGTAATCCTCCCCCCTCTTTCTAATAAATATCATACATGTACAATGTGAATCATGTGTAGATGGATAGACAGCGAGAAATACAGAAGATGGAGAGAAAAGAGGCCGTGGGACAGGTGTTTCAATTTCTTTGGAGTAACTCTGACAGTTTTTTGGGGGAGGGGGTATAAAATATTTCAGGCACACAAAAATGTAAAGTAAGAATATTGCAAACTTGTGTGTGTTCACCACCCTGCTTAAGAAACGGAACCATCCAGAATCAACAGGAGCCACTTTCATATACTTTTCTAATCTCCTTCCTTCTCCCCAGAAGTAACCAGGAGCTTGATGTAGGGCAACCGCTACTCCTGGGCACAGGTGTTTATACTTTTCTATTATGTCGGTACCCACCAACAATCTGCAGTGTTGTTTTGCATGGTTTTAAGCTTTAAATAAATGATATAATACTGTATGTACATTTCTGCAATTTGCTTTCAATGTCTCATTCCGTTTTTGATATTTTTGTATTGAAACATGCATTTCTAGTATAGTCATTTTAATGGCTGTGCACAATTCCCAGTGTCTTCCTTTCTTTCTTTTTCCTGGTGGAGTTCCTCTCCCCAGCCTTCCACCCCCCTGTCCTGCGTTAGTCCATTTGTTCTTCTTTCCAGTTCTCCCGTCGTGCCCCACCCAGTGAGAGGCTGTGTCGGTGGGGAGGAGCCATCCTTGGCTTCCGGCTGACCTCTGAGAACCCGTTGTTCTGGTATCCATCCTGGATGCACAGCTTTCTGAGGTGGCTTAGAAACAGGTCATTCACTTATCAGTTACAAAACTATTTGAAACAACCTATGCAAAAGATAGCCTCAACCCTGGAGGGGTCCAAATGGACATTGTGCACATGGTGTAGCAATAAACAACAATGACAATAAAAAATGATGCCTTCTCAAAATGCCTTTCTTTGCTAAGACAAAGCCTTACAAAAGTTCTCACAATGTTATTATCATTCTTCCTTCTCCCTTTCCCCTCTTTGCTTGAAAGAAAGTCACTCACATGTTGTTTTCTTTATCATCTTTTAAAAATATTACATTTGACATATATTAAAATGACGACATATGTATACATGATAAATAAATGACATAATGAACATTCATGAAGCTATCGGTCCACTCGAGAACTGGATTGTACAACTTGCATCAACCCGTAGGCTCTGTGCTGTAACATCCCGGAGCTGGAGACGTCACTGAGGCATTCCTTAGCTCTTGTCTTGAGCGTCATACTTCGGTGAGGATGTGAAGTTTCAGGGGGCAGGTAGAGAAAGAACCCTTCTGTTTTTGCCTGAAATTGTAATTGCAGAGGACTGGATGTGAGCCTAGCTAATGACGTTGGAAATTTAGATTTGTGGAGATACATTTAGACGACTGTTGAATTCATTTCCTCTATTTGAGCATCAGATGTGTTGTTTATAAACGGAAGGGCTGCAGGAGGTGATGTCTGAGGTCCCTTCTGTGGGCTGAGTAAGACACGTGCTTCTGTTAGTTCTCCATGGCTCCAGTGAGGTAAGCAATGGTCTGCAGAAAACCTACACTCACCTGCTGGGGGGACAAACTCACCGATGCTGTGTCCGGTTATACAATGTCCTTTCTTGAGTGCCCTTTGAGGGAATGCCCAAAGTCCACTGCTTTCCCTGAGCGTTCCAGAAACTTGTGTCTTTTCTTTCTGAGAATACATCATGGAATCATCCTACTGGATCTCATCCAAACCTCAAACCAATCCTAGTCATTCCTTGTCTTTGAACCCAGACCTCCACCTCCACCCCCATGTCTAGTTACTGAGTCAAGATTATGGACCCTTTTAGACTATGAGTATGTTTAAGAGGAAGAAGAGTTGTGGTGGGGTGGGCAGCAGATGAATGCTGACTCCAAATATTTGGTGGCTGTCATGTTGAAGATGGAGGAAAATGTTCTAAGATAATGAGAAGGGGGAAGCTGTGGCTAAAGGTCAGAGGCTACAGGAATACAATTTTAGGTTATATAAGAATATTTTGACAGTCCCAATCATTTGTCTAGGAAGGTGTCAGATAATGAGTACTGGCAGGGAGCCGCAGTGCGTTTCATTGTAGACAAATATTTGGTCCCATTCAACCAGGGAACAGGAAGCTAGGATCTGTCAGACAAAGTCCCAATGCCAGCCACAGTGTAGCACTTTTTAATTCTGACTTATTTACTTTGTAACCAATCATTTGTTGTGGTTGTTGTTGTTATTTTGATCCTTTAAGTTTTTACAAAATACCTATTGGTTTCAGTTGCAGGACATATGTATTATAGCACGAGACAGGACTGACATAGATTTGGCTGAACTGAGGAGAAACATTAACCTAGGCACCTAGCTCTAGTGATCAATGGCCAATTTATCATGTGATTTCCTGACTACGCAGGAGCCCGCAGGGACCCTGCCTGCAGAATGCGGGTCCATTCGCCTTAGTCTCGCTATTCAGCATGGATCACACCGCTTTCTTGCTTGTGTGCAGGAGGGAGTCATTTCTTGAGCTCAGAAAGAATGATTGCTCTCTCAGCATGGCCCTGGGGCTCAGACTTGACCTTCCAGGGTCCGGACCACTTTTGGTTTCGGTTACTTGTGGGCAGAGGCATTCACTCTTTTCAGGAGAGCTGGCTTCGGTATCTTTGGGTCCCAGCTATGAGGGAGACTATTGGCCAACCCTACCTACATGATGTCAACGGTTCAGCTATCCTCAATGAGCTGCCCACCCCCCTGCCCAGCTGAGCTAACCCTGAATGCTTGTATAATGTGGCAAAATACAGATTCTTCATAGCCTGCTGGCCATGGGCTGCTCTGTGCTTTAGAATCCAGCTTTGTTGCTAATTTATTGAGGAATAACTGACACACACAACTGTATATATTTAAAGGGCACAACATGATGATTTGATATTGATGTACATTGTAGCATGATGGCCAAGAGCAAAATAACAGAACACTCCCCCTGTTACCTCACAAAGTTAGACTATGTAACTGTTTTTGGTGCTGGGAATGCTTAAGATCTAGTCCCAACAATTTTCGAAGTGTATACAAAACCGTATTTTAACTACTATTGTCCATCTCTTGCTCTCATTGGGTTCTATGGTATAAACTGGTAATCTGGTACTTAGAAGGTTTAAGAGAATCTTTTAAGGGCTTCACACCTTTTTTAAAAAGGGAGTCAGTTCCGCCCTCCTCATCTGGAATCCCCAAAAGCCTTCATTAATACCCTTTTTCCATGGTGTTCCCAAGCCGGTCCTGACCCCTCGCCGAGCTGGGGCCAGAGGAAGTGGCCACCAACACTTGAGCATCCCAGGAACGGAGCACGTGCCTGGTGTGATTTCTATAGGAGGCCAGACAGTTCTTCCCCGGGCGGCTCTGTCCGTCCTGCTGTGTGAGCAGGACGAGTTACCTTTTCTGTCCCTAATCTCCACGTGTATAAAATTCTGCTCATAATAACTCTCTCTTGACTTTTGTAAGAACTAAATAAGAAAGTCTGTGAAGAGCCCTTCACACATTCTTTCTGTTATTCATTCAACAAATATTTATATTTCTCGAAGGTACTGCCATGAGCCAGGTACTGTTCTAGGTGCCCCAAACAAAACAGTGCCCAGTCACTCACGGTTCCTCAGCTCCAGATTAAGATAGATGACGCTGTCGAGCTCCCCAAATGTTGTCTTTTGGCATTCTTTTAACGTTGTTTACCATGTACGATAACTGAACACGTGCTGGTTCTAGGCGCGGTTCCAAGCATTTTGCACATGGAATCTTAGATAAATGCGCAGAGTTAGCTGGGTGCCTTCATAAAGTAAACCTTCCTAAGGAGTCCCAGTACTTCTTCAGACTCATCTTCTAGGGCAGGGGTCCCCAAACTATGGCCCGCGGGCCGCATGCGGCCCCCTGAGGCCATTTATCTGGCCCCTGCCGCACTTCTGGAAGGGGCACCTCTTTCATTGGTGGTCAGTGAGAGGAGCATAGTTCCCATTGAAATACTGGTCAGTTTGTTGATTTAAATTTACTTGTTCTTTATTTTAAATATTGTATTTGTTCCCGTTTTGTTTTTTTTATTTTAAAATAAGATATGTGCAGTGTGCATAGGGATTTGTTCATAGTTTTTTTTTTATAGTCCAGCCCTCCAACGGTCTTAGGGACAGTGAACTGGCCCCCTGTGTAAAAAGTTTGGGGGCCCCTGCTCTAGGGCCAGTCCCTCCCCTGCTCTGTGGTGGCCGTCTGAGGGAAGATCCCATTACTTTTCTGGTCACTCTTAAGAAATAAAAATCCCTCAGCTGCTCCAGTTTCCCCAAACAACCTTGGTTCAATAATTAAAGCATCCATTTCAACACGAGAGTCAAAGCTTCTCAGGTTCATTCGGAGTGAAAACTTCCTCTGCGTCACCCCCTATCCCTTCATTTGTCCCACCTCCCCGGGGCCTTGGGCAGCCTGGAAGCCACCAGTGGGCAGGGCCGTGACTTCCGACCCTACTCCAGGCACTTCCTTTGGACGTGGGAAAAACACCTCCTCCCTCAGCCCCTGGATGCCATCTTAGGCAGGAACGAGCCCGTATCTCAGGTCTGTGTGTTTCCTCGGTGTGGTTTCCATCTGGCCTATTGGAAACACTTCAGTGTCAAGAGTAGGATAATAAATAAACTTTTTCCTGACAAACGTGGGGAGCATGGGCTTCCCTAACTCAGCAACCTCTCTCCAGAGCTGGGGCTGGACTCACTCTCTCACCCTTAGATTCTTCCCGGTGTGGGTATGACCTCAGTCCTCTGTGCCCAGCAGGTTGTAGGCCGCAGGGAGCATGTAGCCGCTCTCTCTCCTCACCCTAGTAGAGCTCCAGTGCAGAATGCTGCGCCTGAAACACTCAGTCCTTAGAGGAGACCACACTGTACAGCAGTTAGACCTGAACACCCTGGGCTCAAAGTCTCAGATCTGGGTTCTGATGCCAGCTTGGCCACATAAGAGCTGGGTGACCTAAGGCAGGCTACTCCAACCACTCTGTGCCTCAGTTTCCTTATCTGCATAATAGGGATGATAATAGAGGCTACCACACAGGAATTTAAGAAAGATTACATAAGTTAAACTGTATAAAGTGTTTACAATAGTACCTGAGACACTTTCATTGTCATGTGAATATTTGTTAAATAAATACCAGGTAGAAAAAAAATGTTTGAATAATATATAACGAAGGTCAGTTGATGACAACTTTACCAGGCACTCTTTAATTTCAGAAGTTCGGGACCCTTCCGTTCTCATCAATTGTGGGTGGTGTCCAAGCAGAACCTGCCCACAGTTACACCCCCCTGGGACATACAATAGCTGGTGTTCTAGGAAGGTCTGCGGATCTTACCAAGCACTATAATACACCCAGTCCTGTTCTATTTCCAGTGCGAGGAATGCTGATGAGGAAGGCTGACTCAGGGTATTAGAAGGGATGAGCACAGCAAGAGTTCCCAGACACAACTTTTCAGAAAGGGCTTCTGGGAAAACAAAATCAAAGGTGAGCCGGATGGTGTCATTTCACAATGCTCTGCCAGCCCCACAGCCTGGGTCTCCCACGTCTTGTTTTGCTCTGATCCTTCCTGTCTATTCAGGGAAGGGCTATCCTCATGGATGATGAGATATGCTGAGTATCTGGAGACAATGAATTATCCTACTCTTGACATGCCCGAGGGGCTAAAACCGAAACACAGGGAGATTATGCAACCCGGCCGGTCACGTAGCCCTGGTGGGGCCAGGCTGGGTCAGCCCTCCAGACTCCCGACTTACGTTTAATCTGATGAGACTCACCACCATGCTGTTATCCCAGCACAGGCTTTGTTTAGTCACAGAAGCAGCTAACATAATTTGAGAAGTGTGTGGCCAGGGAATCCTGGGTCATCTGGTGAAAAATGACATTACCAGGAAATTATAACACTCAAAATTCTGGTGAAAGTTGAGAGTCAAGATCAAGAAGGGGGAACAAAAAAGCCCAAACAAAACAGGACCATCAATCAGCTGTGTACGTAAACGAAAGGGACATTGGTTTACTGTGGAAAATCTGCGCGGGGGACAAAGGTATCCCTACTTCACTTACGCTTTCTAGGACATACGGAGGCTGGTGTGGCCTCCAAGATTTAAGATACCATGTATTCAGAGGGAAAAATTTGTAATTACATGTTTGCATGTATGTTTGAGTAACTGGCCATCTAAGAATGCACTTTAAAGAAATAGTTTTATAAAGACTCAAATGAATTTGAAAAAATAACCATCTTTTATTTCCTACTCTTTCCCAGTTTGCTGGTTCCTGTTGAGCGAGACAAAAGATGGTGGAAAAAATTCGCGTCCGGACTTGTACAGACCTGGGTTCAAATCCTTACTCTGCTTCTAACAGCACAACCTTGAGCAACTTGTTTAACCTCTCTGACCTCCAGTCTCTGTCTATGGATTGGTTACAATACCAACCTCACAAGATTGAAGTAAGCACAGTCTCTACAAAGCCCCGGTACATGAAAGACACTCAGTTAGGTCTGGACCTCAGCATATCTTAGACTCATTCAGAATTCCAGTTCAAAATGGATTTTTCAAAAGCGTGACATTGATACAAGGATAGAGAGACAGGTCAACAGAACAGAGTAACAAGCTCAGAAATAGATCTGTACATGCATGGTTAATTGATTTTGCAAAGGTTTTAAGGGTATTCAGTGGGACAAGGACAGTCTTTTCAACAAATGATGCTGGAACAATTGGACGTACACATGCAACAAATAAGTGAACCTTGATCTGGGCTTTGCATCAGATAAAAAAATAATTTAATCTGTGTTATAAGCCTAATTGTATAAGCTAAAGCTCCAAAACTTCTGGGAGAAAAATAGGATAAAATCTTTGTGATCTTGGGTTAGATAAAAATGTCTCAGGATACCAAAAGCTCAAACTATAACCATTTTTGATAAGTTGGATTTACTTAGTAGTAAGAAATATTTGCTCTTCAAAAGACACTATGAAGAAAATGGAAATGCAAGCCACAGAATAGGACAGAGTACCTGTAAAATGCATTGAGTTCTTCAACACTGCTGCCTCCTAAAACTGGGTCACAAAGTCCATGTAATTAATCACTCTTGTGTACCCCCGCCCTCTCTCCCGCAGAATGCACTCTCTAGAAACTTCCTCCTCCTTCACTATTTATGCTATTGTTCATGGCCATACTTCTCATCATACTGTTTGTTATGAACGAGGGCCGGAGAGAAGATTGAGTTGTGTGTTATGACAATGCAGGCTCCTCACCTTCAATTCCATTCCTGGCAAAGGAGAACGGAACAACAATGAAACATCTGGAGACAGACACATGCCCATCAGGAAGCAACCTGCAGCCCTTGGTGGCAACTGGACACTCTCAGCAATGACAGCAGAAAGCACGGATTGATGGCAGTACGTGCCGCACTGCACCCTTTCATTTCACCGTAGCAGAAACATCCATGCACGAGCCTGCATGGGGTTACCCTGCAGGCAGTCACTGGAGTTTCATTTGGTTGTTCCTTCCCTTATACCTGCAAGGGATTCCGTCCTTCCTATGTCTCTGAAGTGTTTTGTCTTTTGGACTTCATTCCAGGTTCATCCATGTCTTGTCTTGGTTTTCTGGTCTTGGGACTGTTGGCTCAATTTAAGGGATATATCTTGTTTGAAAACTCAGCCCCTATTTGACTTCCTGGTACCAAGCTTTGTACTCCTTGCTCCTTACGTCTGGTAACCCCTTCCCCCACCTCTCTCTGCTTCTTCTAGGCCTTCATTTGCAGTGTTTGACCATCCCTAGGGGAGTATGAATTGCCTATGTCCCAAGGTACATAATCAACAATATTGGGATCAATAATGAGCAGGCACCATGCTCATAGGTCCATCTTTCCTGGTGTCTTTGACAAAGCGCTGTATGCACAGCTAACGACGGAAGTCTTCAGTCATCCTTAAGATGACTATAGATCGGAAAAGTCGCATCTACTTTTACCAAGATAGCCATGGAACTTTTTAAGTGTTAATAGAACTGTGGGGATGTCATTATTGGTGAGCAAAGTTCCAGTGTATGGGTGGTCTTGCTGTTCGATTGTCAATAGTTGATACCTCTAAGCCAGCTGGGGACTTATGGGTGAGCACGGCCCAAACCATAAGGCAAGTGGACCAGTGGGGACCACAGCAGTACGTGCTCACCATCCCATTCCTTGCACAGGTATTCTAAAAGAATTCAGGCCAGGTGCTCACCCAGGTGGGTTCATGTAGCAGCATAGAAAATCCCAGTGACTGGGCCACCTATGTTCCAGGTGGGGCAGAGGGACGTCACCATGCTTCCCACTGATATTTAATTTAACAATAGCCGAACCATGAGAGATCCTTTCTCTAGAGCTGATTCCCCAAGATTGTCTGAGTGCGGTTTATAGGCCAGAGGCGACTGGGGGCAGAGCCATCCTCCAGCGTACTTCAACTTAGAGTGAGATGCTCTCAGAACAAACATCCGGGGAGTACATGGACCGACACCAACGTCTTCGATTTCTTTTCGGGTTTTGATTGCAGCAACCCTTTTCACACAGGTGTCTATATAAGTTTTAAACGCTTGACCTGTGCTCAGCTGCTCACCGGAAGGATTCCTGCCCCTCCTGGGACCTGCCAGAGAGGCCAGAGCCCAGTGAAAAGTCCCCATGTGACCCTGAGAAGAGCAGTTGTGCCCATCGAGTTGGAGTGAAACCGACCACAGCCTCTTGCTCAGTAATTCGTTTCCACTTCACACAGACTACTGAGAAGAATCTAAAAGACATATATATATTTTTAATTCCAAGAAAACAGATGAATGAGCTTGATGCAGAAGACAGGTAGAATCTCTCTGTGTTTTCGTAGGGCTAACCTGCACCAGTCCTATGGTGCAGAATAAATCTCAGACTGATCAAGCTGACAGGTCACACTGTTCGTAGCATGCTATGTGTCGAAGCACTCCCCACCCAGCCCCAAGGTCTGACAACAGAACAGACCAAGAATCAGAGGTGTGGCAAGGTTCAGTGAAGATTTCTGAAATTTGCCTGGTTAGTGGAGGAATGGAAACTTAAGCCCTAGTTTCTTGACAGTGAATCCCACACTTGCTTCCAACTATCTTTTCTCCATATAATGGTCTTTGTCTCTGGAAACCTGCAGACGGGATCACGGCTGTTCCCTGAGGGGTAGATGAAACGGGAACTTTCAGTGAGAGTGGACCTGGGGGTGCCGCTTCTCACACACCCTCTTCTCCTCTCCTGACTTGTTTGCATGGCCACCTGAGAACTCTGGCCGCCAGCGGAGCAGTGGGGGCCTCCGCTCCGTCCTGGTCTCTCTCTTTCCGCAGCTGCTGAGTTCAGGGAGTGGAGCTGCAGCGCCCTGAGTTCACTGTTCACTCTGCCACGACCGGCCCCTGTTGTAAATCTTCCTCCCAGGACACGTGACGATGCATTTCTTGACTATATATCCCACTGCAGCGGGCCGAGCTGTCAGAGCGCTGAGCCCCGCACGGAGGAGGGACGCTCTTGGACTTGGCTCTTGAGGAATTCAGGACTTGGGACGGATTTGTCAGCCTTTGGTAAGTTAGCGATGCTTTCTTGGCTTCAGAAACATTTCAAAGGAGGCTATTTCTAGCAAATTGTAGATGAAGTTTTCCCTTCCTTCTTTCCTGTCTTTCTTTCTTTCTTTTGTTGTTGTTATTCTAAGGAAACTTTGGTTTGAATTAAAAATAGTTTTAAGTTGGAGAAGCAGCAACGTATAAACTTTTTTCTGCTCAGTTAAAAACAGCTTCCCAGTGATCACAACGTAATCTGTTTTTCTCTCTGCTCCCTTGTCTTGTATTGATTATTTCCTTTGCTTTTTAAAATTGTAAAAGCAATGCTTTTGACGCGCTCACTGTATGGACTGCAAATATGATGGAGGTGTATGGACTAAAAAATGAAAGTCCTTCTTATACTCTCCCCACCCCCTACCTCTCCTGCACACCAACCCCTGTGAGCTGTTTGGTGGGACCTCTGACCCCTGTTCTTCATGCGTTTAAAGCTGTTTGGATGTTGCCATCCCACAAGCCTCTTGCTCAGGCTCCTGTGTGGAGCACGGCCCCGGGGGAGAACCCTAACCTGCCTGTTTCCCCCCAGAGCCTGGCTGTGTGCGCAGCGCTCCGATGCTGAAGATGGAGCTCCTGAACAGCACGCACCCCGGCACCGTGGTCCCCAGCAGCCCCCTGGAGTCCCACGTCCCCAGCGGCGGCAGCGGCAGCGGGAACGAATACTTCTACATTCTGGTGGTCATGTCCTTCTACGGCATTTTCTTGATTGGAATCATGCTGGGCTACATGAAATCCAAGAGGCGCGAGAAGAAGTCCAACCTCCTGCTGCTGTACAAGGATGAGGAGCGGCTGTGGGGGGAGGCCATGAAGCCCCTGCCCGTGGTGTCGGGCCTGCGGTCGGTGCAGGTGCCCATGGTGCTGAGCGTGCTGCAGGAGAGCGTGGCGCCCGCCCTGTCCTGCACCCTCTGCTCCATGGAAGGGGACAGCGTGAGCTCCGAGTCCTCCTCGCCCGACGTGCACCTCGCCATCCAGGAGGAGAGGGCGGACGACGAGCTGGGGGAGACGTCGGAGACGCCCCTGAACGAAAGCAGCGAGGGGTCCTCGGAGAACATCCATCAGAATTCCTAGCACCCCCAGGGCGCCTGGAGGTGGCTCCATCAGCCAGCGCCCTTAGACAGAGGAAGGACACTTTTCGTGTCTGGTTTCATTTCTGCAGCGCAGCTGCCACTTTGAAGGGCCCCTCGGCAAGCTCCTGAGTGGGGGTGGGGGAGGGGGCCCGCTCTGCTGAGCCGGCAGCCCCCGGAGGCCGCCCTGCGCCCGTGCTGTGAACCTGCCCCCGCAGCAGCTCTGAGGACCTGCAGTGTGTACTTTTACTTCGGGGCCTGGGGCTCGGGGTGGGGGTGGGGGTGGGGGGCTCTCGTTTTCTCACTGGATGCCCGGCGTAGCTCCTGCAGCCTCTGCCCACTCCCAGGGCTGCCAAATGCCCAGGACATGCTGGGGGACTAGTTTTGATTTGCTAATTTACCTAGAACTTGGTCCATGCAGACCTGACTGGCTGTAAGGCCCTCTGCTGTGTGCCTGTGGCATTAGTTCCTTACAGTACTTCTTTTGGAGATCTTGTGGGCTGAGAGGTGGAAATTTAATGGAGAACTTTCCACGAGAGAAAGCTGGAGATCTGAACCAGGCCCATTTTCACACCAGAAGGATAAATAGTGCAACCTTCAAACTTGTTAACATTGGCTGCCATGATACGACATGACCTTCTCTCTAACTTATGACCTTGAACTCTGACCTGGGACCATGCAGCATGTCATGCTGGCATGAGGTTTAGTTTTATTTTTCTTTGGTTGGGAGGCCTTCTCCAGCCTCTAACCTGCACTCCTAATGGCCACGCAGGGGACACTTCCTGATCCCTCCAGAATGGGCCCTGGGGCGGTGGGTGTGTGTGTGAACAAAGCCACCCGTTAGCTCTGCTGCTGCTTGTTGCCCAGCAAGTTTCCTGAGCTGGGCAAGGACACAATGTGGGCCTCTGTGATAACGGCCTTTCGTCACGTAGCCGTGACCTGGAAGGGCACACTCCAGGCCGAAATTGCACAAAGCTGGTGTCCAAGTTCTGTTTCCTGATCCTGCGCCCTGACGCTGATTTGCTGGGTGGTCCTGGGCATGTCACCAAGAGGCTTACTGCCTTCATGAGACTCCCGATGATGTGCGTCCCCAGGGGGCTGGGAGGATGTCTTTAGATTTGAAGACTCTGATAAATCCTGCAGGGCCTGGTGTGAGGAAGCTTGGACACGCTAGTTCCCCCTTGGCCAGTGAGTCTGATCTGCTCACTTAAAGGAACAGTTGGAGACTAGGAACACGAGCAACTGGGCAATTCAGGGCGAACCACCACCTCGTCCAGGCTGCCGGTGTTCCCAGCCGGGCACCAGAGGCACAGGCCAGGTTTTACTCTGCAGGGTCTCTGGGTGCTGGCATGTGGACACCCCAGCTAAGGGGGTGACAAACCCCAAAGAAAACACTCAGGAACGCTTGTCGATGTCTCCACGGATTCCTGCGGTCGGCAGCTTTGCAGCCCTTGAACACAAGGAGGGAGCAAAACACACAAAAATTCAAATTTAATTCTAGTAAAAACAGAAAACTTAAAGAACACTGTACTCTCCCCCGACTGGAGACAGCAGTAACTACTGTTCCCATGGAAGGGTTAACAGAGTAGGCGCTGGTTTATCAGCTCGCCTTAACACAGCGCTAGAGGAAATCGGAGGGAAAGGGGCCTCTCTTCACTTTAAAATTCAGAGTGTGGATTGACTCCAAAGGGGGCTGTTTAAGGTGAAAGAAGCCAAGTTAAGTTGGCCCCTTGCCTGGAATCACTTGAATTCTGAAACTTTATAGCAACGGACATGTGCGTGGTCACATTTTCCATTGCTTCATCCTGAAGTTTGGTGCACATCTAGCTGCACCCATTAAAAAGTGATGTATATACTTCCTTCTTATTCTATTAAGTTGTATAAAGTTTTCCTCTTGTATTTAACAGTTTGCCATTTTCACAATATATATATATATTTTTTAATTTAAATAAACAAACACATTTCCCTGAGGAAGTTCTGAGTTCTTTCTTTGATTCTGCGATATAGTTCCTAGCTTCTAAGACATCCCAGACACATTTTCCCAGCTGTCTCTGCATCCGGGTCCTTTCCCAAGTTAGAGTTCCATGAATATATATTTTATTTCTGCCTGAATCATGGACTGAACAAAGCTGGGCTTTTCCATCTTGTGATATGCTTTTCAATGAATGACACACAAGTTGCAGATGATCTTATATCAATTTCTCTTTTTAAATTCAGTGGGCATCGGGGGCCTTTGAACGTGCAACTGCTACAAAGGTGTTGCTCCAAATTTGGTTGTGAGAAAATGTTTGATTTGCATGTTGGTTTGGCAGACGTTACTCACACGTGGTCACAGCAGCACAGACTGTTGTATATACAGCAACACAAACTTAGGAAAATACCAGAGCACTAAGTCAGGGCGTAGGGACGGCCTCCTCCTTTCTATCCCAGTCACTTGTGCAGGAAGACTGACTTTCTAAACTCCTCCCACTTGGTTCGGCTGTTAACTCTGGCCCACAGTCCTCATGATTTTATTTACACAGTGAGAAGTGCTAATGAAAAGTGACCCAGGCCAGTGATCCATTTTGAATCAAGCAGTTGAAACAAAACATCCTTACTTAAATATTTCCCTTGGTCCTGTGAGCTTGGCTTCTCTGTTTCAAGGAAATGTTTCCATTAGGTAGACAAGTAACTGTCTCCCCAAAAGATGGAGCTGGTGAAGGGACAGGGAAACCCAGGCCCTTCCAAAACCCACCAAGGGTCTTCTTCCATCGGTTGATGCTTTCGCAATGTAAGATGAGAAGATTATTTTAAAAGACAAGAAAGCCCTCCCACCTACTGCAGATGAATGCCATTCTTGGTAAGGAAATAGTTAAGGAAAACATTTTTTACCATGGGCGGAAGAAGAGGGAATTCTAAACTCTAATTGTCCTAAAAATATGCAGAGTACACTATGTCGTTTTAATGGAGTATTTGTTTTCTTTAAAAAAAAAAAAAAAAAAACCCAGAAAACTTCTAAGCAGAACCTAAGGCCCAAGGGGTTTAATCTGTGTGGATTTACTCATGCATGTGAAAAACAGCAAAGGGAATTTGGCTCCGTGCACCTAGGATATTAGAAACATATTGTAAAGCACTTAAATGTTAGGGATGAGGTAAATGGATGGTCCATGCTGTTCTAATTACACCTTTGTACGTCAAAGGCAGGCAGGGATGCTGTAGAGAAAAAGATTTCTTTCACGGACAGAACCATGGGATCAAAACTACCGGGAAAGGCTGAAGTCGGGCCAAGGAATGAGAGCTCTTGGCTGGCGGCTCCGGTGGGGGAGCAGACCCCGCAGTACATTTGAGAGCTGCAATTGGAGGGTTTTGTGGTTAGGCACGCACTTGCAGGGCTCAGCTGAAGAAAGGGCATTTATCATCCTATAAAACCCTGCTCTGATCTTAGACGCTGCGGAACAGACAGAACACTGACTGAGCTTACGATGCAACTGATACTCCAGGTTTAGACAGAGCATGCGTCTGCTCAACTGCCTTGCCCCAAATCTGAGGGCCCTGCTGAAGACGATCCCAGGGAGTCTCATGGGTCAAGGGACAGGAGGGGTCCTCGAGGGTTGGAGGGAGGCACGTCAGCTGACTGACGAGGAGAGTGGGTCAGGCTGGCTGCACTGGACCTCAGGAAGGCAGGGGGTACTTGGGGCAGCAGAGGCTCTGCCCTGTTAGGTCTAGCTTTCTAGTCTAATCCTGCTCTTGCGCTGCTCTGGAGCTCTTTCCAAATGAGAGGCCATGCTGGCCTTCCTCTCTGGGGACCTGTTAATGAAAAGAATGGCAAAGCACTGAGCTCAGCCTGAACCTAAAGGAAAAAGCAGCTTCTGGCTTCTCCTTTTTGAAATATGTCCCGGGCGTCCGTCTGCAAATAAAGTCACTGAAAGCTCCTCTCCTGTGGATGTTTCCTCAGGAGACAGTGGTGTTTAGGAAAAGGATATGATTTGCCAAAGGAGAAGGGTCAGAAGGGAGAAAAACCACTGTTCACTTCTGCTTTTCCCCATTTCTGAAATGTTTCCTCCCACGCAGGAAGGAACAGTTCAGGACGTGAGCTGTTACCATGGAGACAACCAGCCAAGGTCACTTGTTTGAAGGAGCCCATGACCCCACAGCACTGGATTAGAGCAACTTTATGAAGTTGGGAGTAGGTCCTTGACTCAGGAGACGAGTTCTGAGCCCACCGCAGCCTCCACCCATGACAGGGAAGAGGAACGAGGGGAGTACCTGGCTTCCCATTTGTCCTGGACAACCCCTTGTCCTGCCCCCTTCCCATGCAACGCAGGGCTAAGCTCTTGTTCTCCCTGCTCTAGGAATTTATTTTCTTTTCTTTCTTTCTTTTTTTCTTTTTTTTTTTTTTTTGTATTTTTCTGAAGCTGGAAACGGGGAGAGACAGTCAGACAGACTCCCGCATGCGCCCGACTGGGATCCACCCGGCACGCCCACCAGGGGCCAACGCTCTGCCCACCAGGGGGCGATGCTCTGCTCCTCCGGGGCGTCGCTCTATCACGACCAGAGCCACTCTAGTGCCTGGGGCCGAGGCCAAGGAGCCATCCCCAGCGCCCGGGCCATCTTTGCTCCAGTGGAGCCTCAGCTGCGGAAGGGGAAGAGAGAGACAGAGAGGAAGGAGAGGGGGAGGGGTGGAGAAGCAGATGGGCGCTTCTCCTGTGTGCCCTGGCTGGGAATTGAACCCGGGACCTCTGCACGCCAGTCCGACGCTCTACCACTGAGCCAACCGGCCAGGGCCTGCTCTAGGAATTTATTTTCTTACAGTGCAATTTGTTGATAAGAAACGCAGTTAGGTTTTGCCCAGGTGGCTCCGTGCATAGAGCGTTGGCCCTGGCATGTCCAGGTTGCAGGTTTGATCCCTGGTTAAGGCACCTATGAGAAGCAACCAATGAGTGTACAACTGATTGAAACAACTAAGTGGAAGTTGACACTTCTCTCTCTTTCTCTCAAATTAATGGAAGAACTAAAAAAAAAAAAAAAAAAAGAAAAAGAAAACAACAACCCATAATCAAAGATTCTTCATGTCACACTCTTTCCTTGTCCTGAGTGACTGTCCAGCCCTTGTTTGAAGATGGTGAGTGGCATGTTCTCTCTCTTGTCTTAGTTCTGACTGCTGTAGCAAAGTACCATAGCCCGGGTGGCCTATAAACAATATAAATTTATTTCCCACAGTTCTGCAGGCTGTAAGTCCCAGACCAGGGTTCCAGCAGGGCTGGGTTCCGGTGAGGATTCACTTCTGGTTTGTAGACAGTTGTCTTCTCCTTGTATCCTCAAATGGCAGAAAGAGAGCAAACTAGGTGTCTGGCCTCCTCGCAGAAGGGCACTAATCCTGCTCACAAGGGTTCCACTTTCATGACCAAATTACCTTCCAAAGGTCCCATCTCCAAATACCATCTAATAACCACTGGAGATTAGATTTTAACATATGAATTTGGGGGAGACAAAAATATTCGGTTTATAACATCTCTTTTCCTAACATCCCTTCCTTGTTTCCTCTCTTACTTCCTTCTCTTACACAAAAGAAACAAAAATAATAGTAATTACAATGCATAATACTTGTTAGGCACCTTTTACATGCCAAGCAATACTAATCCAATCATTACAACCCTGTGCTTTGAGCTCCTACTCTCTTCTAGGTACTTTTAGGTGCTGGACAAAACAAACAAACAAAAAACCCAAAAAATACCTTTCCAACCCCAAAGAGGTCATACTCTTCATATAGACAAATTCCAATAAAAAAAATTCTGTATCTGGTTAATTAGTTGAGTATTTCTACGTGCAGGGCCCTTTGGCTCTATAAAGATGTAAGTTATGTGGTCTTTGAACAGTTGAGGACATCATGACGTGATTAGTTGGAAAAAATGTACTATTTATCTAGTATTTGCTTTGTTCTGTGATAGGCACTTTCTGTTTGATTATTTTATCTAATTATCCCAAGGAGGCTCTAAGCTAGGTCTCCAATACTGTTAATGTAGATATGAAAGTTGAGGCTCAAGGAGATGGTTGCTGGACGATGAAATGAATGATCACGATTTCAGGGCAGCTCTTCCGATATAAAATCTTTAGGTCAGACTCTCTTTACATCATGAGGAAACAGAGTCAAAGACATAGAACCTAAACCAGTCCCAGATATTAGGCAGATCTGTGACATTGCATATGTTGTTCAATCTTTCCGGGTATGTTTCTTCATCGGCGAAATGGAGATTCTAAGAGCTTCTCAAAAACAAAACAAAACAAAAACAAAAAAAAAACTTTTCTACTGACCTCAAAACATTGTCAGAATTATTTACGAAGCAGCTGGGGAAAAGAATGGTCTTTGTCATTGACAAGGAGCTGTGTGTAAACATTTCTAGCATTCACTGATACCCAATATTTCATGGGCTTTCCACCGCTCAACCACTTCTTCTGTCCTGCCTCCTGTACCACCAGCGGTCGGGCAGGGATATGACTCATTGTGGTTGATGAAAACGGAGTGGGAGGGATGCATGTCACATATAAGCTGAGTCAGGGAAAAGCCTGTGTATGACTCTTTAGTCACCCTCTCTACCTGCATGTCAACAATGAGACCATATTGACAAGACAATGTAAATAATAGATACAGCCTGTGTCAGCCTGAATAGTGAGTTACTGCGTGGAACCCTGGAGAGTTGCCCAAACCTTCAGCTGGCTTTGCATGAAGCAATAATAATCTAAGTTATAGTAACTATTAATAAGTTGAGGTTTTTGCTACTGCAGCATAAACTCACCCATTGAATTTACACAGAGCATGACTACATTAGAGAGACAAAATGTTGGAAGGTTCTCACTAGATCCTTAACCTAACCACTCTGTTTAATGATGGGGAAATTAAGGCTTAGAGCAATTAAGTGACTTGTTCAAAGTCATATTGGGAGACAAGAGCAGAACTAGGGTTGCAACTCAACACTCCGAGCATCTGGTTCAAGGTCTTCATGGTCGCATGGCCAGAGAGGTCTCTTCCAAGTCTCAGCAAAAACAAACAACCTGAGTTTCTTCTCTGTCAAGCATCTCACATTGGGATTTCCTGAGCAGCATGGAATCACTGGTGCTGTCCCTATTCATGGCTCCAGAAACCCTACTGGGAAGTGGATTCTTCTCCTCCTTCTCCTTCTCCTTCTCCTTCTCCTTCTCCTTCTCCTTCTCCTTCTCCTTCTCCTTCTCCTTCTCCTTCTCCTTCTCTTCTTCCTCCTCCTCCTCCTCCCCCTCCTCTTCTCCTTTCCTCCTCCTCCTCTTCTTCTTCTTCTTCTTCTTCTTCTTCTTCTTCTTCTTCTTCTTCTTCTTCTTCTTCTTCTTCTTCTCCTTCTTTTTGGTCAAGCCATGGTCCTTATTGCCCTTATTGGGGGGATGGATCTGAATGGGCAGAAGTAAATGCTTTCCCTTAAAGCGGGGGTATAAGGTGACATCACTGGAAACTAATGAAAGGGAGGAAGCTATAAATAAAAGGAGAAAAATATTTAAACAAGGTTGAATATAGTTGTCCTGCAGGCAGCTTACTGTCTTTTGGCTTCCAATTTTATTTGTTGGCATGTTTCAGCTTAGCTGCAGTGCCAAGAGTGGGTTGCAGGCAGAATGCTCCCAGTACTGATGTCCCTAGGTGCCAGGTAAAGACCTTTGCAAGTAAACTCTGGGGATTCACTCTAGACTGAGGTCTCAGATGATGTAGAAGCCAATGGGCAGACCACTGACCATTATTTTCATAGTCTCAGTCTGATATGGAAGGAATGGTCTCTCTCTCATTTCTAGCTTCTGTTTTCACTGTTAACTTCTGCCAAAGAACTGGACATGGTTCTTGGATGGAGAGATTCTGCTTCTTTTTCAAAACATTCTCCTTTTTTGTGCTCCCATCATATCGTCCTCATGCCTCAATGACAGCAGATATTATACAAGTTATACTCTTTCCCTTTGGGGAAAGTTAGAACCATATGTGTTATTTCTATAGGTAGTGCCTATTTTAGGCAGAAATGCCTCAGGACTGTCTCTTTTCTTTGTAGTGTATATTTTCTCTTTTGGGTGATATAAAATCGTTAATAACTATTATGTAAATATCTATAATGAGTAAATGAATACCTGTTTAGTGCTTACCATGTGCCAGGCTTTGTTTTCATGGTATTTAACCCACATGGCAAGTGAAGAAATAGAGAGTTTTAAGTCTGCTCTAAATAAGGGGGAAACGGGGCACAGTGAGGTTAAGGACATTGACCAGGCTTACACGATGAGTTAGCAGCAGAAGTCGAATTTGAACCTGACAATCTGGCTCCAGAGTCAATAAAGCAAACTGCCCAGCGTTCTGCTTGTGTATCTCTAAATCCCAATCATTCAGCTCCAGCCTTGACTTTCTCACGAGGACCTATGCCTGTATGTCTCATAAGCATGTCTAATTTCTGACATCAAAAGTCAAACTCATTATCTTTCCTGCAACACCTGTCCCCCAACTTAGATTTTGCAGGTGTCAGAAACAGGGGTACATCCCCAGCTTTTCTCCTTCCCTTGGGCTACCAGGCTTTCCCTGTAATCTCATCCCATTATTATTTTTCCTATTTATCCCCCAAAGTATTTCCTTAATCAGAAAAATACTGAGGGTCAGAGAAGTGTTGAAACAGAAAAAGATAGCATGATCAGAGCTGTGCTTCCCTAAATAAAAAAATATTTCATGATATTAATAAATATTAAAAAAATATTTAAATAATATTTAAATGAAGCGTGCAAGGCACTGGCTGTACAATGATTAAATCCCAGTCTCTGTCACCATGCCGCTTATAATTTTTTTTGTATTTAGTAAGATAAACTGAAGAAGATAGAGGAGGAAGGTAAAGATAGGTGAGAAGTGGCTGCACTAGGGCAACGACAGGTGAAATGAAGACATAGAAGCTAGATCTACTGAGGAGTTGAGAGTGACAAGATTTCCTAACTGGGTGAACCATAGAGAATGAAGAAGAAGGTAGGATGAAAGATGACCCTAAGGTTTTGAGTCTGTGCAACTGAGAGAGAGAGGTAACATGCAAATAATAAAAGTGGATAGTAAATCCTGGAAAGGATAATTGTAATGCGCATTTTGAGTTGGAGACATTGACCTGGTATCCAGAAAACATTTGGAAAATCACTGTGGAAACTTTTGAGAGGAGTTGAGGCTAGAGACAAGATCTGGGAGCCATGCACATGAATACACGGACTTGAACCCTTGAACATAGCTGAAATAGCCAAGAGAAGTGGGGCTAGAGGGCGGGGCAAAGAGCAGTTCTTCAGGGACCAACTACTTCTTGGGGATTGGAAGAGGAAAGACAGAAAAAACAGGAACAGTCCAAGAACTAAAATCAGGATGGCAGAGTGCCCAGGAGCCAAGCAAACAGAGGTTTTCCAGAAAGAGAGGGTCAAATATCAAGAGTTAGAGGAGAAAGAAGCTTCCTTTTGATGACTTGGAGGTGATTGGTATCTGTGCATTGCAGAATACATTGGTGGGCTGAAGACATTAGAAGTATGAAAGGCCATTGAGTCACTCTTATTATCAACTAACTCAGGAAGTTTGAATGTGAAAACCATAGTGTGATAACATAATTCAAAGAGTCAGAACTACTCTGAGCTCACTCTTTTATTTTTATTTTGTTTTACTTGCCATTAATTGCTACTTAGTTTAGGTTACAAACCTACTTTCACTCCCTTTGGTCGTAAGGCATGCTTTCATCTTTTTCTATATGTGATTCTGCAGAGGTTGATGTTTTCCCAGGTTTATCTGGACACTGGGGAGGGCATGAAGACAGCCTGGAGAAAACATGCTATATATAGGGTTGATTCCGGGAAGTTGAGGTAACACAACATTTTCAAACTCTGTGCAGACAACAGAACATTCGTTGGTTAATAAAATTATATAGGTTTCAAGTGTACAGTTCTATAATACATCATCTGTATATTGGTTGTGTGTTCACCACCTAAGTCAAGTCTCCTTCCGTCACCATGTATTTGACCCCCTTTACCCTTTACACCCTCCCCACCCCCTGACAATCACCATGCTCTTGTCTTTGTTTGTGAGTTCTTATTTGTTTTTTATTTTGTTCATCTCTTGCTTTCAGTTTTATATCCCACATATGAGTAAAATCATATGGTTCTTGACTTTTTTTCATCTGGCTTATTTTGCTCACGTAGTCTTGATTACTACAGTGACCGGAACAGATTACTGAGGGGGAAAACAAGGTTGCTTTACAAGACATAAAACCCAAAACCCAATCAGAGAAGTTACTGACTTTAGGTCTTATAGTTTCAACGATCACTTCTTTGTCATCTTAAATTATATAGTGCTAGGTCAATTAACATTTACTAAGTGCCCACTGTGTGCATTTATTCCCTTTCAATATGTAATCTCATTCAGTCCTTGCAACGGTTCTATGATGTACATCTCACACGAGAGAGATATGACTGCAAAGTCAAATTACTATTAAAGAGCATGGTTAGAATTTGGACCTATATCTACCCCATGCTAACACAGGTATTTTCCACCCCCACTTTCATGAGTCTTTCTCATTTTACACAAAAGGATAGTAAAATTATGTATATTTCTCCTTTGTTTTAAGAGCATTTATATGGGGTTTTATCTAGAGTACACATGTTTTCATGAATTTGAAAACTGACAACCAGTTGGGAAAGCTGTGAAACGTTTTAAAATACAACTCCCCCTAAAATTATCTTCTCATTTTTATGCAAGGGAGAAAGAGCAATACTATTGTAACACAAATTGGAAATAAAAATGGAGCCGCTAATTGAGATCGTGGTTCCCTGATTGTCTTCCTAGGTCGAGAATGAAGACTTGGTCAAGAGGAGCAACAGAGGCCCCTGAGCAGTCAAGGACCAGGTGAATGGACCTTGATAACATTATACTGAGTGAAATAAGTAAATCAGAGAAAGCTAAGAACTGTATGATTCCATACATAGGTGGGGCACAAAGTTGAGACTCATGGACATAGACAGGGGTGCAGTGGTTACCAGGGGGAAGGGAAGGGTGGTGAGGGAGGGGGATAGGGGAAGAGGGAGGGCTTAAATAGAAACAAAATACAGGGTGACAGAAGATGATTTGACTTTGGGTGATGGGTATACAACATAATCGACTGTCCAAATGATGTGGAGATGTTTTCTCTAAATCTAGGTACTCTGATTGATCAATGTCACCCTGTTAAATTTAATTGTTTAAAAAAAAAATCCATGATATAGAAAAAAAAAAAAAAAAAAAGAACCAGGTGGGCCACAGAGGGAAGAGAAGGGAGGAAAGGAGGCTGGGAAATGGTTGCCTGAACAATGGAGTGGCTTCAGCACAGCCTGAAAATATCTTTGGGCGGAAAATTCAGTAGTTGTTGATTTGCATAGACTAGTTACCCAGGACTTATTGCTGATGCAAAAAAGTGACTGGAAAAAAAGGTCATTGGAATTTATTTATTCATTAATTTAATAAACATTTATTTGTGAGTTGTATGTGACAAGATCATTTTGTTCTTGTGTTCCAAGTGATTCAGAGAAAAACAAGGCCGCCCTTTTTTTTTTTTTTAGGGTTGTTAATGTTAATGTATTTAACAGTGATGATGAGATGGCACCTTTAAAATACTTGGAAACATGTTTTACCTGGAAAAAGAAATGTCATTAATTTTGTATGCCAAGGGTTTGCTTATTATTGAACACATTCAATTAAATTTAGCCTTTATGAAAAGAATAAGCCAATTCCTTTGTTTTTTTTTTCTATTTCTTTTTTACGGAAATTTCCATTCTAATCCTCCTGATTGGAATTCATTTGTCAGGTTCATACTCTGTCTTATCTACCAAATCTCTCCCAGCTCCATGGTGACAGACTACACAGTGAGGAAAAACATTTTGGGCTGAAGTTTGAGAATGCTTGCCCCATGTAAATTCATTCTAAACACAGTTCAAGATTTGAAAGTGCATGCTGTCATTGAAAAAAATGTAACCCTCGTGCTTTTAGCCCCTTACATTGTTAATCAAAATGTCATTATAAAAAACGATTTGACGTCTCAAAAATATTTTCCGTTTTTTAAATGTCTGATTTTTAAAAATGGAACATCATGATAGCCTGTGGGCAAGAAATCTGAAAACAAAGATTGGTAGGCAAAGTTTGAAAATTGTCATTTAAAGTAGTATTGGTTGTGTTTTTCTTTATTTTTAATTTAAAACATTTTTTTTTGCTTACTGGCCCATTTTATGTGTTTCTTCCTCAGTATTATTGAGATATAATTGACATGTAGCATTGTATAAGTTTAAGGTGTACAACATAATGATTTGATTTATATATATGTGTGTGTATATGTGATTACCAAATATAGTTAACATGCATCACCTTTGTTTTTTATTTAGTCACAAGTAGAGGAGACAAGGATCAAATTGTACAATCAAGTTCCACATAGTTTTAGTGATAAACATAAAATAGATGCTTTCCAATTAGATGAGTTAATCCACATATAATTCTTAGAAGTGACTTATATATGGTAAACATTCATAATAGTTATTACTATTATGTTTAAATTGATACTACTACAGAAAATATTTATTATTGTACTTTAATTTTCATAAATTTTAATATTTTTATTATACCACAAACTATGCTGGCTTATTATAGTTTTCTTTGTAAATGTTCTCTTTGTCCAAGGAACATCAAGCTTAAGATGCTCAGGTTTTAGTATCTGGGACTAATTGTGAATCTAGAATTTTTATTGAATTTCACTATCACCATTTCAACATGAGTATGGAGAAAGAATGTATTTGAAGTTCAAGTTTATTTAGATTGTCAACCCAAGTTCAATCAGTAATCATTCTTTGTGTACCCTCTATGTGTTAAGATTTGGGTGCACAGAGCTTACGGTCCTGCCCTTAGGTAGTTTACAATACAAGTGGAAAAAAACAGAGGTATAAATAAAGTAATTGCATATAATGGGGTAAGTACTAAAATAGGGTACTAGCTGTCTGCTGTGAAAGTCAGCATAGAGAGCATCCTGGAGAGGTGGAGAAAGTCTCTCCGGGGGGTATGATATTCGATCAAGGTTTTAAAGGATGAATACGAGTAGCCTCCATTGCTTTATCTGTACCCAGTTGAACAGGAATTCTATATGCTTCAAACTTCCATGATTTCAACGCTCTAGCTCCCACTTGGTCAATAGTGACAGACATTGGCATTGGGCCTCTGCCCCTCGGTTTTTGCAGCAGACCTTATCTGCCCAGGTCCCAGGCCTCCAGTCCACAGCAGAAGCAGCAGTTGACTGTTCAGCTGTTCTGCTGTCCTGCCAAATAGCTGAGCTTTTGAATTCCAGGACAAAGAATTCACACAACTGGCTGTGTGTTTCACTTTCATCAGGATATTTTGGCATCAGGTAGAAAAGAACCATGGATGGATTTCAGGAATTTGAGTGATTTGGATTCAGTATAGAGAAAACAATAGCTTAGATTCTGATTTGAAGTGAAGTTCAATTATCCTGAGCCAGAAAATAGCCTTTTTTCTTCCCAAGTGGTCTAAGATACTCATTAGCTCTGGCTGTGGTCCTGGGGTATTTTTGTAATGAAGTCTGCTGGAGGTTTGTAGGACAGATGGGGCTGCCACCCTTCATGAGGCTGTCGAGGAGAGCAGAGCTGAGTTAAAGAATGGAAAAAATAAAAAATTTAATAAGGAGAAAGGAGCAAATGTCACCTAAGTGATTATATCATTGGGCCATGTTCTGCCTCAACAGTTCCTTGGTAATTGTAGTGGTATTTTTTTTTCTTAAAAAAAAAACAAACACAACAACAACACAACAGTCTTATATTTGGCCAGTTGGTTAGTGGTTGAGCATTGGCCCAGTGTGTGGATGTCCTAGGTTCAATTCCCAGTTAGGGCACACAGGAGAAGCGACCATCTGCTTCTCCACTCCCCCTCTTCCTTTTCTCTCTCTCTCTTTCTCTCTTTCTTCCCCTCCTGCAGCCATGGCTCAGTTGTAGCAAGTTGGCCTCAGGCACTAAGGATGGCTCCATGGCCTCACCTCAGGCACTAAAATAGCTTTGTTGCTGAGCAACAGAGCTACTTCCCAGATGGGCAGAGCGTCGGCCGGTAGGGGGATTGCCTGGTCCGGGTGCATATGGGAATCTGTCTCTATGCCTCCTCACTTCTCACTTAACAAAAAATAACAGTCTTATTGAGGTAAACTGCACACATTTTTAAAATGAAAATTCTTTGAGTTTTGACAAATTTCTGCACCCATGAAATCATCACACAATCAAGATATAGACTACCATTATCAGCTGGAAACACTGGATTCTTCCACAGCCCTCCTCCATCCTACACTTCATACTTAGCCATTAATCTTTCCATCACGGTAGATTAGACTAGTTTTTCTAGAATTTCATGTAAGTAGAATCATCCATACTGTTGAGTGTATCAGTTCTTTCTTTTTAATTGCTGATTAGTACTTCTTTGTATGCAATACCATAATTTGTTTACCCATCTACTTGCTCGTGGGCATTCAGGCTATTTCCAGTTTTGGGCACTTATGACTGACACTGCTGTAAGCATTCACATGTACGTCTTGGTGTGAGCATATGTTTTCATTCCTCCTGGGCAAGTACTTAAGAGTGAGATTGCTGGATTGTATCTGGTAATATGTTGTAACTTTAAAGAGAATGCCAAACTGTTTTCCAAAATGGCCATACTATTTTGTATTCCCACCAGCAATATTTAAGAATTCCAGGTGCTCTGCCTCTTTGCTAACTTAGTCTTTTAAACTTTAGTATTTCAAGTAGGTGTGTGATGACTTTACACTGCTGTTTGATTATGAATGGCCCTGATGATGAATGCTTTTGAGTACCTTTCCATGTGCGTAGTGGCCACTCATGAGCTCTTATTCCCATCCTTCCTGTAGCGGGTTTGAAACCTTTGCATGGCACCCATGTGGTCCAGTGAATAGGCCGTGGGGCTTCCATTGGTGGAAGAATTGGATTTTGCCTAAGGTTATTTTGAAGACAAGGCTCCATGGTTAAAAGAAAAAAAAAAGGAAAACCATTGGTTTAAAGCCAAATAGATGAAGAGGTGATTTTGACTTTTGGTGTTTCCATTCATCGCTTCATCAAAAACCTGCCCAGTAAGTAGGAAAGCTCCGTCCTGAGCCCTCTGGAGAGCAGAAGACTTAGATACGAAGCCTCTGAATTTTAGGAAGCCTTGAGTGAAGAGAAACGTGTCCAGGCTCTGAAGTCACAGAGATATAGGTTTGCATCCAGATTCAACCATCTGTTAGCTCAGTAAACTTGAACACATGTATTATATCCTTTGAGCCTAGAGTTTCATCAGCTGTAAAATAATCCAGCTATTATAGGAATGCTATAATGGAATGAAAAATATGTAACCCACAGGTTATTCTGATGATAGAATGAGAGAATAAATAAAAGTGTCTAGAATTGTGCTCAGTACACAGTAGCTATTCATTAAACATTTTTTTATTTTTCCCCCCTTTCTTCCTGCTCCTAAATTTCTTTATTTCTCTTCCTTTATTTTAAGATCTCAAGATTCTTCACTACATACTCTGTCTTTACCACCCAGCAGAGGCTCTAGGCTTAGAGAAATTCTTTCTCCATTCCAACCTTTACCTGTTTACAGTCTCCTCTCATAGAATCCTGCTGAATATGTGAGTAGCTAATATAATAATGCAATTTGTGTCAGGTGGCAATTGTTGGTAATGCCTCGAAGTTTTACTAGGTATCTAATGTAATGGGTAGGGTCAGGGAAGAATGAGTAATGGGAAGATCTGAGGCCTGTAGCAGGCTAATTAGGGTAGGTGCTGTTTTTGGCAGAGTTGACCTTTCCCAGAGCCCCCATAAATCACATTACATAAGTTGTTTACCCCAGGGAGTTTGCCTGCATTTGGATACTTTCAATTAGGTTGATTCTTTTAAAAAAATTTCCCTCCTGTTTTATGAGGTCTTTCCCACCATCTTCTAGCAGGCCAGAGCCATAGGAATGGCTTTACAAGCCAAGCAATTGTTCTTCAACAAATGTCTTGTTTTTCTTTTCCCCCAAATTTATAGTTTTACTATGTTCCAATATTTGTTGATTGCTTGTGATTTAGTGGTACATTTCATAAAGATTTAAGACTTCTCATAAAACTGTAATTATCTGTAGTTATAGCAAAACCCTGACTGAGAAGACAGACCTAATACAGGTCTGGATTATACTTTGGGAAACCATCTAGCATTTAGGTCAACAAATCTTCAAGGACAATTTGGGTGATAATTGGTACTACTTCAAAGATGTAAAATTATAGAATAATACAATATTATGAGTGGAAGGGTCTTTGGGTCCAATTAGTTGAACCTCATGTCCAATTCTTATATAATTGTTGTGATTAAAAATAAATTTCTTGATGAATGTTGATTTTTTTTTATCACAATGCTGACTTAAATGTTACCACTGCTAACTGTGTTCTGGAACGGCTGATTTATTAATTTCTTGGATGTCACTTTTCATAATTAAATTCATAATCCTTGATTCTGGTTACTGCTAGTCTGTTTAGTTTTATTAACTCACCTTATTTTTCTATTGCTTTGGAAGTCAGAGAGTTCTACAGAATATTCACATTAGGCAAATAAAACCATGTTACCTACAATAAACCTCAGGTGCTAAAGGAGGCAAGCTTCTCTCTTGCCAAATTATCTTTACAGACAAGTAAACCGACAACTAAAGCAATGTCTATAGCTTATGAGATAACTGTCTATGAATGGGTTCTTACTTTGAAACTTTACAGGCAAAAACAATGTTTTCCCAGATGACTGAAAAATATCGCCTCCAAACAAGTTAGCTGGACTGCTATACATCCAAGTTATACCAATGGACCTGGAAAACTCAGCTCTCTTCTGAAAATGAAAAATTAAGAGGAGAGGAATAGAGAGTTTGGCACTATCTTCTCTTAGCTGTCACATTGGGTAACTTATTTGTGTGTGTGTTTCAGAGACAAAGAGAGAGACAGAGAGAGGGACATATAAGGACAGACAAACAGAAAGGGAGAGAGATGAGAAGCATCAATTCTTTGTTGCAGCACCTTAGCTGTTCATTGATTGATTTCTCATATGTGCCTTGACCGGGGGGCTACAGCAGACCGAGTAACCCCTTGCTGGGGCCAGTGAGCTTGGGTCCAAGCTGGTGAGCCTTGTTCAAACCAAATGAGCCTGCACTCAAGCCTGTGACCTCGGGGTTTTGAACCTGAGTCCTCCATGTCCCAGTCCGATGCTCTATCCACTGTGTCACTGCCTGGTCAGGCACATTGGGTAACTTTTTGTTGGCCATCCTAAAGAATCTTTGAAATATTAAAATGCCCTTCCTAAAATAGTATATGCCTCTATCCATTGAACACAATTTGACAATCGCAAATCTTTATTGGGAAAACAGAAGGCAACTGAGGAGAAGAGTATAGCAGTGGGCCAGTTATGATGACTTAGAACTAGATAGTAGGGGAAGAGGATGATTTAACATCCAAGTGCTGGGAGTGTGGAAAGGGAATTGAATTTTTAGTTTAAAATTTAAAAGTCATTTTTTTTCAATACTGAGAAACAATAAAAGAGGAATTGCAACTGCACACATATATCCAATTTGGATTCCCCTGGGCGTTCTCGCTCACAGTATCTGCCAGGAGTTCCTCCAACTCCTCTTGCTCCTCACTGGTCTCATGTGGTTGGGTGGTTTATTGTCTCATTGAGTTATGCTCATGGCATGCTGTAGGCTGCTGCATTTCCCCGTGGGGAGGGGGTGCGTGCTGTTTGTTTCATATTGTGTGAAATGTTGGAGAATGCGGGTTAGGTGGGGGGAGGAGATTGTATGAAGACAGGCATTTTATTTAATGTGGAACCAATTATGAAAAATAGGTACTCGAAATATGAGGAAATTTACAGGAAAGAGGCTGGAAAGAACCTTCACTAAATTAGCTTATAAAGTGGCATCAAGCATGCTTATTATTGAGCACAAAGAGATGTAAAAGAGACAAGTATAAAATAACTTTTAAACCCCCAAATTTGGAAAGACTAAATTGTAAGAATTTTTTTTTTTTGTAGGGATTATAAGGTGAGTATTGAGTATTGTTTACAGAACTTCAGGAGGCCTGGCAGAAAGGATAAAGTTTTCCTTATGGAATTTGTGTTGACATTGATGTTTTATTTATTTATTTTTGTAAAGGAAAAGTTTAAAGTGCTGGTTAGAACTCACATTGTTGGGTCCCACTTTCTGAGTTTATGAATCAGTGGTTTTGGAGCAGGGGCCGAGAATTTGCATTCTTAACAAGTCCCACGATAATGTTGATGCCGCTGAGTTGCGGACCACACCTTAAGAACCAGTTATGGCCGATTTCACTATTTCAGAGAGGCAAAGCTCAGAATGGCTAAATTTTATTATCTCAATGACATCACCAGAGTTTAATGGTTAGATCTGGTCATATCAGGACCCTACGTCACTGGATGTCAACTCCGTAAGTATTCAGTAGTTCTGGAGAAAAAGAAATTAGTATTTTAAAAACAGGAATCTTTGACTTCTAATTTGATCCTTAGAATTGAAATGTATGGTAAGCAATGGCAACAATACAGTGTAGGTCAGCAAATGTGTTCAGTAAGAAAGGAGAGTGAATTTAGTCTGAGGGAAGGGCTAGTGCGTAACTATGGGAGGGTCTTAGGACCTGTAATTCTCGTTTTAAAAATAATTTGCTTATGTTATATATTGGATGTCCTCCTCTCATCAACAGTGCAAGCTTCCAAATGGCAAAAAATTGTATCTGTTTTACTGGGCCTGGTATACAGTGAGAACTCAATTAATATTTGTTAACGGAATGGTATATTTATTGAGGGCTCAACATTGGTACCGGAACATTTCCTTTTATTTTTTTATTTGTTGTCTTTTTTTTTCTTTTTCTTTTTTGTGGATGGGTAGTACTTGTGCTAAAGCAAATTTTATCTTCTTATTGTGACAAAAAGTGAACCCTACAGCTGTTCCAGACTGATGTACATTTAGCAAAATGCTTCCAAGTTTCCCCTGGGCACTCAAACCAAAACTTAAAGGCATGTCTGCACCAGTGGTGACCAACCTGTTAGTTACATCTCCAGGAATGGATTTCAAAACCACCTTGAATAGTAATAAACATTCATTGAGCCCTTACAATTTGCCAGGTACTATTTGAGAGGCTTTGTATGTATTAGCTCACTTAATCTTTAGAACTTTCCTAGAAGAAAAATACTATTACTGGCTCTGTTTGATAGATGAGGACTCTAAAGACCGTAGAAGTTACGGAATCCCTGAAGGCATACAGCTGATAAGTGTGGGAGCTGGGATTTAAACCCAGGCAGTCTGACTCCATGCACCATGCTCTTAACCACCTCACCATGGGACCTTATGTTCTTGCGAGTCAACCAGAGTTACACACATCCCACAGATGGTGGGGCAAGCCTCGAGGCACCTACACTGGGCCTAGATTTCATCCTCTCTGGACTGAATCAAACAGTCTAATGCTTGCCTTAATTTAGGGAAAAGGTTCTTGCGAGTAAAAGCAATTGGAAGGCTACAGCAGGTATAACAATGAAATGTCAGGAAGAAAATCCAAGGTGGAGAGAAGTGTATATAAAATCAGGAGGCTGGAAAACAGGTAACTGCTTTGTGATGCTTTCTTTGGCTCAGAGTTCAGAGAAGAATTTTTAATAACAAAATTCTGTCTAGAGACTAAACAATTTGGGGCAGTTTTTCTCTATTTGAAAGGGGGAATAATAATCCAAAAGATAATATAAAATTAGGAAAGTTTTTCTTAAACATTTTTTTTTTTTACAGAGATAGAGAGTCAGAGAGAGGGACAGACAGGGACGGAGAGAGATGAGAAGCATCAATCATCAGTTTTTTGTTGTGACACCTTAGTTGTTCATTGATTGCTTTCTCATATGTGCCTTGACCGTGGGCCTTCAGCAGACCGAGTAACCCCTTGCTCGATCCAGGGACCTCGGGGTCTTGAACCTGGGTGTCTTCTGCATCCCAGTCCGACACTCTATCCATTGCGCCACCACCTGGTCAGGCAACATTTTTTTTTTTTTTTTTTAATAAGCTTGAAGGTGTTGAAGTGAACAGGAGTTCTGATCTCATTTTTCTCTTGACATCATCTGGGTCATTACATTGCATAAACCTGGAGTAAAATATCCCTTACTTTAGGTTCTTTGAATATTGAACACTATGTATTTACTAAGTACTCTGTCTTGATTTTAAAAACATCACAGGACACCCTGATTATGTGAGTGAATTGCTCTGTGGAAGTCTCACTAGCTTTGACCATTGGAAATGGAAGGGCAGGGCTGACCACCCAAATGGTCTTTTTTTTTTAAATTAATTTTAATGGGGCGATATTAATAAATCAGGGTATTTCATATGTTCAGAGAAAACATCTTCACGTTATTTTGACATTTAATTATGTTGCATACCCATCACCCAAAGTCAAATTGTCTTCCGTCACCTTCTATCTGGTTTTCTTTGTGCCCTTCCCCTCGCCCCTGTTACCATCACATTCTTGACCATGTCTCTGAGTCTCATTTTTATGTCCCACTTATGTATGGAATCATATAGTTCTTAGTTTTTTCTGATTTACTTATTTCGCTCAGTATAATGTTATCAAGGTCCATCCATGTTGTTGTAAAAGATCCGATGTCATCATTTCGTATGGCTGAGTAGTATTACATGGCATATATGCCTGACCAAATCTTCTTTTTATCCCAGCCAACACTCCTTTCTTGATCTTTAAGACTCAAACTGTATGGTAACCAGTGGCAGCATCATGTCACCCGTGTGTGCTCTCTTTATCTCTGTGCATCCGAACAGCCCAGATTTGGGGGGTATCTTGCAAGTGCTCTTTAAAAATGGTTGGTAGACTTGCTTTTTTTACAGGGTGAGATGCTGCTGTTTTCAAGGAATTTACTGGTTAGTTGCTATTGGATTTACTAATAAATTGGTACAGGTGTTTTTTTTGTTTGTTTTTTTTTTGGTATTTTTCTGAAGCTGGAAACCGGGAGAGATAGTCAGACAGACTCCCGCATGCGCCTGACCGGGATCCACCCCGCACGCCCACCAGGGGCGATGCTCTGCCCCTCCGGGGCGTCGCTTTGTTGCGACCAGAGCCACTCTAGCGCCTGGGGCAGAGGCCAAGGAGCCATCCCCAGCGCACCGTCCATCCTTGCTCCAATGGAGCGTTGGCTGCAGGAGGGGAAGACAGAGACAGAGAGGAAGGAGGGGGGGGTGGAGAAGCAAATGGGCGCTTCTCCTATGTGCCCTGGCCGGGAATCGAACCAGGGTCCCCCGCACGCCAGGCCGACGCTCTACCGCTGAGCCAACCGGCCAGGGCCAATTGGTACAGGTTTTAATAAATTATGCTGCATAATAAATAATCTCCATATCTTGGTGGTTTACCAGATGCATTTATTTTTAGCTCATGTGACGGAAGGGCTGTAGCTCTCCACCGGCCTTGCCCCCAGCCCTCCTCATAGTCTCTTCTTTCTGGACTCAGACTGGACCGGTAGCCATGCCCTTTACTACAGGTTCAATTCTGTCTTCAGAAAATTCATGTATTGGTCATAATGGTATGTCCTTCATACAGGCATTTGTGAAGTTTAAATATATTGATATATGTATTGCAAATTGCTTGGACCAGTGACTGGAATTGAAGCCCTTTGTCTGTGAATCAACCTGACCCCAGTGTTTCTCATTTACAATATTTAAATGAATCACCAACTGTCAGGTTTCTGAGTTGCTTTGCAGTTGTTCCAGTTTTTTATTGCTATTTTACAACCTACCCCAAAACTTTGTAACTTAAAACAATAACAGTCTTATTTCTCATATTTCTGCAATCTAGGTCAGGCTCTTTTGAATGGTTTTTCTTTTCGGTTCTGCTAGAATGTCTAAGATGGTTTCTTTACTCCCAAATCTGGTGCATAACTTGAGATGGCTGGAAGGGCCGGAGCTGGGAGAGCATCTCTCTCTCTTGCGCTCTCTTTCTCTCTCTCTCTCATTCCTGTTAGTTTGAGCTTCTTTATAACATGGCGGCTTCAGAGCGGTTGGATTTTTTATATGGTAAATGGCTTCTTACAGAGAGGGAACTGAAATGGCCAGAACTCAGATGTCCCAGAATAATACCACTTCTGCCGTATTGGCCAAAAGCAAGTCACAAAGCTAGCTCAGAGGGAAGGGGAGGAAAACTGATCTCTACCTGTAGATGAGGGGATCAGCATGCATGCAGACAGAGAAGGAAGTGATTGGAGCCACATTTGGAGATTACTTATCACAAGTATATTCTTAGATGATTTCAAGAATGCATGTTTTATTTCTCAGTTTGATTGCACTCACCTGGGATCCTGGGAGCAATGTGTTTTCTCTATCTTTTCTACTCCCACCTAGTGCTCTGTGAACACCATACACTCAACAGATATTAGCAAGCTGATATTAGCACAAAAAGTCCAAAGTTGAGCAAATATGGAAAGAGTACTTGACCTTTGAAAATGGGAGAGAATCCAGAAAAGAAGATGGAAATTTTATTAAAGGAACTGTGAGTTTCTATGTGGTGTCCTGACTTCTAGGGAAAAATGTCTACCTTTACTATTTTCTTCTTTCCCTCCCTGATTTCTTCCTTTCCTTGCTAGGTGACCTGAGCTAATCTGGGTTTCAGAGGAGAAATGAGGGGCTGGGCTCATGGGGATGGGCCATCTCTGGATGTGTTTCCATGGCGACAGGAGGAGCCGCTCCTCTAGCCCCAGCCTGCAGGCACTCCTAAAGACCCAAGGCCCCTTTGTTTTCCATCAGTTCTGGATGCTAGCGCTCGGTAGCCGCACAGCCTTTCTCTTGAATTGTATTTCAAAGATTGATGGCTTGTGAAAGATCATTCAAGGTTTAGAGTTCCATCAAGAGACTCAGAAAATAAGCATGTAAAATATAGCTGTGGAAACAGAGCATGTTTCTTGAGGATTTAAAAATATGAACCTAAGGTTGTTTACATCTGGATCTTTATATGCTGGGAGCAAAAGGGTCCCAGTTTTGGGTCAGATGCATGGTGCCCTTTTGCATCAAGGGCACCAATGCCCTTTAGTCATGTTTTCTTTCTAGGCAGCCTTTACCTTGTGGACATCCATAGGTCGTGAATGTTGAAAAGGTGTGATGTGCAGGCCTGACTTGTGGTGGCGCAGTGGATAAAGCATCGACCTGGAACGCTGAGGTCACTGGTTTGAAATCCCGCACATGTCTGGTCAAGGCACATATGGGAGTTGATGCTTCCTGCTCCTCCCCCCTTACTCTCTCTCTCTCTCTTCTCTCTAAAATGAATTAAAAAAAAATTGACAAGTGCAGTGGAGGGAAGGGTTCTAGCCCTGCCTTGTGGTTGGGAGCTGTCAGATGGGTTTCAAAGGCTTTTGCTTCATCTTAGAAGTTTTGCTATTTCTAGATTTTCCCAAGAGGATATATATGAACATGTGTGTGTGTGTGTGCCTGTGTGTGTGTGTGCCTGTGTGTGTGTGTGTGTGTGTGTGTGTGTATGGAGAGTGGGCTTGGGGTGCTGGAGGAGCACCAGGGAGACTCACCCATCAGTGCTGAGGGAACAGAGGGGTGAAGAGGAAGATAGCAAAATGGGCTCTTCCTGGAGGCTGAATCTAAGATGCTCTGGAGTCTGGTTTAGTCTACCAGGAGCCTATGATTTCAGGAGAGTTTGCCTTTGTTTATTTCCCCTCTGAGTCAGAGCTGTGACTTTCTTGTATCAGGAATGAGCCTACGTGTACGATGAACAGGTGCCAACACACCACTGTGGTCAACACCTAATTAAGAGTTCAGACATTGGAAGCAAGCAGATGGTACTTTCTAGCACTTTCTAGAACTTTAAAAAAATTAACTACTTTAAAAATTATTGTTGACTTACTACATTATATTAGTTTCAGGTGTACATTTATATATCTTACGAAGTGATCAATACTCTAAGTCTAGTAACTATCTGTCACCATGCAATGTTATTAAGGTATTATTGACTATATTCTCTGTGCTGGATATTACATTCTGTGACTATTTGTATAACTTATAATTGTACTTTTTTTTGAGAGAGAGAGAGAGAAAGAGCAAAAGAGAGGGACAGACAGAAAGGGAGAGAGATGAGAAGCATCAATTCTTTGCTGTGGCACCTTAGTTGTTCTTTGCTTTCTCATACGTGCCTTGACGGGAGGTGGGGAGGCTCCAGCCGAACCAGTGACCCCAGCGATCTTTGAGCTCAAGCCAGTGACCTTGGGCTTCAAACCAGTGACCATGGGGTCATGTCTATGATTTCATGTTCAAGCAAGAGACCCTGCCCTCAAGCTGGTGAGCCCACACTCAAGCCAGAGAAGCCCGGGTTCAAGCTGGCAACCTCGGGATCTCGAACCTGGGTCCTCTGCATCCCAGGCTGAAGCTCTATCCACTGCACCACCGCCTGGTCAGGCAACATTTATAGTTCTTATTCCCCTTTACTCTTTTACCCATCCCCCCATCTCCTCTCCTGTGGCGTCTCTCAGTCTGTTCTCTGTATCTAGAGTCTGTTTCTGTTCTGTTTTGTTTTCAGGTTCCACATATATGTGACATCACATAGCCCTTGCCTTTCTATGTCTGACTTATTCTCCTACCATCACACCCTCTGGGTCCATCCACATGATCACAAACGGCAGAATTTCCTTCTGTTGCTTTTTGATTGTGTAACCTTGGGCAAGTCACTTAGTTCCTCTACACTAGTGGTAGTCAACCTGGTCCCTACCGCCCCCTAGTGGGCATTTCAGCTTTCATGGTGGGTGATAGCGGAGCAACCAAAGCATAAATAAAAAGATAGATTTAACTATAGTAAGTTGTTTTATAAAGATTTATTCTGCCAAACTTAGCAAAAATCCAACATAAAGTACTTGGTAAGTAATTATTATTATATGCTTTAACTTGCTGTAACTCTGCTTTATAAATTTTATAAAGTAAAGTTACTTCCCTACTTTATAAATCACCATTACTGTGGAACCAGTGGGCGGTTAGAAACTTTTACTACTAACAGATACAAAAGTGGGTGGTAGGTATAAAAAGGTTAACTACCTCTGCTCTCAACCTTGGTTTTGTTGGAATGAAAATGGATGGTGTGCCCTCAGGACCCCGGAGTCTGAGCATCAGTGTGGCTGAAGACTCACTGTGCCCAGCTTCTCACCCCACTGGCTTCATGGAAGTATTGGTGAGGAAGAGGGAAACGAGCAACTTGTTTGGGGTAATAGTTGGGAGGCCTGGGTTCTAGTCCTGGTTCTGCTATGACTTACTATGTGCCTTTAATCAAGTCATGGAACCCTCAGGGCCCCAGTCTTTTGACCTCTAAAATGGGTCCATCAAACAAGGTGATCTCCTAGGCCTTTCTGTCTCTGATGCACTGAGTGTGGCCTCATAGCTTCTGTCTCTGCTCAGCATTGGCCAATTGCTATCAGCGCCTCTGTTGGCACCTTCCCTTTCAAACGCCTTTTGATTTTTTCTCTTTGAAAGTAGTCTTTACTTTGGATTTCAGTTAAATTAGAAAACTATACGTGGATTTTTTTTCCTTTTTGTTGTGATAAGTAACATCTTAGACATTAATCTATGAGTAAACAAAACTTTCAGGTAGAAAAATAGCAAAAACTTGTTTTAAATACAAACTAACCATCATGATTTCTTCTACCTATTCCAGAATCTCAGCTTAGTCCTGCCTCAGGGTCTTTGCACATCCTGTGCCTTTCAGCAGTCACTTTCTAGAAGAGTTTCTTACTTACCCTCTCTGAAATCATGCTGTTTATGCTTTGTTGAGTCATCCTCTGTCTCTTGCTGGCAGAACATTTGTCCCATGAGGGACCTTGTCTGCTTCATTTATCTCTATTTCTACAACACCTGAATAGTACCTGGCCCGAGGGCAGCACTCAGTTTCGGTCTCAACCCTGTGTTCCCAACCCTTACCCTGCACTGCTATTAAGAATGGAAACTGCAGGCAGCTGTAGGAGACGTGACTCCGAGGCTTCTGGCTCCAAGTCAGGCTTGCCCAATAACTAAGTGCTAGTGAGCTGTGATTTAACTTCTCTGGACCTCACATTGTGCATTTTTAAAATTGATGAGTTGGATTACTAAAATTAACACCCTACATGTGCAGATGATTTTTGTGTGTGTGTGTGCCAGACATTGGTCTGGCATTGTACAGACATTCCCTTAGTCCTTTCAGGTGGGGTCTGTGACTGTCGCCACCTCTAGAGGGGACCTGAGACTGGGATTGAGCATCCTGCCTGTGTCACTCTGAGGGCTACCATGACGAAACACAATCGACTGGGGGACATAAACAACAGATATTTATTTCCTTGTAGTTCTGGAGGCTGGCAGTTAAAGATCAAGGTGTCACAGGCTTGGTTTCTCCTGAGGTCTCTGTCTGGTTTCCGGATGACCAGCTTCTGTTCTCACACGGTCTTTCCTCTGTGCATACACATACCTGGTGTCTCTTCCTCTTCTTACAAGGACACCAGTCCTAGTGGATTAGGGCTCCAGTCTTGTGGTCTCATTTAACTCTAGTTACCTCTGTAAAGCCCCTATTTCCTATGATAGTCACCTTGGGGCTAGAGATTCAACATAAGAATTTGGAGAAAAGGTCACAATTCTGTCTACAACACTGCCCAAAGCCATTCAGCTCTTAAGCAATGGAGACATAATTAGGACCTAGACCCCATCTCCGTGTCCCCGACCACTACTCTTTGCTGCCATCAGGATTTCCTCCTAACTGCCGCCCATGAAAGCTAAGCTTGGAAGAGCCGGAGACCTCATCTTCATCTCTGCACAGTGAGTGTTGGGAAGGGGAGGGCCGGCGGCTGCAGACTAGGCGACCTTGTGGAATTAGCCCTGGGCGTGCTCAGACTGAGTAGTAAAGTGAACGCTGCCATCTCCCATTACTCATGGCAGGTCTGACAGGAAAGGCGCCCTTAACGGGAATTACTGAGCACTGCAATTAGCCAGAAACCTCTCTCTACCTCTTCTAAAGTCACTGGAGGGTAACTTTCACTTTAGTTCTCTCATGGATAATGTGGCAGTTATCCAGGGACCTAAAAAGACCAGGAAAGTTTAAAGAGACAGAATTGATATTTGTGGGGAGGGGGTGTCATCAGAGCCCGTCTCCTCGGGTGACAGAAGGAGCGAGAGCTGCAGCCAGGGCCCAGGACAGGAGATTTCCAGTCATGCTGAGCGGATGGCGGAGCCGCTGAATGCGTCTGGGCCTCTTTTTCAGTAACATCCCTGAGCAGCTACTATGCACCAGGTCCCCTGCGCGGAGGTGGTAATTTTTGTCCACTTTAGCGGAGGGGACCAGCATTCTACATCATTAAACCACACTACAGGGCAATGCATACTCCCCAAGTACCACTGAAGGAACATGCCAGGAACCCAGAAAATAATTTTAGTGATATCAAACCCCTCCTCTTTCTCTGCTCCCATCCTTTCTTCTCTTCCTCCCCTTGCCCCCTCTCTTTATATCTGCTGTACGCCAGGTGCTTGCTAGACATCGTCTCACTTCACCCTCAGACGCTCCGTAGAAGGTACTTATTGCTCCCCCCACCACTGTATATACAGAGCCAGCCTACTGAACAGTCCCACATGGTGGGGGGTAAGGAGGACGTGGTTCTGTTTCCTCCAATCGGTGCCTGTGCCATGTTGAATGTGCCCTGTCTGCTGGGTAGAAGGCTCCAGGCTGATCAGGAGCAGTTTTGTAGCTTCCTATTTCTCTTCAATCCTTTAAAATCTGATGTCCAATCCCAAACTCTTCCCTGACGTGCATCCCTAGCCTACAAACACCTATAAACCCATTATTCTGTAATGAAATTCTTTCCATGCAATACTATCTTAGAGTTGTCTCTATGTCATGCGCCATGACATCAGAAGCTTGCTCTTCCAATTTCTTTCCCAACATGGAGGCGAGGGTTTTATTACAAGCTGGTTAAATGAGGAACGTGCAGTACAGTGAGGGGTTTGGGCATTTGCTGTTAATTGTGAGATGTTGCAACTACTAGCTTCTTAAAATCTGTCTCGTACGTCTGTGACCAATCTCATAAAAGGATTTAGCTCTTTTTTTTTGACCTTGGGAAATACTTGGAAATGTTCAAATTCTTTTCTCTGTGAGATAGATGTTTTGTAAGGGACTGGGCTCAGTTTATATGACACCGTTCCCCCTCTTGATAAATTGAACATGAAACAAAGCTTTTGGGCAGAGAAGAAGATGGTGCAGTCTCACAAATTCAAATTTGTGATAATTTTCAGTAGATTGCTTAAATAGGACGTCAAGCAATTTTGGGGCATCTCTGTTTGTTTTGCGAGTCAAGGGCCTTTTGGCTTTAACTAAGGTATTTTCTGTTATGTTTAGAAAGTAAATGTCAGAAAAATTTGAATCTACTTAAATGCAAGAAACCTAAGAGGATTATAGCTGTTCTTTGGTTTCAGAAAAATTAGCTTTTCAAAAACATTTCTTAGGTTGACTGCATTTTTAAGAACATTAAAAGCTACATCACATCAAAATATTTAAAAACTCTGTCTATGTAAGCCAAATTGAAATGTTAAATATAAATTTTTATTTACTTGTATAATAAACATTCTAAAATCTTATAAGGTATCAATTTCGTATATGTTCATGTATATTTAAATATATTTTGAAAAGTGATACTCTGAAGCTGTAAGTAAGTGTATAACATGCTGTACAATCTATTTATTTATATTGTTTAAATATTTTTGTTTTTAGAAGTGTGATTTTTCTGTCTATAAAATACATATGTAATTCTATCAAGACTCAGACTGAATTAATTGTTGAATCTAAAGCCAATATAAATTTAATTATTATTATTTTTAAAGACTTTATTTATTGATTTTACAGAGAGAGAGGCAAGAGAGAGGTAGGGGAGAATGAGAAGCATCAACTCACAGTTGCTTCACTTCAGTTGCTCATTGACTGCTTGTCATATGTGCGTTGACTGGGCAAGCCCAGGGTTTTGAACCAGCAAACTCAGTGTTTCAGGTTGGTGCCCTATCCACTGCACCACCACAGTCCAGGCTAAAGCCAACATCAATGATTAATTAAAATGTCAAGAAGAGCCTGACTTGTGGTGGCACAGTGTCTAAAGCGTCGACCTGGAAATGCTGAGGTCGCTGGTTCGAAACCCTGGGCTTGCCTGGTCAAGGCACATATGGGAGTTGATGCTTCCAGCTCCTCCCCACCTTCTCTCTCTGTCTCTCTCTCTCCCTTTCTTTCTCCTCTCTAAAATAAATAAATAATTTTTTTTAAAAAAAGAAGAAACAATTGAGAAAATAAAATCACTTATATTCTGTTTAGAAATGTGTAATACCAAATAATAATAACAAGAGTAAAAATCACATGTGGCTCCATTATTTGTAGAAAAGATTGTGGTAAATAGGATTAAAAAAATATTTTACATGCTTTCCCAAAACAAAACTCATCACTATTGATAAACAAGTGACTAAAGTAAAAAGTACTTACTCTTCACCAGGATGATTTGCCAGAATGGTTGAGGGGAGGCATTACTTGGTGCAGCCTCTGTATGCACCCAAGTACAGGTATTAGTTATTGGCTTCAGAAATTCCTGGAAATAACCATGCAAATGGTTTTCAAATGTAACCTTCCATTGTTGAAAGTATTTGAATGGTTTTAAACATGGAATTTAACTTGTAAACACTTTATGACTTTTCCCCACCAGGTCTCTTAGCACAAGAGTGAGCTGTGGTTTACCAGTTGGTGGGTCTGCGCTGTTGAAGGCCAATCGTATTCTCCATGGAGGGAACAGCAGTGCTTCTCCGGCTTGTCAGAATGTTCAGGGCCCTACTGTGTTTGATGCTGAGCATCTGGCCATGGTCATTTTGTGAACCAGACAACGAGAGCTTCTTAGAATATGTTTGGGAGCTATGGAAATATGATCGGTCTTGATGCAGCAGCATGGTTGCCATTACTGTTGTGTGTGCTGAGAGAGTGTTATAAAAAATATATTCCCCGAGTGCTTAGCACTTGAGTTCTTCTTCGGGAGAAAACTGTCTTTGTTTATAATAACACTCTACTAAGACATTTGGGATAGCAGGTGCAAAAGAGCCTGAGGTCAATAAAATAAAGCCAAAGCAATAAAAGAGACAGTTAAAGTGAGCAGAGCAAGAAAATAAAAATTGTTCTGCTCTGCGAGGAGCAGAGTGAGTCTGGGTGCCGTGGCGGCGAGGAGGTGGGAACTAGCTAGTGGAAATGCCCATTGGGCAGTTGGTTCGATGTTTCAATAGGTTGGGAGGGCAGATGCCTAATTTTTCATATTTCTGTTTATATTTCTTGCATCCCTTTTAAGTCTGTAGTAAAGTCACCACCTCATTTCCTTTAGAAATTGGGGAAATGAAGGAAAGGTTGAGTTGCACATTGAGGTCCATGAGGGGCATGTATGAAGTGATAAAATGACCCTCAACCGAGCAAGCCAAGGTTGGCACCGGAAGTTTATGTGAGGCCAGACGCTCCTCCAGGGACTTGTAGAAATGATGGGAGGTGGGTGTGGACTTGCCCAGGGTTTGGAATTGGGATTTGATGTAATCTTATGTATCTCTCATGGCATATGAACCTCGGTTACATGGAAACAGGAAAGCAGATCCTAAGTCAACCACAAAACAACAGCGATGCATTTATTAAAGAAATGTCCTGTTGACATTAAGTTGTATGAGTAGGACATTAGTATGAAAAGAGATTGACCAGATCCCCTCCCTTAATGTTTTAATATTTTGCCAATGAGGACACAGGTCCAGAGATAAAAATCCTTAGCCAGATACCAGAGAAGTTAGAAGTAAGAAAGCAGTGTACTCAAAGCAAGTTTTGTACCATGAAAATTGTAAAATATTGCTTTGAGAGGAAAACTGCCAGTATCCTAAAATGTATCTGGCTTAGAAAGGAGAGACATCATTAATCCACGGAATGATTTGTCCCGCTAAGTCGACACGGGGAAACGCACTGTCTGTCCTCACAGAGTCTTCTGACAGATCCAGTTCCTTCTGCTCAATTGCATTTTCTTGTGACTCTTAACATCTCATTAAAGGTGGGAAGCTGATAAGTGCTGCCCCCCATTCATCCCCGGTGTCAGGGCTTCCTGGGGATCAGTGTGCACCACCAGAACCGAGGCGGACTGTGCAGAAACATGATGTACAAAAATCAGTTCCAGGCTCATGATGAATTTTAGACTACTTCTTTATTTAAGATTGCCTTTTCTTGGAAGAAAAAAAATACACAGTAAACTTAAAGTCAACATCACATTTTGATGAATAAATTACTCTTTAGAGATACTAAACATGTGGTTTATTTTATATATTATATAAATATATAATATAAAATATATAAATATGTTAGAGAAACAGAACCAGTAGAATATATATATTCTACTATTAAATATTATGTAAGCATATATTTACAGATATACATATACTTTATATGTATATATTCTACTATTGCATGTCTATGTAAATAGATTTATGATAAGAAATTGAATCTATGTAAACACAATAAATTAAAATCAGTAAAAATTTTAATAAATAAATAAATAATAAATAAATTGGATTATATGATTATGGAGGTCGACAAGTTCCAAGATCTATAGTTAGCAAATTGGAGACCCAGGAGAACTGATGATACTTCCAGTATAAAAGCCAGCAGTCTCCAAACCCAGGAAAAGCTAATGTTTCCATCTAGGTCCAAAAGAAAAAAAGAAGATGTCAAAAGACAGTGAGGCTGGAGGAGTTTTCTGTTACTTGCAGGAAGGTCAGCTTTTTTGTTTAGTTTAGGCTTTCAACTGATTGGATGAGGCCCACCTACATCAGGGAGGGCAATCTGTTTTACTCAGTCTACTGATATAAATATTAATCTCACCAATAAACAACCTCACAAACACATACAGAATGTTTGACCACATGGCTGGTCACTCTGTGGCCCAATAAAGTTTACATATAAAATTAATATGAGATTAGTTTCCACACGTGGTTTATAAAAATTGATCCTTGTAGGCCCTGGCTGGTCGGCCTGGCATGTGGGGGACCCGGGTTCTATTCCCGGCCAGGGCACATAGGAGGGGTGCCCATTTGCTTCTCCACCCCACCCCTCCTTCCTCTCTGTCTCTCTCTTCCCCTCCCGCAGCCAAGGCTCCATTGGAGCAAAGATGGCCTGGGCGCTGGAGATGGCTCTGGTCAAGGCAGAGCAACGCCCCGGAGGGGCAGAGCATCGCCCCCTGGTGGGCGTGCCGGGTGGATCCTGGTCGGGTGCATGCGGGAGTCTGTCTGACCGTCTCTCCCCGTTTCCAGCTTCGGAAAAATGCAAAAACAAAAAACAAAAAACTAAAATTGATCCTTGTAGCAATTATTCACAATAGTCAGAATATGAAAGCAACCTGTTAGTCAACAGATAAATAAATGGGTTGTTCATATTTCTGTTTACATTTCTTGAATTCCTTTTAAAGCTGTAGCAAAGTTACCAACCCCGTTTCCTTTAGAAATTGGAGAAATGGAAGAAAGGGTTGAGGTTCACCACCAGGTCCATGGGGGGCAGATATGAAATGACAATATATGATATATATCTATATTTATCTATATATCTCTCGATGTAGATATAATTTATCCATAAAAAAGATATGGTGCTGTTTGTGGATGGACCTTGGATAGAACTTAAAGGCATTATGTATGCTAAGAGAATAATGTCAGAGAAAGACAAACACTGTATGATACCACTTGTATGTGGAATCTTAAAAGCTGAATTCATAGAAACAGAGACTAGAATGATGGTTACCAGAGGTTGGGGGTGGGGGAATAGCGGAGATGTTGGTCAAAGAGTATAAACTTTCAGTTATAAGATGAATAAGTTCTGGGAATCTAAAGGATAGTGGAATGTTACTATGAATGTATTATAGACTTGAAAGGAGAAAAGATTAGATCTTCCATGTTCTCACCACACACACACAAAAAGGTAATTATATGACATCATGCAGGTGTTAGCTAACACTATGGTGGTAATCATTTTCCAATGTGCAAGTGTAACAAATCAATATGTTGTACACCTTAAACTTATACAATGTTATATATCAATTACATATCAAAATCTGGGAACATAATCTTATTTAGGCAGAACTTTAAAAATATCTAATTATTTCCTTATCTATGTTTGTTTTGAGGATCTTGTTTCTTCTAGGTGATACGTCTAGATCATAATATATTTGTGACTTGTAAAAAGGCAACTCTATAAGATTTAAAATATGACAGGACCCATTCTTTGGAAAAGTGTCAAATTTTAGATTGTAGTATTTGGAAATTATTTTTTGGTTTTTTTTTACCCCAAATATTTGAAAATAGATACAAAAACATACACTGGTTATTTTTATATCCACCTGTTGATTGATCTTTGTTCTTTTTTCTTCTGGACACCCTTCTCAGTGAATGCTGCTCACCCCACTGGCTTCTCAAGCATCTCCAATCTTTTTTGATTTTCATTCTCTTTGAACTTTTCATTTACCTCTAGCCCTATCATGCTCAGGGCTAAATGCCATCATTTCCTAATTTCTGAGAAGGGCAAGGGTACCTGATGGGAACTTCTTCAACTCTCCCTACAGTTAAGAGAGAGCCACTGTGGCCAGTGTTTTCTGCTTCCTTTCCCTTCTCAGAGAAAGAATTCCTCTTTTTTTCCTCTCTGATTAGCTCCTCCACCTGTACTCTCATCTCTTCTCTGCGTTATTCCTCATGGTCATTCTTTTGTTATTGCTTCCATCACATTGAATTCATTTCTACACTAAAGGTGTTCATGGAGGTTCCTTATCTTCAACCATGTGGGTGACGCTCAATTCTTCTTCTCATAAGCTCTAGGTCCACATCTGCAACCCCTTCTACAGGGATAGCCAGAAAGTTCAACCTGCCCCCAGCCCAAGTCACCATGTCTGCCTTTATCTTCTCTACTTAGCTATCTCCTCCTCTTATATACTGCTCACAAAAATTAGCGGATATTTCAAAATGAATATGAGGCGATAAAAAAAGAAGCATTTGACTTCTTTTCTATTAAATAAGGACATCAGAAAAGCAAGCGGCAAGTAAAAGAAAGTTGTTTGGTTATACAAACGAGATGCAAAGTCAACTTTTATGTCATGGGTGAAAATGCACTAGACGAAAGGCTGAAAGTACTGGAATGTCTGCACATCCCCTGATCCCCTCATTTTTGTGAGCAGAATTTCTATCTTGACTGGCAGCATTAACATTCCTATAACCCAAGTGAGAAACACTCCCTTCCTTATTTGTACTGTTCCCCTCCCTCATAACCCTGATCCACCATAAACTTGACTGGACTTAGCACAGTATTTCTCTGTCCAGTACTGTATTTTCATCCAATTGCCTTCTTTTCAGCCTCTATTTTTTTTTTTTTTTCAGGGAATATCGACATAGCACTGGTCTTTCTGCCTCCATGTTGCTGCTGGAAACAGAATATATGGCCGCCCAGGGCAAGCCAGAGGGGACCCAGGAAGCACTCTGGCTATGAAACAGGCTACAAGGGAGAGGACTTCTGCCAGCTAAGTGTCCTTTTGGCTCTGGATTCTCTACGCAAAAACAGATCCAAGGTCTTTGAATTTTGGCCATGGTCCTCAAGGCAGGGCTGGGCAGTTCTAAATTCAGACTGCAATGGGCACCAAAATGGTGGTTAAGAAATTCTTTGAAAGTTTTGATACTGCAATAGAAACATCAGCTTGGTGTTATGGACTAGTTTTTGCCTTCATATTTTCTTATCCTTACTTTATGGTTTAGTACAATTATTGTTTTGAATGACATTTATAGTGGAGATGGAGATTGGATAGGGAACATACTCTCCTCATTATTTATGGCCTCTGAATGCCTCGAGCTGACCTTGCCGTGAGGACAGCTCAGGCTGCCCTGGTGACTAGCTCAGGAAGGATCCCATGACATCATCAGCCATGAGACGTCCCCGTGCTGGGGCTCTAGACCACCCAGCTAAACTCCACCTTCCAACTCTGAGAGCTTTCTCATCTGGTTGTTTTATTTCCTTACTATTGATCTCGTTGTAAATAGACTGAGCTTAAAACTTTGAACCTAAAAGAGAGGTGTCTGGAACTACTTCCCTGTCTTTTACAAGGGTCCTTAGACTCCCCCCCCCAAAAAAACTCATAGTTTCAAACTAATTAATTGGGAGGGACACAGGCATTTTGACTGCCAATAGAATTTGAGTCCAAGGCCCCTGCAAAGCCCAGTGACACTCTTGAACTTTCCCCCAGTGCTGCTCAAAGTCACTTACTTCAAATTTTATTTACAAAGGGACATTTCTGGTGAGCTTCCTGAAACAAAGAGCCCGATGGAAAGCGACTCCCCGTCTCCGACGCTTCGAGCAGAAGCTGCGGTCGCGCATCTCAGGAGGAGTGTGACAGCCGGCTAGTCTGTGCCCTAGCACCTTTTTGATTCTTGAGAAAACAAACTTCTGTGCTGTGGAGTCTGTGATTTTCCATCTGGCTTCGACTTGGGTCTGCTGACTGGTCTGACTCCACCCTTGACTGGAAGGACGGCCTCGTGGGACCCCGCGTATCAGAATTCTGCTAACCAGGCTGCCGAGTTGCCAGCGTGCCTGCCCAGGACACCGCACTCAGACCACCCCGCCGGGCAGAGCGTCAAAATCCAGTTCCATCGGGTCCTTGGAGGATGTAAAGCAAAAAAGCCAAACCACCTTGGTCTATGAAACACACAGTTTCACGTGGCTCGGAAAAATGGTTTGGCTAAAAAATCATTTGGTTTATTGAAAAATTCCACTGTCTTACCATTTTGTGTGAGGATTTGAAACTGGCAGCCGCACGGAGGCCTTAGATGTTTTTAGTGTGTCTTTGGAACAGAAAGATAGGCCAAGTCCTCGAACCTGGCTAACAAAAAACCTTTTAAAATGCAAATATTTATGATGATTATTTTTTAAATATTTGATTACCTTCCCTGAGACTCCACCGGCTTTCTATAAAGGGGTGGAAAACAGAATGATTGTGAAGCAGCAGTGGCCTGCATTTTTCAGACTCTCTGTGCACAAGTGTCAGATTGGCAGGAACTTTGCTGTTATGAGAAATATAGATTGGGCTCTGACATTTATAGTTATCAGGGGAGCTACATTTTACATCAAAATTAGAACATTCTTTTAGAAGTTAAAGTATCTAAATGTGGCCAAAAATAACTCAATAGAATATTTTGTTCAAGTAAATGTATACTTTTCCAGGGAGAAATGGTCCAGATCGTCATGACGTGTCATATGCTAACTATATAAAATGAAACTTTTTCGTTGATGTAGTTGGTTATAAAAAAAAATGAAGGTTTGAGAACGTAAAAGAATAATGGGTTCGTAAATCTAAGTTTGAATCTCTCTCTCAGATTACACAGCCCACGCACGTTGCCCTGAGCCACAGCCCCTTCGCACAGTTGCCTGCTTCCTCTCAGGTTCTCATGCTAGAAGGTATCAAAGGTGATGTTTTTGGAGGAGTCTGCTCTCATAAAAAGATGAACAGCAACATACGAACAGCACTTATATTATGCTGTTTGTTTCAAGACTCTTAGAAGTATTTCAAAGTGAAAAACTTTTTCTTGAAATCTTGTCTAAAAATCGCCAATTTGCTTATCAAGGCTATTTTCATAAATACTAGACAGGGTCCTCAATGACCTTGCTGATCCCATGTTTTCGCTTGGGGTTTAACAAAGCATATACGTATTTGTGATTATATCTTTGTAGTTTTGCGAGCTTGAGGAATTCATTTATTTCCTTTTAAGTTAAATTAATAACCCTCTAAAACTGTTCATGCATGGATGGAATGAAGTGAAAGACTTTCTTTTCTCTCGTGAGGAGAAATCTTTGAAGATAAATAGCAAACTGGAAATGAGAAACTTGAGCATTCCTACCCACTTGTTCCAGGAATCGTCTCGTCCTATGGTGGAAAGCATCTGATAGGAATGAAGGAAAGACTCCGTCACTTCACAGAGAGTAATGGTCAGAACCTCCATGTGAACTCTCCTCTTCTCTTTGTTGGTGGTTTTAATATGTACGAGCTTTGGTTGATATTCACAGTTGTTATTTTTATTGAGAATTGACCAGGCTCTGGGCTCTGCTTAGGCTTTATCCACATGTTCTCCATTAAGCTATGGAACCACACTGTGAGGGAGGTGTCCCTAACCATCACGCACCAGGTGGGGACAGCGGCTGGCCCAAGGGCACATGACAGGTGCTTGGCAAGACTGGAATTTCGCTTGAGATTGCACTTGAAGATCCTCAAAGACAGTGGACAGGGTGACCTCAGAGTACTTCAAAGAGGCATCATTAGGTTAGGGTACAGGGAAACCAAGGCAGGAAGAGGTTCAATTAGGTAACCCAGAATCCTTAGTGTAATTAGTTGGTGATGTTTGCCTTTTAGCCAAATGCTGTTTCTTTTGGATAACTAGTTGGCAAATTGCTTTACACATGACTTGCATTGTATGTACCATCTCAAGGGAGTCCTGAAAAGAAGTAAGAGCCATGGCTGATCTGAGGGCATTGCATCCACTGGGGTGTGAATGAGGTTAAATAGAGAAAGCCCTTCCCTCAATGCTTGACCACAGCCAGGGCCTGTGGTTCAATCAAGCTGCCTCCCCTTTGGCAGCCGATCCGAGGACTCGGAGTGGGGCAGAGCCATGACCAGGAAGGGCTCACGAAGGCAAGAATTCATCTGCAATTTGTTGCATGCTTGACACGGGAGTTTCGAGAAAAAAGTGGTAGCTGAAATCTGGTTTTATACCTACTTGTGATTTATAATGTTTTATTGTTTTGGGCCATTGACCTTCAAATTTTGTGCCCCTCCCATAAATTACTGTTGAACACTTCAAGGGACAATGTTATTATTTTTTTCAAGAATTACCCGATGCAGAAGGCCTCTTGATTCCTTGCCCAGTTTCTGCGGCCCCAACAAAGTACTGATGTGAGTGCAAGAGGCAGGGCATACCTGGCGGGACATACTGGTAGCAGCGTGCCAGGTAAAACACTGAAATACTCCCACTCTCTCCCTCTCACTCTCTCTCCCTGCGTGGTCACCTCTGTTGCAACACTATGGAACCCTCATGATCTGGCAGCTGCGGGGTTAACCCATGGTCAGGGCTGATGTGGGGACTGAAGCTTATTTAATTTGGGGGTCCCACAGCAATAAGAAGAACACAATATTAGGTATAGACTAGAAAATATATGTAGAATAAGAAAAGCCATCACAACAAATTATAACTGTTGAACACCTGACAAATCACATTACATTGACATCACAAAGATTCAGAAACATAACAATATCTCTTATTAATTGCCCTTCATACTGCCGTAAAACTTTCCTTCCTACCTGATTTTTTTCTTTTTGTATTGTGTTCTCGTTGACCTTTTTATTTGGCAACTACTTTATAACATGATCTGTCTAAATAATAGAAAGATAATTTGGTCTTTCTAGTTGTAGGGTAACCAGATTTTGTTTTCATTTTTAATAGATGTTTTCTTTTTGTTTTTCTGTTTTTTTGTGTGTGTGTGTGTGTGTTTTTTTTTACCAATTTTACTAGAGATTGGTGAAACTTGAAACTTCTGTTTATAATTTTGTGCATCTGATGATTATAAGAATTTTCTGAAGATTAGCTTCTGACCTTTTATATTGCATGCCTTGTTTTTCTTCACACCCACTTCCTTCCCAGGGCTGGTGGCTTGGGACATGCATATTTGCCTTATGATCTCCTACCTTGCACACTCCTACCATGTTTCTTGGTGAACTAATTGGCAGGGTAGCCAGTCAAAGTATTCCTGGCCTTGACACTGAAAGTACCACCCACACTGTGGTCCTAATAATGTTTGTGTGCCTTTTCCCCCGAATAGTTATATTGAAATCCTAAAGGCATTGGAGTTGATAAGTGGGGTACTTGGAGGTGATTAGGTCATGAGCATGGGGCCCCCTTGATTGGGAATAGTGCTCTTATAAAAGAGACCTCACAACGTGTGCGGACCCAGGGAGAAGTTGTCAGCTATGGACCAGAAGGTGAGCCTTCACCACAGCGTGACCATGCTGGTTCCTGCATCTCGGACTTCCAGCCTCCGGAATGCAAGATACATATTTCTGTTTTTATTATATATATTTATATAAGCTACACTGCTGGTGACTGTCTTGTTATAGGAGCCTGAATGGGCAAAGAAAGTCCATAAGGGAAAAAATATTAATGAATTAGAAAGGACAAAATGAAAATCTTTTTTTCTATAAAAGCTTATGTGAAGAGGATAAAAAGATCAATTAATGACTAAGAGGATATCTTTGCAAGAACACATAACTGAGAAAGAATCAGTATCAAGAATATATAAAGAACTCTCAAAATGTAACAGTAAAAAAAAAAAATAGGCCTGACCAGGGGATGGCGCAGTGGATAGAGCATTGGACTGGGATGCGGAGGACCCAGGTTCGAGACCCTGAGGTCGCCAGCTTGAGAGTGGGCTCATCTGGTTTGAGCAAAGCTCACCAGCTTGGACCCAAAGTTGCTGGCTCCAGCAAGGGGTTACTCGGTCTGCTGAAGGCCCATGGTCAAGGCACATATGAGAAAGCAATCAATGAACAACTAAGGTGTCAGAACACGCAACGAAAAACTGATGATTGATGCCTCTCATCTCTCCATCCTGTCTGTCTGTCCTTATCTATCCCTCTCTCTGACTCTCTCTGTCTCTGTAAAAAAGAAAAAAAAAATAGAACCCTAAACAATCCAAATAAAAATTAACGAAAGACACACGCAGACATTTCATTGGAAAATATGCATAAGGCAAATAAGCACCTGAAATAGTGTTCAACATCATGAGCCGTTAGAGAAACACCAGTTAAGATGACAATGGGCTGTCACTGTACACTATCAGAGTAGCTAAAATAAAAAGTAATAATAACATTGAATCCTGCTGAGGATGCAGAGACACTTGTCACCTCACATGCTGCTGGTAGGAACGTTCAATGGTACAGCAACTCTGGAAAACAAGTTCATCAGCTTTTGTCCTTAAGTAAACGCGTGACTATCTCACGACATAGCGATTGCATGCCTGGACTGATCTCAGAGAGATGAAACCTTATGTTCATGTATGTTCACAAAAACTTGCACCTGAATGTTCATAGAAGCCAGCATGAGCTCAGATGTCCTTCCACACTTCAGTGCTGAAACAGGCGATGGTGTATCAACCCCACGAAACACTACACTGAGATAAAAAGGAATGGACTACTGATTCACGCAACAACTTGGATGGATCTCAAGGGAATTATGCTGAACAACAACAACAAAAAAAGCACTTAAACACGCTGAGATTCCTTATAGGTCTGGCCCTGTACAAGGTCTCGCAAGGATCTCTAGGATTGAGATCACCAGCCTCTCTGATCTTTGGGGTCTGGGTTGGGCTAACTCTGGTAATTTTGAAACAGGGCTGCTAATTGTCACACATTTTCACATGGATATTTTTGTTTATTTATTCTGGACTCATAAAAACTAAAGACTGGTGAGCGCATGGCAGAGGACAAAGTGGTATGATAGGTTTGCTTTCACTTGGACTTTGGGAACAGGTCTTCATCTGAAAGCCCTGTTCAGGGAGTTTATTTTAGAAGAACCTTGAGCCCTGGTGAGAAGCTGCTCTTACCTGTAAGGTGACTATGCTGATTTCAAGGCAACGGCGTCGAACGTTTTGTTAAAGCAATGGACAAACTCCTTCTGCACTTTCTTCTGTGACATCATTCTCCTTCTCCTGAGATAAGGTGTGATGTATCCAACCACTGGGGTAGGCAAAAGGAATCATGCAACACAGCATGTGCAGGCCTGTAAGGGCTCTTTTCTCTTGAGCTTGTCCATAGCCCACCTCTTCAGGTAGAAAGCTCACCACGGCAGGACCTGGCGGGAATGGAGCAGGCAGGTGTCCGGCTCTGCCTCCTCTCTCTGGGTTGTTGAACTTAGCTGGGAGGGGGACAGGAGGGAGAAGGGAGCTTCTTTTGGCCCCTGGCTTAGACTAAGACCTCTAACCCAGCTTGACCAGGGATGCAACTGCTGTTTGAGCCATGATCTGACTCTTCCGTCTACTTGACCATTGGTCCAGAATCTTTAGGGTTGAGAAATGTGAAGAAACAAGTCTAGCAGCACATGCACGAAACTCATACTTACCCAGTTTGTTATGTGCCAGACATGACATACAGTGTTGTGGTACATGGGTGTGCAACACAGTAACGGTCCCTGCACTCAAGAGCCTGGCAGGTGCATTTCGACGTACCACGGGCCGTAAGCACCCTCTCTGACTCTGGGTACGCAGTGACCGCACTGCCGGTCTATGGGGAGAAAGTGCCTTCAGTTCAGTACTGTACACTCCTCCCAGATCTTTTGAAACAGCTGGACTGAAGCCCAGCACTCCTGGGGGAATCACTGGCCATTCTGTCCCAGACTCCCTCCCAAACATGTGGCAGTCAAGGAGACTATTGCTTTTATGATCTTGAGTCAGATTAGAATAAAACCAGCTCAGGCTGTAAGAGGAGGCTGTGAGCAGGGCAAATAAATCACCTACAGAGCCGACAGTGGCCTCCCCTCCCCAGACCCTGTGGGCCTCTGGCTATGCCTCTAAGCTGTTGAAGGGGGGGGGCACACAGCCGAGCAGTGAGCAACTGAGTAGCCCCCTCAGGCGATAAGAAGGGGCCAAGCCTTCCCTGGCCTTTCCCATCCCCACTTCAAATTGGGTGGTGAATGGTTATGACAGTCTCTCCTTCTCACCACCCAGTATTATTTGCTTTGGGAAAGGCATTCACAAACACAGCTGAGAGCTTCATTTTGAGAATAAGTTGTTTTCTTGCCTAAGAAGAAGGTAAAATCTAAAGGCAGCTGCTGAATCTCACAGCAACCAGTTGATACTGATCCATTTCATTAGTAAGTGGGTAGAAGAATGAGCCCCTCAGGCCCATGCTCAAGTCTGCATTTCAGGGGAAAGACTTCTCTTGGTTGGGCCAGGCGGCCCTGAGGCAGGAGAAAAGCCCTGTTGGTAATGGCCTGTGAGAATTCTAGACGATGCTCAGTTAGAAATACTGGCCAGGTGAGCCCTTGCCCTGGGCTGGCTCCTGGCTCTGTCCCTCCTATGCGGCTGCCATCATGTTTGAGTGGGTTGAGTCCCCTTTGGTTGTGAAAGACTCGCCCTTTGTTTTTCATCAGCAGAATGGCCCTCTGAGAAGAGAAAGTAAGATTTCGGAATTCATGATGTGATAGAAATAGCACCAGGAAGAACTCAGGGGGCCTGGTTCTAGTTCTAGCTGAAGGGCGTTAGTGAAGTCAGTTTTCTTCTGTATCTCAGCTTCCCTCTCTGTACAGCAAGCTTTTGGATCAAGTGCACCTCTATCTCCTTTCCAACCCACACTCCCTAGAGTTTATGAGTGCTCTAGCTTATAAAGGGGGAGGGAACAAAAGTATATGCTAGGCATTGAGGCGGACACTTGACTCTGGTGTCCTTCTGTCTTCAGGAAATATGCCAGTTTTCCTGATGAACTAACTAAAGCTCAAAGAGGTTAAGCAACGTGTATAGTATCACACAACTGACATATTAGTGAACAGACTTTTTATGGTGATGTCAGGAGATCCAAGTTAAGTTAGTTTAGGAAAAGAGAGAGAGAGAGAGAGAGAACTTATTGACTCTTATAGTGAGAGGTTTCAATGGCTCTGACTACAGCCATGTCTAGGTCCAGAGGTTTAAAGACGTGGTTGGAAACTGACTTCTCTCCATCTCTCAGCTCCTTTTCCTTGGTGCTGGCTTCATTCTTAGTTTCATGTGGTAACAATGTGACTGCCGCTGCTCCAGCCCTCACATTCAGCACTCACAACAGCAATAACCAACCATCCGGGTTTGCCTGGGATGGAGCATATTCCCTGGACATCAGACTTTCAATGTTAAAACCAAGAAAGTCCCAGGCAAAGTGTCACTCTGTGGTGCCTAGTATCAGATCAGCTTCAAGTTTAGTAGGAAAGAGCCTGCTTATTTGAGTAACCCTTACAAAGTATTCTGACTTGCTCAGACCCACTGTACAGTGTGTCCGTAAAGTCATGGGGCAACTTTTGACCGGTCACAGGAAAGCAACAAAAGACGATAGAAATGTGAAATCTGCACCAAATAAAAGGAAAACCCTCCCAGTTTCTGTAGGATGATGTGGCAGCGTGTGCACATACGCAGATGATGATGTAACACCGTGTATACAGTGGAGCAGCCCACGGCCATGCCAGTCGAGATGTGGACGGTACAGAGGAAAGTTCAGTGTGTTCTGTGGCTCGCTAAATTCGAATCCGTGACCAAAGTGCACCGTGAATATTGGCGCATTTATAATGAAGCACCACCACATAGGAATAACATTACTCGGTGGGATAAGCAGTTGAAGGAAACTGGCAGTTTGGTGGAGAAACCCCATTCTGGTAGGCCATCAGTCAGTGATGAGTCTGTAGAGGCTATATGGGATAGCTTCCTAAGGAGCCCTAAAAAATCTGTGCGTGAGCCCCCATTGAACTACACTGAATAGGTATGAAACTGGGAGAGTTTTCCTTTTATTTGGTGCAGATTTCACATTTCTATCGTCCTTTGTTGCTTTCCTGTGACTGGTCTAAAGTGCACCATGACTTTACGGACACACTCTATTAGACCAACTCCTGACCCTGAATCAGTGGCCATAACCATGGGAATGCAAGTGTGCTGGTTGGCTTTGGCTTGGACTTAAGGAGAGCCCTGCCTGGCCCACATGCACTTAGGGTGGAGCAGGGGAGGAATCCTAAAGGAAAACAGGGATTTTAGTCAGAAAAAGGAGTCAAGGGTCCTGTGGAAGTGAATAAAAATGACCCCTCTGCCGGTAAGCATTAGGATCAAGTTTCAAACCCTTGGTCTCCTTCCAGCAAATGCAATGTCCTTCCCTGGAGAACCACAGGGAAGTGAATGACTCCAAGAGGCGCCGGGGCCCCTTGCCAGGTAGGGTCAGGGGGGAACACGAGGCAGCATTGGAGAATGGTGATTCTGACGCAAGAACTTTGGGAGTTCTTGGCCCCACAACCTCTGAATAAAGAACACATCCATTTATTTCTTGGCCCCAGCAGCATGGTAAGCTTTATGGAGGTGGGTGGCTGGGGCGGGTTGGGGGTGTCTGGCCAGTTCTCACCATGTGAGCATGTTGGCAGTGAAACTGAGTAGGGCTGCACTCGGTGCATCCACTCTGCAGCTGGGAGGCTCTTATTCAATGCCAAGGGCAAAGTCAAGCCTATTTCTTATGGAAATACAGTTTCCTCAAAGGGAGATGAACGTCGGCCTGGAAGATTGCTCCCCAAAGGAATTGAAGCGATGTCTTCTGCGTTCTACCAGCGTGGAGCGCCCTGGCTGCTAACTCCGCTCTTCGTTGGAGCTTCCAGTAACACTCACTGGAGCTCTACTAGGCTAAAAGGAAAAATTATTTTTGGCTCTCCTACTTCCTGTTTTAGGAGAAAATAGTGTTCCAGAAAGACCTACAAAGGAGGGAAAAAACTGCGAACATAATGACATTGAAGAGAGGAGAGAAATTTCACACTGAAATTTTTACTTCCAGTGAGAGAAGAAGTGTGAAAATTATTATCAGGGTGATGAAAGAACAGGCTGTAATCAGAAAACAGAAATATGTTCTACTCAAAAAGCCCGAATGTTAGAGGCATCTTCTTGTACAGTTTCAGGCCAAGTTCATCTTCCCGCATACAGAAAAAATTTAAGGAGTGTTACTAATAGGAATGACTCTCCAGCAAACTGATTCTGCAAAAATCCCCTAGAAACTAGGCGAAATGACCTGCAATGGATTTCAGTGGACACCTCCTATGTCCCGCCTGCCCAGCATCTGTTCTCTCGTCTGCTACAGCCCCGTACATGCAGGTGGCCGACTCTGCCGACATCAAAGGCAACGCGGCAGAAAGCAGAGGCAGAGGTGTTGAGAGGGGCCCCTTGCATGGTATTACCCAAGCACCTGGGTCTGGCTGTGCCCAAAGCAGGTGCACTTTCCAGCTGTCTGAGTCAATACCGTCCCTGTTTTGCTTAAGCCAATCTGATTAGGTCTTGGGTCACTCGCAAATGAGCGAAAGTCCCAGCAAACTGATGCTGAGCGTCTAGTTAACCACATCATTTATTTGGAACTCAGTACCCAGCGGGCTGACAGTGCACTACGAAGTTTACGGTACATGGAGCAGGAGAGAACGCTAATGAACTGAAAGTGGTGTCACGTCATCCTTGCTCAAGATTTTGGGACAGGCTCAAGGCAAGTCTTTTATTTAGGTTTGTGTGTGAAGTAAGACTCAGAATGCTCTTATGGGTTTGCAAACCTACAGAAGGAGCAAATCTCAAGGCAAGGAAGGAGGCACTCGAGGGCAGGAGGAGAGAAGCGAGGAGTCGCCTAACATGAGAAGAACCCGAGTTGCCATGGAGTTCCCAACTTCAACAACTGTCTTAGTGTTTAACGTAAAGGTTGAAGAGGCTCTGCATTACGTAAATGTTCTCGATAATCCCCGAGTCATCAAATTGCTGGCTGTTCCGTGCCCTCTGTTTTAAAAGGGAAGAAGTGCACCACACATGTTAGAGAAAGGCCTTCATGGTTTCCTTTGTAAAAAACAGGTTTTGGAAATAAAAAGGATACATTTCCCTAAATGGAAGAGCTCTCCAGCAAGACCGATTTCCTGAGGGCAAGGAATAGCTGAGAAATGCTTTCACAGTGATTCAGAAGTAATGGTGTCTGAGACCTCTTCCAGGTGACCACTAAGTGGGGCAGACTGGGTTTCTGGATTTTCCTGCACCTCAGTGTAGCCACAGATGGTTTTGCTGATGGTGGTAAGGGAGAGAGGGATGTGCCAACATGGTAACCAAGCCTGAGGAGGCCACACTCAAAGGGAGGGGACACACACGCCCTTTCTTTGCACACTGCTTTAGATGCAATACATTGTGTGATAAGTGGATGTTCTCTGGGGTTCCCTTTAACTCAAGGCATCTATAATTGCATGTTTGGTTTAATTTTTTTAAAATAGCCATTTAGTTTTAAGTAGTATCCCATGGAGACATGTTTATTTCTTCAGAGTGCATATGGTACCATGGCATTAAAAAAAAAGGCATTTCAGCCATAGATAATGGCTTTGAGGAACTGCCAAACTGCATTTCGCAGCCTCACCAGTGGTGTCTGAGAGCTCCAATTTCTCTACAGCTTCATCAGCACTTGCGATTGTCCCTTTGATTGCGGTCATCCTGTTGGCAGTGGAGTGACAGCTCCTTCTCTTTTCCTTGTTGCCCTATGATTTTCAAGACCTATTCATGTGCTTACTGGCCATTTGCACATCCTCTCTGGAGAAATGCTCAGTCAGTTTATTTGTTCATTTTTAATTGAGTTATTTTTCTTTTTGATGTAAGATTGAGGAGTTCTTTATATGCAGTCGTCCCTTGCCATATCACGGTTCACTTTTCGCGGTCTCATTGTATTGAGGGTTTTTAAGTTGTATACAGCGTGTCCGTAAAGTCATGGTGCACTTTTGACAGGTCACAGGAAAGCAACAAAAGACGATAGAAATGTGAAATCTGTACCAAATAAAAGGAAAACTTTTCCAGTTTCATACCTATTCAGTGCAGTTTGATGTGGGCTCCATTTGTTGCTGCAATTTGTACCCCGTAAAACAGAGACGTTTCTTTAACACCTTATGAACTGTAGTCTTGCTTAGGTGTAATTGTTGAGCACATGCACACACAGATTTTTTAGGGCTCCTTAGGTAGCTATCCCGTATAGCCTCTACAGACTCGTCACTGACTGATGGCCTACCAGAACGGGGTTTCTCCACCAAACTGCCGGTTTCCTTCAACTGCTTATCCCACCGAGTAATGTTATTCCTATGTGGTGGCGCTTTGTTATAAATGCGCCGATATTCATGTTGCACTTTGGTCACGGATTCAAATTTGGCGAGCTACAGAACACACTGAACTTTCCTCTGTACCATCCACATCTCGACCGGCATGGCCGTGGGCTGCTCCGCAGTATACATGGTGTTACATCATCATCTGTGCATGCGCACATGCTGCCACATCATCCTACAGAAACTGGGAGGGTTTTCCTTTTATTTGGTGCAGATTTCACATTTCTATCATCTATTGTTGCTTTCCTGTGACCGGTCAAAGTGCACCATGACTTTTTGGACACACTGTATATCTACTTTTGTATCACGGATTTTTCGCTATATTGCAGGATTTTGCAGTGTATAGGTATTTTTACATATTTATTATTTTAACTATTTTTTTGTGGCTAAATAAGCAAAATAAATGTGGGAAAGGTTAATAACAGTGTGGGAAAGGTTTATGAGTGTGGGGAGGGTTTATAAAGTGTTACTATATATAAATAATAAAATAAATATAAGGTTGCTATGCTACCTCTTGGATTTCCGCCTGTGGTGGGGAGTTCTGGAACCTACCCCCCCCCGTGGTAGACGAGGGACCTCTGTATTCTGCATACAAGCCCCTTACCTGATATATGATTTGCAAATATTTTTTCCCATTTTGTGTGTTGTCTTTAGAATTTCCTGATGGCATTTTTTGGAAGCACTCCAGGACATTTAATAGCTTCATGACCTCAGAACTTTATCTATCCATCCATTCATTCATTCAACAATTCACTGAGGTGATGAGCCCAGTCTTGATGAATTTATTTTCTTGGCTTGTGAACAGGTTCTGTGGTATGAACCAAAGTTCATTGAAGATGTACCTGGGAATATGTATTTTCACTGGTTAACTAATTTTACACTTTTTTTTTTTGTATTTTTCTGAAGCTGGAAACGGGGAGAGACAGTCAGACAGACTCCCGCATGCGCCCAATCAGGATCCACCCGGCACGCCCACCAGGGGCGACGCTCTGCCCCTTCGGGGTGTCGCTCTGTTGCGACCAGAGCCACTCTAGCGCCTGGGGCAGAGGCCAAGGAGCCATCCCCAGCGCCTGGGCCATCTTTTGCTCCAATGGAGCCCTGGCTGCGGGAGGGGAAGAGAGAGACAGAGAGGAAGGTGGGGGGGTGGAGAAGCAAATGGGTGCTTCTCCTATGTGCCCTGGCCAGGAATCGAACCTGGGTCCCCCACACGCCAGGCTGACGCTCTACCGCTGAGCCAACTGGCAAGGGCTTAATTTTACACTTCTTAAAGAGATTTTGTGCACTGAGACATGGGGCCATGCCTGACAATTCTACTTGCAAGAGAATGTGACTTTGGAAAACGTCAAGAAATCAATATCCTTTTAAGTAGTGATTTCAGGTCCTGGTGGGATAGCTTGGTTGGGTCGAGTGTTATCCCAATACACAAAAGTTGCAGGTTCGATCCCTGGTTAAGGCACATATAGGTCCAGATCGATGGTTCTTTCTTCCTCTCTCTCCCTCTCTCTAAAAAATCAATAGATAAAAATTTAAAAAGTTAAATAGTGACTTCAGTATTGCCTATATTGCAATGACAGGTTAATACACTCTCAGAAAGGATTTTATTTATATTTTCTTTATCTTTAAAAAAATATGGAGAGAAATACAGACAGACAGACAGGAAAGGAGAGAGATGAAAAGCATCAGTTCTTTGTTGTGGCATCTTAGTTGTTCATTGATTGCTTTCTCATAAGTGCCTTGTTGGGGGGGGCTACAGCAGAGCAAGGGGGCTACTCCTTGCTCAAGCCAGTGACCTTGGGCTCAAGCCAGCAACCGTGGGATCATGTCTATGATCCCACAGTCAAGCCAGAGACACTGTGCTCAAGCTGGTGATGCTGTGCTTAAGCCGAATAAGCCTATGCTCAAGTCGGTGACCTCAGGGTTTCAAACCTGGGTCCTCTGCATCCCAGGCCAATGTTACATCCACTGCACCACCACCTGGTCAAGCAAAAGAAGCATTTTATTTAAAAGGTTATGGTCACCACTCTACACACACCACTCCTTCCATCTTCAACAATAACAAGAAAAACCCTAAAACAACTTGCTTTATTTCCTTTGGAAAGATCTGAATCTGTCAGAACACTCTGAGTTAAACTGTTTTCTATTATGTTCAGCTGGTAAGTGCCAATAGTTATGTGATAATCACTTTGTTCCATCAGTGAGAGAACCAAGGTGTGTGACTATGCTTAATGAGCTTTGCCTTTTTCTTTGATTTGCAATCTTCAACTTGCCCCAAATTATAGCTGGCCTTAATTTCCTCATTTGTGTCACAAATATAACAATGCTTATGTTGTAAATTTTAAGGAAGATTAAATATGTGTATATGCTTGATTAGTGCCTATCTTAGAGTAGGTGTTCAATTAATGTTTATTAACTTTTATCTTTTTTTTTTTTTTTTTTTTGAGCATAGAGGGTTAAGTCTTGAGAATGTGTCTAGATCAATGCTATGAAAAAACAATTGTGGATCAGGCATATCTATACCAAGAGAGCATGGTGCCAAATGTTTCCTCCTTCAGGATCGGGTCAGGGTGGGGATGTGCAGTGAGGGACGCTGGGAAATGCCAGATTCTGACTCACGGAGACCACCGCTTGCCTGGTGGCCCATGGGTGGTCAGTGCAGACACATGCAGATCAGAGGACTGGCTCTGGCCCCTGGCTCCCTGGGCGATCTCTCCAGGAACATCTGCTTTCTGGAGAGAGGCAGGTCAAATGGCTTAAGGAAAGCTCAGGGTCAGATGGGAGAAAATGAAGTTGCTTAAGCCCTAGGCTTAAATTCCCCAAAAAGGCACATGGTATACTAAGTAGCATTTTTTTAGAGAAATGTAATTCCTGGACCTTGGTCTGATAGTCTGGGGTGTGTTCCTGAGTCAAGATGGGTTGTGTGGCTTGAAATAAATAAAGGCAGAGTCTTCAGATCAGGCGGAGTGGATGGGGGAGTTGTTGCTTTTGTTTCATGATTTATGCTCTTGTTTTAGCCCCGGGTAATTCCTTTCGATTTGAATGCCCATTCTCATTTTCAGACATGCAGACAGAACACGTGTCATAAAATTGAGCTTCACTCCTACCGTGACCAGTAGTGGTTCAGATTGTACAGCTAAAGTGCGTCAATGGGAGCTTCTCATTTCTAGACTTTTCTCATTTTTAATGTCCTAGGCACAGCAAGCTTCTCATTTTTATGTGGAAATTTGAAGAAATATTTCTTTTTCCTCATAGACATCCTCTAAAAATACCGTGGGACCTGGGATGTAGGTGCCTTGTTATTTATAGCTTTTGCTGGTTGAGTGTTTAAAATGGAAGGATAGAAGAGTTCACTGTTTTTTCTGTTGTTAATTTTATGTGTGTATGGTATCCATAACTAGAGCATATTGCCTTGGGGATAGAGACTAAATATTTTAGTCTTATTTTATGCATAATTTCACATAACCTCAGTGCCTTGCAGACTGACTATTGGAATGGTTCAAAGTGAAATGAGAAGATTTTGTTTCCAGTGCTGTATGTATTGAGGTATATGAAGGAAGGAGGTAGTTGGACTCACTTCTATCGACCCCATCCATTTAATTATTCAGAAATATTCATTATTGCCTGACCAGGCAGTGGTGCAGTGGACAGATAGTTGGCCTGGGATGCTGAGGACCCAGGTTTGAAACCCCAAGGTCACTGGCTTGAGTGTGGGCTCAGCAGCTTAACACAGGGTCACCAGCTTGAGTGTGAGATCATAAACATGACCCCGTCATCGTTGGCTTGAGCCTCAATGTCGCTGGCTTGAAACCTAAGTTCACTGGCATGAGTCTAAGGTCACTGGTTTGAGCAAGGGGTCACTCGGTCTGCTGCAGCCCCCCAGTCAAAGCACATATGAGAAAGTGATCATGAACAACTAAGGAGACTAAGGAGCCACAACAAAGAACTGATGCTTCTCATTTTTCTCCCTTCCTGCCTGTCTCTCTTTCTCCCTCGTGTGCACATGCTAAAAAAAATCATCATTTTTTTTAAACAAAGATTGAGGTCCCTATAAGCCAGGTGTTTGTTGAAAGCTGAGAAGAGCAGTGAACAGGACAGACATAGTCCCTACCCTCACAAGACTTAGGTTCTAGTTAATATCATATAAACAATGAGGTTCAGATGATATTGAGATAAATCTTCTAGATGTGCAGCTGCAAGGCATCCTCAAATTCTGATTGTATTTTGAGTTTATTATACACTTTCACCTTTGTTCCCTTTGCTTTCCTCTGGTTCTATTAATTATTCCCCGCCCAATATTTAATTAAGTTTTTTTTTCAGTGTATTTCTGAAATTTAAATACATTTTGGGATTTCCACTAAAAGTTAAGACCTAATCAAGTATCCTAATCAAACATGGAGAATCTTCCTCTACTTTTTCTTCAAGCTTCCTGAGAAAGACAAGAATGCCATGCAAACTTTACTTCCACGGGCCTGTACACTGCCAGAGGAAGGAAGTTTAAAGGGAAACATAATTCGTAGCAGGAAAAACACCAGGGAGATGAAAAACAACAACAAGAACAAGTATCAAGACACTTGAAAAGAAGGACTGGGTCCCAGCCTGCAAGACAGCTCTGGCCAAAGAACAGAAAACACCAGGGCTTAGAGTAGCTGAAAATACATAGAAACATATTTCAGTTTTGAGAAAAGGTCTCGTAGGAGATTTAGTGGCTGTGAAAAGCCCCCTATTATTCCACATAGGCAGAAGCCTTAAAATAGCCCATTTGTAGCCCTGGGAAATCCCATCCCCAGGGGTCTCCGTTCATCTGCGCTCAGCCAGCAGCTGCCGAAAACCTGCTTTGTGCAAGCACAGTAGTCCAGGTGGAGACGGGAAGCAAGACCCAGACTCAGCCTGGACGGTTTCCGGTCCACTGTGGAAGCAGACGTTTAAGCAGGGACTTTCCTGACATCTGTGATGAGACCTGGCAAGCCCAGGTTACCACGGGTGGCTTAGAGAGTAGGCATGGAGTTTGGGTGGCGGGAGAGAGGGAGGGGGCACCAGAGAAGAATTTCTGAAACAGGGGATACCTGAGCAGAGTTTCCAAAGAGTGAGTAACGAGCAGCCTTATGTCAGCGAAGTAGTATAATCATTATAAACCATTTAAAAAAGCGAACGAGGACTTCTATGAAATGATTTACCCAATGTTGAAACTCTCAGAGTTGAATCCCAAAGACAGTAATTATATCCCAGGTCTGCCGGTACCCCCCTTGCCAAAGAGCAGGCACAAAGCCATTGGAAAATGTGTGGAGCGATCCACCTGCAAATACGTTCACGTTAGACTCTGCCAGTTGGATTCCCTGAGTAGCATGTTCTCCACAGATGAGGGTCTGATCAGCTAGTTTCCTGACTAAAAAGTCCTGTTGCTAGAGCTCTTTCTCATTGCCAAGTAGCCAGAATTATCCTTGTGAGGGTAACTGCACTTCTACTTCCTTCACTGGGTCACCTGCACCAGGTCCACAGCCCTCCCACGGGGTTAAATGAGGACGGCTGGGGAAATCCCCGGCGATTCCATGAACCCTTTCCCGGACGGTGTTAATCACCGAACTCGCATTGAGAGACACCAGCTTGTTTCTTTTGTAAACTCTATTGCTGATAAGATGAATTAGTTGCTTCTCATTCTTAGGAAATCAAATAAATCCTGTCAAAGTCAACGGAGGTGAAAACTCACGACCTCTTCTTGTTTGGGGTAGTTTCCCTTTCGGAAGAATGCCTTATAGGCACAAAATAATTTTGGGAATGGGAAGTTAGGGTCTCTCACTTCTCTGAAAGTTGTATCTGTTCTGAGAAATACCAAAAAAAAAAAAAAAAAAAAAAAAAAAGGTTAAACTTCTGAATAAATCTCTTACACAATATTTACACAATTTAAGAATTTGGGGATTTTCTTTATTATGCTCTTATTATAGAAGATTCTCTGTTCATACTTTTCCTCTCTATCCTTCCACTGCTGCCAAAGAGAAGGGGAGGCAGAAAGAAGCCTTCCCCGTTACCATAGAGCATACTGGACTGCCCGGCAGTCAGCCATTCAAGCTTTTGTTCACTTGGGATGCACCAGTGCTGGGACTGCGGTTCAGCTTGGAAGGGTTTCGGCCCCATCGGCATCTCCATCAGACCCACTTCAAATAAATACAGAAGCTAAACAAAAACTGAAGACTTGCAATGCACACACAGCTTCAAAACGAGAAGCCTTCCCACCATGGTGTCCACCCTCTGAGTACCAGGAAGCTCTTGAGAAATTCCAGCACAGATTTGCAGGGAGCAGCTGTACCCTCTGTTTTTGGAGCGTAGGGCAGGTGCAGTGACTTGAGTAGCAGGAACTGTTTTCAGTCAGGCTGACACGATGCTTTAATTTCATGCTTTGCCAGGGTTCCCTTCAGAGTCGTCTAAATCCTATTAAGCTGTCATGGGATGTATTTCTGGGTTTCTTTTCTCAATTTTACTTATTTTGAGAGAGTTAGCACAGGGCCCACATTGCGACATAAGAGTCCAATTTGTAACCCTGCTGTTCTTGCTCAGCTCGTCGGAGCCTGCAGAAGCCAGCTCCTGCTTCCTGTTTCTGTAGGATGACAATGTCGAGCAGTTTGTAGATGTGGCTTGGACATGTTGAGGGGAAGTCCCATTCACATCTTTCAGACGGCTTCCTATAACTACTGGCAGGCAGAGGCAGAGGTCAATGCCATTGTCATTTCAGTCCCTATGGCTGGACCTGTTTGCTGCACCCTCAAATATAACTTGGAATCGTGTCTTCATCGTCTAATGGAAAAGCAGGTAGTGCTTGTACTCCGGGGTGTTATGAATGGAAAGTTTGCGTGTGTCTCCCCTCCTCCCCCAAATTCATATGTTGAAGCTCTAACTCTAAACTGGGGTCTTTGATGACCTAAAGATTGAATTTATGTTCTCATAAGAAGAGTAAGAGACCAGGACTGTCTCTTTACAGTGTGAAGATACGATAAGAAGGCAGCCATCTGCAAGCCGGAAAGGGGACCTCACCAAGAAATGAATTTGCTGGGACCTTGAACTTATACTTCTCAGCCTTCTGAACTGTGAGAAAATATATTCCTATTCTTTTAAAAGATTTTATTTATTGATTTTGGAGAGAGAGAAAAAGAGAAATGGGTATAAGAATGGGAAGCATCAACTCATAGTAGTTGCTTCTTGTTTGTGCCTTAACCAGGCAAGTCTGGGGTTTTGAACCAGCAACCACAGCATTCCAGGTCAATGCTCCTTCCACTGAGCCACCACCAGTCAGGTTACATTGCTGTTCTTCAAACCACTCAGTCTATGGCATTTTGTTTAGCAGCCCAAGCAGACTGAGACAGCTGCCATTACTATTATTGCACGTAAGTCTCACTGAACCCTAAGAAACAGAAGTGATCTCAACTCTATGAATGGGTGAACTGAGACTCAGAGAGGTTCAGTAACATTCCTGCCCCAGGATGCAAGGCCATGGAGACTGACTACAACATACAGGTCTGAGGCTAGAGCAAGGACTCATTCACAGCTACACTGTCTAATATGGGAGTTACTAGCCACATGTGGAATTAAATTTCAATAATACTTTAGTCTCTTAGTTGCCTCATTTCAAAAGCCCGATAGCCATGTGCCGCTAGTGGCTAACAAGGTGGACAGTGCAAATACCTATTTCCAGCCTTACAGGAAATGTTATCTGATGGTGCTGGACCCCCCCTTTGCCGAGCAACTCAAGTGACTTAAGAGAGTCGGGGTGCCATTCTATTCCCCACAGGTTGAGTAGGGAGAAAGCACACACAAGAAGCACTACAGAGAAAAGATTTGGGTTATCATCAGAACCATAAATAACTGTTAAATCATATACAAGCTAAAAGCATATGAGTTAAGAGCTAGAAAGTCAAATGGTGATGGTTGTGGGGAGAGGAGAGTGGGGAGATATGGTTTGATGTGTGTCGAGTGTCAATATGAAAGATGCACTGAGTTACGGGGCATGAATAGTGGTGACGGTTGTATAACAATGTAATTGTATTTAATACCACTGAACTGTACACTTGAAAATGGTAAAAATGGTAAATCTTATGTTATGTGCATTTTACTGCAATAAAAAGACTTTACTGTATAAATATTCCTATGTAAATAATTACTGCAACATAAAAAAAAAAAATAAGGAAAGTTAATTTCCCTTTTCTCATATCCATTTTCTTCCCTCTCCCTAAGGTTTGGATTTTGAGATAATTCCAGGGTGCCTTGTGGTTCTAACTTAAATTCAGTGTCAGGGAAGGGCAGTGAGACCTTTGAAAAAACCTGACCTTGAGGTGTGGTCTCTGGGCAAGTTTGAGTGTCAAGGTCATCCAAAGAGCAGGCAAGCTGCACCCACAGTGGGCTGCAGAATATCCTAGCAGCAGGGCATCCTGTGGCAGTGAGCGATATGGCAACAGTGAGCGACTGGTTAGACACTGGCTTTCTCTCTGCCTGGCACTTGCAAGTAATACTGGCTCTCAACTACTCTTAAATCTGGAGAGTTACTTGTGTAATTTGGGGGAATATGTTTTTGTTTTGTTTTTTTAATAATTTTATTTTTTTAATGGGGCGACATCAATAAATCAGGATACATATATTCAAAGATAACATATCCAGGTTATCTTGTCGCTTAATTATGTTGCATATCCATCACCCAAAGTCAGATTGTCCTCTGTCACCTTCTATCTAGTTTTCTTTGTGCCCCTCCCCCTCCCCCTTTCCCTCTCCCTCTCCCCCCTCCCCCCCAGAACCACCACACTCTTATCAATGTCTCTTAGTCTCACTTTTATGTCCCACCTACGTATGGAATAATGCAGTTCCTGTTTTTTTCTGATTTACTTATTTGGGGGAATATGTTTTAAGAAGAAAATATTAGATTTTCTGCTAATACACTAGGTCTTAAGTGATTACCCAAAGCTGTATGACTGCAGTTGTGTCCTGTTTTAGACCGAGTCAGATTACTTGCCCTTACGACTTTGGCTACATATGGTCATCATCCCGGAAGCTGCACTAAAGAGCTGATGGGTCCAACCCTAGAGGTTCTGATTTCGTTGGTCTGGGGGGCCTGGGCATTTGGGCTTAAAAAACTCTCCCAAAACTCCTTAGGTGATTTTAACGTGCCTGCAAGTTTGAGAACTATGAACCATGACATAGAGGTTGTATCAAACATTTTAATGAGTATGAAGTGTTCAGAAGATTACCTGGCATATGGTAGACAGTAAGTATTACTGTTTTTGTTGTCGCTATTGGCACATGGCTGAAACCAGACCGAAGTCTGAATACATGAACAGACAGACTATCTCAATACTCACACACTAACCATAGCCCGACCAAAGACCCAGTTCAGGTTGCTAATTGCTTGGATCAGTTCTCTGGTTACTCACTCATGACTTGTGTTTCTCTTTCTTCTTAGGTAATTAACACTGAGAAGGGGGACATTTGAGGTCTGTCTTTTAAAAGGTTTAGTGGCCCTGGCTCCTGAAATAAGAAAGGCAAGTTTGTGAAATTGAAATGTTTATGTGTTAACACTTCCAAATCTTAGAAGAAAATTTTCAGATGAGTAGATGATGAGCCTCAGGAACAGGTTAAATGGAAACACGATTGCCAACTATTCTTCCCGGATGAGGACGTCAGTGCTGGTCACCGTGCACGAAGCTCCTCTCATTGCAGAGCCCTGTTAGAAGACCCAATGCGTGATTATAGTACAAAATGCAAGACCTCAAACTTCTTAATCAAGGTGCTTATAATCTTTATTCATAATATACCCAGAACTCTAATGAGAGTAAACTTCATTTCCTAGGCTTCTATAAAGATTTGTTTCTAGAACTGTAGAAAGTCGATTTACTTTTTACTAAACCAGATTTCTACCCACTCACTGTGTGGCTTGTTGTTCATGCATTACGGTGCTAGTGGGCTTCTCGCTCTTCTTCCTTAAAAAAAGAATCATCTACATAAAAACAAAAGCATACTATTTTCTTCTATCCAATTGTTACTGTTTTCAAGTTTTACTTCTGCTTTTAGGAGTTGAAATTGCCAAGTAAATTGTTTCAGGATGGGCTGAAAAATCTCCCTCCTTCGCTTTTGTAGTTTATACACGGTCGCTGAAGAACTCTGGGGACAAACTGTGGCAGCAGACCCTTGTTTTCATTTTGCTCAGTTATTGCAACAGAATGATCCCGCTGTCCTCAGTCAATTGGGGAGCACAGTGTACACTAGACATGCAATTTAAGATTTTTCTTACAAATCGTTAAACTCTGGTTCGAGCTGTCACAGGAAGGCCAGGCTGGAAATATTACACAGTAGCTCCGTCCCTCCAAACGGAAAAGTACACAAAGTCTCAACACATACTACTTACTGCAAGAGCTTTTTGGCTCCGGCTGGGAAGGCAGACTTTCCAGCGTCCCTGGTGCCTCTTCTCAAGTATAAAACTGGGACCTCTCCCTGCTGACACAGTTTTTGTTTTTGTTTTGTTTTTTGGCTTATTTGCGTTGACAGTTCTGTCCTCACGAGAGCTGTGAAAGGTGACACTTAGAGGCTTACTTTATGAGTGATCTTTTTGCAACTTAATTATGCCTAGGGGTCTTTTCTGTAAACTAACTACTAAGATAAAAGAAGGGGCCAACTGAGTTTCCATGGCTATGCTGTCAGTCCTGTGCTCATTTGTGTCCTTCATTTCTCCCCAGGCGTATTTATGGAACTACACTGGTGCCTGGCACTGTGTTAGAGGACAGCCCAGCGGGAAGAGCTCTGACGAACACCTAGGGAGACTCCTCTTACTATCTAGGTAGCCCAACCATGAGACTTGGTGCTCTGCTTTTGGGAAGATGACACGGTCCCAGATGTCACCATGCCATTTGCTTTGACCTGTGAATTGCGCAAAAGTGACACACATTGTTTTTATCTGGGAGCTTTCAGGACCAAGACTTGGTCAACCATCTCTTCCTTTGCCTTCCCTCTTTTGTGAGCCTAACGATGTCCCCAACTTGGGCTGCTCCTTCCATTCAGGTGCAAGAGTGAGGGCAGGGAGGGATAGAGGGGAGCTGACCCCGGAGGGCCAAGAGATCACTCTTGAGATTATGGACTCATTTGTTACCCCAATGTCACTCAGCCCATCCTGACCAACCCAGTGGGCTGGGACTGCAGGTGCACACTCTGGCCACAGCCCTACCGCTGCAGGACTGAAGTCTGAAAGCTCACTTCCTGCTTCACCCCCACCTCGGTTGGGACCCAGCAGAGCCTGCGTCATCCGTTCAGCCAGGTTCTTTTCCTTTTGAAACTTTCCCAAGTGAAACATGCCTCCTGCACGCTTCCATTACTCACCCGGGGTCGCTGCTGCTCAGAGGGAGGAGCTGGGAATGTGGGAGGGGAAGGGGACCGGAGAGAGCTGGGGAAGTTAGAGCAAAGAGCTAAGGGAGTTTCTTCGGGGCGACATCTGCAGGGACTTCTGCTTGTCCTGCCCCAGATGTCACAGCTCACAGCTGCTTCCAATCATCAGATGCACGCATTTCCTGTCCAAACCAAGGAATAAAAAGGAAGAGACACACATCACCAGATCTCCCATTCCCGCCCGCCCCCCCACTACGCCCCTCCTCCTCCAATTCTCCAGATTTATATTCCGGATATAAAGAAACAAATTCAGAAAGATGTGGTTTTTCAGTTTGGAAAAACACAATGCGTTTTAGAAATTGTTTTGTTTTCTGAAGGAAGAGCTCCTTCTAGGCTCAGAAGTGACTCTGGAATTGGTGTAACTGCTCCATCTGCAGTGGGCGTTGGCCCCCGGTTCCAAGCTTGATGCCTGATCTGTGCTCAACCTGCTCCCGGGTGGAGGGAGGACTAGGGAGCACTACCCGGAAGCGGGAAGCGGGAAGCGGGAGCTGGAAGTGGCCAAGGCTCTGTGGTTTGAGCCTCAGCTTATCCTTTAGCCCATTGGTTTGGTGAAAGCAGCATTCATTTAATCATTCCGCAAATACTAAGTGCCTACTACCTGCCAAGCTTTCTATTGATACATAGATGCTAGAGATAGTGGATTTTCTGATTTCTCTCCAGCTTTTCAATGAATATATAAAGCACGGTACCTTTTTCTTTAATGCTCTCATCAGAATTATATAGAGGACCTTAAGAATCCAGTTCATCTTTAGATGATCATCAGCCTGCTTCAGATGGTGCCACAGGTTGAGTTTCTAAGGAAATGGATTCTGATACCGAATGTCCACGCACAGAGTTTCCTGTGTTCGTGGGGTGGTGTCCGCAGTCACCTCTATGAGGAAGTGAGGGATGCAGAATTGAGTGTGGGGAGAGGCTGGGCTGGGATATAGCCACTAGGGAGGCCCAGCCAACCCCACGGGAGCTGAGGAGCTGAGATGGTCCTTTGATGTTCGGCTGGGATAAGAGGGCTTCTTTTCTCCTTGCCAACATCTTCCAGTCACTGGATGTGGGCAGCTCCTGAGAAGGGAATGGGACCTTGGGAGAGGCCCTATTTGCTGGAAGGCATGTCCAAAATGCCACTTGGGTCATCAGCCACCACTTCCAGGAACTGGTGGTTGAATGTATCCATCCCTGAGGTATTCTGGGCAGCCCAGCGTAGCAGCAGCCCCAGTGGAGAGGATCCAGGCAGGACCACCCCTAACCATCACTTTTTCCATAAAGGATTGGACTGAGTCAAATTGTGAGCTAATAGAACTTGTTTGTCTTCAACCCTCATATTCTCACTATACAGCTTTCTCTGCTGTCCTCATTTCACTCACTGAGAAACCACTGATCAGATAAAAATCTCTGAAAAAATATTGGGATTTTTAATTTGCTTGAAGGAGAAGACTGTCATCCTGGGGGAATGTGTTTGTACTAATGCTTCAAAGCAACGATGTTTATGTGCAGATAGCACTTTAGAGGTGATAACTCCATGTGCATGTCTTACCCTTTCCAGAAGTGCCATGTATCACAGGTGCAGCACGGAGACAGAAAGAAATGAAAGGTCATGTCCAAGGTGCCCCAGGTGCTGCGTGCAGGGTTTGAGCCCAACTCGAACACCTTCTTCTATAGAAGGTGGCCTCTAAGTTTTAGGCATCCAGCTGGTGAGCAGGGGAGAGATTTCAGGGGCGGGAGACCATTTCTGCCTAAAGCCCAACCTTGATCTTGTTTGCAGGTTGCAACGTTACTGAACTACAAGGCTACTTTTTAAGTTAAGTGGGTTTGCTTTCCTTCTTCGTTGTTCTTTGGGAATGAATGTCTGCATTCGGTTTTTACTAACAATATGAATTTTGGGTCATTGAAAAGACAATGTTCATTGATAGACTGATTGGATCGATCCATTTCGCAAAAAATTTTGATTAAAGAGTATGTGCCAGGCAGAATGCCAAGAACGGAATAGAAAGTGGTTTGTTTTACCTCTTCTACTGAAGCTTTCATTCAGAAGTCTGTTTCAGAAAATCATAGAAGAAAACCATAGAAGAACAGTTTTATAATTAGGAATTCCTTGAGAACATATCTCACTGGTTTCAGTTTCCTTCTCTGAAAGATTTGGACGAGAGGATAAGATTGGGTGGATAGAGGTGGGCACACCTGAACATCTTAAATTCAGTTTGCTATAAAATCCAATCTCTTAAACATAAGGCATCTGAAATTTTTCCAAATGAGTATATGTTATTTGGAAGTTTAGTAAAACTTAATGTGTGTATAAAGATCACAACGGGACATTTATAGGATGCAATCACCAGTTATTTGTTTAGGTATTTTTTTTCTATTATGTATGATAGGGTTGACCATTTTTAGAGTGATGTGATATCTAATCAAAATAAAAACAGAATCAAAATTAAAATACTACTAATAATAACTCTGTGTCTCAATAGATAAAAGTTTGCTTCTTTGTTTAAGACTTAGGACATTTATGTCAAGTTAGCAAATTTGTCACATTGAACTATTCCTGGGAACAGAAATTTCTAGTAAGTGCTTCTCTTGTGAGCTTTGCTTGTAAAAAGCATTTCCAAGAATGCAAATCACCTTTATTGCACCCAGGAAGCCAGATATGAGACATGAAGTCTATATAGACAAGGAGACGGAGTATTTTCATTCACTTGAATTCATGGTTGTTCATCAAGATGGAAGGGGAGTTGGATCAAACTTCTGGAAGGACATCATGCTGTGAGGAGGGGCAAGCATGCCCACAAGCTCTCAGAGGGTGACTGGAACTGGAAGATGGGTGACTGTCCCTCAGGCTGGTGAGAGAGCTACACAGGGAACCAGAGCCAAGCAGCTGCTATATGGTGACAAGTTTTGGGGAAAAGGAGAAATGTTTAGAGTGGATTTTTATACAGTTTTAATGTGTTGTGTCTCCCCCATAAAGCTGACAGCAAAGTTCAGTGTTACCTCTTAAGGTCTTTTGGTGACAGAATAAAAGCTGAGTAATGGCTGTCTCTTTAGTCAGAGAGAGGCATGCCTAGAGAAAGGTCTAGAATTGGTGGCATTATGTGCTTATCATAGAAGAACTATCTACACACCAATGGGTTTGCACAGTCCCCTCAGTGTTGGGGAGATGGGATTTGTAACCCAAGAACATGCCAAGGATTGAGGAATTAGAGCCCTTAGTTTAATCCTCTCGGTTTATTGGTGAGAAAACTGAGGAACAAAAAAGTTAGCTCACCTGCTAAGTGCCCCACAGCTGACTGACTGGTGCAGAGCTGGACTAGATTCAGAATCCTGAAATCCTGACTGCTATTCCTCTAGTGTTTTTTCTCATATCGACTGCGCACACGCTGGTCTTTGAGAAATAGAGGGGAAATGGGTAATTAACTTAGCCTAGGAAAAACTGATAAAGGAATTCCTTCTCTATGTAGCTATGAGAAAGGTGATTGGCATATATAATATGTATATAAATTTTCCTGGTGTATGATGACATTATTTGCTTGATGAGGAAATCTTGAAAATTCAAATTATGAGGAATGCTTTGCACCTAAAATCAGCAGATTATCAAGGCTTAAAATTCCTCCTTTATTCTTATGTCATCTCAGAAGGCTTGGCTTTGATGTTCTGAGGTGCTACTGCATGTTTATATTGCTGCATAATGGTATTTGGACCCTTTGAATTCAGATAGTGATCGAGACAAGCATTCTGACCATGTAAACGACATTTCGGCTCACAATTTAACCAGAATTAGGTTGGTTCTTTCTAACGGAACGTGTTTATATAGTGAGACAGCTAGCTTGAAATTGATGACAGGACAGCCATGTCCCATTCCTCTAATCTTCCAAGAGTCTAAAATATGATTTTACTGACCACACAGCTGCACAACAGTGAATTAAAGTAGTATTTAAAGAATTTTTTAAGAAACTTTCTTGGGGGGAAAATATGTTTTCTGATAGAAGTAATCTCTATGTCTTCAAAGATGGTTTTAGTGAATGAGATCAGAGATATACCATCTCAGCTCTTTATGTCTAAGATTCCATTTTTTTATTACATCAATCCAGAATGTGAATGAGCTCTTTTGAGCGGTAGAGCCTCAAGACATTTTTTTCCCTTTAAAATAATAATGGCCTCAAACCTCGCTCTTCAGATCCTCCGTCTCTCCTTCTTTCATGGCTTCAGAAATGGTGCAATCTGCCTCTGTCACGCCAGCTAGATCTCAGTATCTCAGGGAAAAGGAATCTACAAATTATACCGGCAGATTTTTTCACATGAAGTAGATTGTAGGACCCTTAACCACAGGGAGTCTGAATCAATCTCCTTTCAAGGGAAGCTCCCTGGGCCGTCAGAGATCCTGAGGCCTTATTGGAATCCGGGAGTGCTTCCCATTGCGGGCCACGTGATGAGTACGTTTCCAAGTCTCAGAGGCGTTCTCTCAAAGCACTAATGAAATATAAGACTATTGGCTACTAAAAGATGGAATTTTAATCACAGGCTGAGAAAAATTTATCAACTCTCTTTGTAGAAATGTTCACGGTTGAAGACCGCGTGGTCCCTGCTGGACGAATGACCAAGACTACAGCTATTAAACAATAGTTGAGATGTTAACTACGGATTCACATGGCATGCCTCTCTATTCTAATTCCAAGCTGAAGTCTCAGATGATGACTCTTCACTTTTTACTTAAGAGTTAATAAGAGCAAAGGTACTTTCAAAAAGCCCAGATAGCCTAAGAATATTTTAGAAGATATTCATGTGAAAGAATAAATTAGAGGGAAGAAATATTTTCTCTTCAGAGGAGTCCTCTCTTGTCGCCTATTTATTTTTGTCTGGTCTCCTTTTTATCCGCACTGCAATTTACATTGAAGAACTGTCCTTTCTGTCTTTTTAGTCTTCATTTGTGTGGAGTTATTTAGTCTTCATTTGGGTGGGAATTACCACCCATATCTAACAACCGATTGGCTAAAAGCTCAGGGCCTTTCCCCCTCTACCGTGATTGGCATGGGCGAGCATGTGAAAATCCAGTTGTTTGGGGGCCTGGGAATTTTCTTTGATGGTTGAGAGAGAATGAATCATCCTCTCCCATGCTTTCTCCTCCTTCTCTTTCACTTGCAAAGTAATGAATCTTGAGGGTTTTTTTTTTCTCCAGTAAAATTCATTTTATAATGATAGGACAGATGCTTAAAAATTTGGATACATCCTGGCTTGTGTTCTTAAAATTTTCCATGGAAAATTCAAGCCCAATCCACAGTGACCCATTCAGCAAGTATTTGCTTAGTGCTAACGTCCTCTGAAGCTGTGCGATAGGTCAGCCGGGCTTCTAATCCAGGATTCTCCGCTGAGTTTAGGGAAGCTGAACATGGTGAATATATGCTCTATCCGTGCGTGGAGGTCACGTGAGTTTTTAGAGAGGCTGACGGGGTGGGTCTCCAGAGATCTTTATTTCCCAAGTTTTTAAGGCCAAAGAACTCTTGATTTTAGGAAGTTGTAGTGCAGTGAATCTCCTGAAAAGTTTCAGAATTTAGCCATCTAAATCTAACATAAACTAAAATTTTGTACTCGAGTTCAACCTCATTTGACAGTCCCACCCATTGACAATGTTGCCTGTGGATATAAACATAATGGACTCTCGCCATCTTAGTTTTTTCCCCACACACAATGCAGTGAGCACGATTTGCAGAGTCCGTAGCTTCCACCCTTTGCTTGACACAACAGAATCCCTGTGCACAAACCTTTGATCTCTGAACCCCCTCCTCCCTTTTATAGCCTAGCTAGCCAAGTATGCTGGCTAACTATGCTTAGAATTGCTTGTTTAAAAATCTGACTGGGTCTCATTTTACCCAGTGGCAGTGAGTTCTTTGGTCCTAACCTGTCATAGAAAAGATTCTTAGAGCTATTTCCTAGCCCTCCCTATCACTAAGATATGGTAGACCTTTTTTTTTAAAAAAAAAAACATTTTATTTATTCATTTTACAGAAAAAGGAGGGGCAGGGAGTGAGAAGTATCAATTCATAGTTGCTTCATTTTAGTTGTACACTGCTTGCTTGTTGTATGTGGCTTGACCGGACAAGCCCAGGATTTTGAACCTGCGACCTCAGCGTTCCAGGTCGACGCTTTATCCACTGCGCCACCACAGGTCAGGCTGGCTTCACATGTTAATAACTGTATATTTTTCTGTGATAGCTGTCTGCAGTAAAACTAACAAGAGGAAAATTTCAAATTACACTTTTCTTCTTATGAAGAATTTATTAATATTTTTAACGTTGAGTTCTAAGGTAAAAAAAATAATAATTTAGCATCAATTCATTATACCAATACTGGATGTCATGTATTAAGGATTTCCTGGTCGAGAAAACATCATATAAAAGACGAGCTTTAATGTGAGAGACAGTGTGAAAGTGCAAAGAATATAATTGGCCACCATTGACCTTGGGAGGTTCTTAAACTCTGAGTGTCAGTGTCATCTTCTGTTAAAGTGGGGATTTCCATAAAAAGAGACCTAGAAGATTGGCTCATGAAACATAGTTGGTGATTATTAATTGTTAGCTTTCATCCTCTTCTTTAAGCTTCTTATCTCTTCTGCTCTTATTTTACCTGTTGCTGCTGTACCTGGAAGTTACCCGAAGAAGGATGCAGTCCACAGAATTTAAACCCCACAGCATTACTTGTGTTAATACACGGGATATGATTAAAAACCACAGTAGAATCTCTCCCCACCCCCACCAGGAAGAGCGCTGAGTGACTTGCCCAGACTACCTGAGACTTGTGTGAACGTGGAGTAATAAGAACCACAAATGATGGGAGTGAAAATGGATACGATGACTTTGGAAAGTTTTCCAGAATTATTACTTTTTTTCCTTTTAGGTCTTGCTGTCCCTAAGGTCAAGCTTTTGAACTTCAGGAAAAATAGTTTTAAAAAAATAAAAGTAGATGACAGTAAATACTTTTGAGAATAAGTTGCTACTAAGTAGAGTTTTGAACAGGCAGAAAATGTAGGCTTTCCTTCTACAGGAAAGTTTAATTCTGTAAAATGTCTTTGCTTTCTAGACATTTATGCCCTAGATACAGCAGGGTTTTACATTGGGAAATAAAGTCTTCATATTGGACCACTTCCCGTGATGTAAGACAATAGCTCAAGGTTTATCTATCGACCCTGAGCTGGAGCTTCTCCACACAGTCTTCCTGCAGGGCCATGGTAGAAGTGCCAGCCAGCTTTCATATGCTGATGGCCTCCAGATCTGCTTAAGTATTTTTGTTTGCTTCTCAGGGCCAGCAAGTGTCCTAAGGGGCACTTCGCTTAGCCATTCGGTTTCTGCACTATTTTCTGGTGCTGACATGATGGTTATGGTAGATGTTGGGAAGGTTCTGTAGGAGTGGCAAGTAGGGTTTCTGGGGAAGTCATGACTTGAAGGGCTTCCCCGAATCTTTGCTGAGGGCAGGACACACGTGCTAATGTGTAGGTTGAACATGCCATCACCTGACAGGGCATGGCAGAGTGGCCACACATTCTTAGGCAAGACCTTCTTTTTGAGAAATTCTTCTACATTATGTCTTGGCATTATCATTTATTATTATTATTATTATTATTATTATTATTATTTATTTTTTATTAAGTAAGTGGTGGGGAGGCAGAGAGACAGACTCCTGCATGTGCCTCAATTGGGATCTGCCCAGCAAGCCCTAGACTAGGGGTGGGGTAGGGGAATGCTCTGCCCATCTGGGGGCTGCTGCTTCGTTGCTGGGCAGCTGAGCTATTTTAGCACCTGAGGGGAGGCCATGTAACTATCCTCAGCATCTGGGGCCAACTCACTCGAACCATTTGAGCCATGGCTGCAGAAGGGGAAGAGAAATTGAGAGAGAGAGAGAGAGAGAGAGAGAGAGAGAGAGAGAGAGAGAGAGAGAGAGAAGGAAGAGGAAAGGTGGAGGAGCAGATGATCGCCTCTCCTGTGTGCCCTGACCAAGAATCGAACACTGGACTTCCGCACTCTGAGCCGATGCTCTACCGCTGAGCCAACCTAAAAAATTGCATTATATAAACTGAATAAATCCTCCCATCCCTCCAACCAGTTTCTTTATACAGTCACTTTACCCGCCCCCAGTTTTATTACAATATGATTGATCTATAACACTGTATAAGTTTAAGGTGTTTAACCTGTTGATTTCATACATTTATATATTGCAAAAGAATTACTACCACCATGCCATCACATAATTACTAAATCATTTTGGTAGTAAGAACATTTAAGATTACTTTCTTAGTGACATTCAAGTATATGGTAGAGTATTATTACTTATAATGACCATGCTCTATATTAGACCCAGAACTTGTTCATCTTGTATCTGGAAATTTTAGCCTTGACCAACATTTCCCACACACATCTATTTTCTGTTTCTTGAAGTTTAGGTTTTCCAGATTCCACTCATAGATGATATCAATGCAGCATTGTTCTTCTCCCTCTGACATTTCACTAAGCATATGTCGTCATCTTTAAGAACAAGTTCCAGTAGCTAAAAGTTATTAAATAAAAATGAAATGTTTTCCTGGAGCTCTTAAAAAAATTAATGGGAATCCAGGTTATGACTAAGAGAAAAATTCCCCTTCTTACCTCCTCTGTTGTCTTATAACCTTTGACATATGGCAACTGTGTCCGCAAGACAAAAGGTTCCTTTACCAGATCAGATCCTGCACTGATACATCTTTCTCTCTTCTTATTTCTTGTTTCTATGTTGAGAAATAGACTAGCTACATAAACTGTGTTTTGTATACCTTCCTCATTTTCTACTTGCTGGTATAGTTTGTATAAGATTGAGATTTTTCTCTTCTTTTTTTCTGTTATTTATTTATTTATTTATTATTAATTTTAATGGGGTGACATTGATAAATCAGGGTACATATGTTCAGAGAAAACATCTCCAGGTTATTTTGTCATTTGATTATGCTTCATTCCCATCACCCAAAGTCCAATTGTCTTTTGTCACCTTCTAACTGGTTTTTTTTGTGCCCCTCCCCTCCCCCAACACCCTTCCTCTCCCCCCCACCCCAACCACCACCACACTCTTGTCCATGTCTCTGAGTCTCTTTTTTTTTTTTTTTTTTACAGAGACAGAGAGAGAGTCAGAGAGAGGGATAGACAGGGACAGACAGACAGGAACGGAGAGATGAGAAGCATCAATTTTTAGTTTTTCGTTGCACATTGAGACACCTTAGTTGGTCATTGATTGCCTTCTAATATGTGCCTTGACCATGGGCCTTCAGCAGACCGAGTAACCCCTTGCTTGAACCAAAGACCTTGTGTCAAGCTGGTGAGTTTTTGCTCAAACCAGATGAGCCCACGCTCAAGCTGGTGACCTCAGGGTCTCAAACCTGGGTCCTCGGCATCCCAGTCTGATGTTCTATCCACTGCGCCACTACCTGATCAGGCTCTGAGTCTCATTTTTATGTCCCACCTATGTATGGAATCATATAGTTCTTAGTTTTTTCTGATTTACTTGTTTCGCTCAGTATAATGTTATCAAGGTCCATCCATGTTGTTGTAAATGATCCGATGTCATCATTTCTTATGGCTGAGTAGTATTCCATAGTATATATGTATCAAAGCTTTTTAATCCACTCGTCCACTGACGGACACTTGGACTGTTTCCAGATCTTTGCTATTGTGAACAATGCTGCCATAAACATGGGGGTGCATTTCTTTTTTTGAAACAGTGCTATGGTGTTCTTGAGGTATATTCCTAAAAGTGGGGTAGCTGGGTCAAAAGGCAGTTTGATTTTTAATTTTTTTTTTTTTTTACAGAGACAAAGAGAGAGTCAGAGAGAGGGATAGGTAGGGACAGACAGACAGGAATGGAGAGAGATAACAAGCATCAATTATCAGTTTTTCATTGTGGCACCTTAGTTGTTCATTGACTGCTTTCTCATATGTGCCTTGACCTTGGGGCTACAGCAGACCGAGTAACCCCTTGCTCAAGCCAGTGACCTTAGATCCAAGCTGGTGAGCTTTTTGCTCAAACCGAATGAACCCATGCTCAGCTGGTGACCTCGGGGTCTCGAACCTGGGTCCTCTACATTCCAGTCCGATGCTCTATCCACTGCGCCATCACCTGGTCAGGCCGATTTTTAATTTTTTGAGGACTCTCCATACTGTTTTCCACAGTGGCTGCACCAGTCTGCATTCCTACCAGCAGTGCAAGAGGGTCCCCTTTTCTCCACATCCTCACCAGCACTTATTCTGTGTTGTTTAGTCGATGAGCACCATTCTGACTGGTGTGAGGTGATATCTCATTGTGGTTTTAATTTGCATTTCTCTAATGATTAGTGATGAGTAATTTTTCAGGCCATCTGTATGTCCTCTTTGGAGAAGTGTCTATTGATTTCTTTCATCCATTTTTTTTGATTGGATTGTTTGTCTTCCTGTTGTTGAGTTTTACAAGTTCTTTATAAATTTTGGTTATTAACCCCTTTTCAGATGTATTGTTGAATATGTTCTCCATTGTGTAGTTTGTCTTTTTATTCTGTTCTTATTGTCTTTAGCTGCACAAAAGCTTTGTAGTATGATATAGTCCCATTTGTTTATCCTGTCTTTTATTTCCTTTGCCCGTGGAGATAAATCGGCAAATATATTGCTGCGACAGATGTCAGAGAGCTTACTGCCTATGTTTTCTTCTAAGATGCTTAGAGTTTCATGGCTTACATTTAAGTCTTTTATCCATTTTGAGTTTATTTCTGTGAATGGTGTAAGTTGCTGGTCTAGTTTCATTTTTTTGCAGGTAGCTGTCCAATTTTCCCAACACCATTTGTTGAAGAGGCTGTCTTTACTCCATTGTATGCTCTTACCTCCTTTGTCAAATATCAGTTGTCAATAAAGGTGTGGGTTTATTTCTGGGTTCTCTTTTCTGTTCCATTGATCTATATGCCTGTTCTCATGCTAGTACCAGGCTGTTTTGAGTACAATGGCCTTGTAGTATAACTTGATATCCGGAAGTGTGATACCTCCCACTTTATTCTTCCTTTTCAAGATTGCTGAGGCTATTTGTGTTCTCTTTTGGTTCCATATAAATTTTTGGAATATGTCTTCTATATCTTTGAAGTATGTCATTGGTATTTTAATTGTTATTGCATTGAATTTATAAATTGCTTTGGGTAATATAGACATTTTAATGATGTTTATTCTTTCTAACCACGAGCACGGTATATGCTTCCACTTGTGTGTATCTTCCCTGATTTCTTTTATCAATATTTTATAATTTTCTGAATACAAGTGTTTAATCTCCCTGGTTAAATTTATTGCTAGGTACTTAATTTTTTTGGTTGCAATGGTGAAGGGGATTGCTTCTTTAATTTCTCTTTCTGACAGTTCATTGTTAGTGTATAAAAATGCCTCTGATTTCTGAGTATTAATTTTATATCCTGCCATCTAGCTGAATTCATTTATCAGGTCCAGTAGTTTTTTGACTGAGACTTTAGGGCTTTCTATATACAATATCATATCATCTGCAAATAATGATAGTTTTACTTCTTCTTTTCCAATTTGGATGCCTTTTATTTCTTCTTCTTGTCTGATTGCTGTGGCTAGGACTTCCAGAACTATGTTGAATAAGAGTGGTGAAAGGGGGCACCTCTGCCTTGTTCTTGATCTTAAGGGGATTGCTTTTAATTTTTGCCCATTGAGTATGACATTGGCTGTGGGTTTGTCATAGATGGCCTTTATCATGTTGAGGTATGTTCCCTGAATTCCCACTTTGCTGAGAGTTTTGATCATGAATGGGTACTGATTTTATCCAATGCTTTTTCTGCATCTATTGAAATTATCATGTGGTTTTTCTCCTTTCTTTTGTTTATGTAATTAATCACATTGATTGATTTGTGAATATTGTACCAGCCTTGCCTCCCAAGGATAAATCCCTCTTGATCATGGTGTATGATTTTTTTCATATATTGCTGGATCTGGTTGGCTAACATTTTGTTGAGGATTTTAGCAATTAAATTCACCAGGGATATTGGCCTATAATTTTTTTCTTTGTGTTGTCTTTGCCTGGTTTTGGAATCAGAATTATGCTCGCCTCATAAAAGGAGCTAGAAAGTCTTCCTTCCTCTTGAACTTTTTGGAATAGCTTGAGAAGGATAGGAGTTAGTTCTTCTTTGAATATTTGATAGAATTCACTTGTGAAACCATCAGGCCCAGGACTTTTCCTTCTTGAGAGTTTTTTTGATAACTATTTTGATCTCATTTGTTGTAATCAGTCTGTTTAGGTTTTCTGATTCTTCCAGATTAATTTTTGGAAGATTATATGTTTCAAGGAATTTGTCCATTTCATCTAGGTTGTCTAGTTTTTTGGCGTACAGTTCTTCATAGTATTTTCTTATAATATTTTGTATTTCTGTTATGTCAGTTGCTATTTCTCCACTCTCATTTCTAATTTTATTTATTTGAGTCCTCTGTCTTTTTTTCTTGGTGAGTCTTGTTAAAGGTTCATCGATCTTGTTTACCTTTTCAAAGAACCAGCTTCTGGCTTCATTGATTCTCTGTATTTTTTTTTTAGCCTCTATGTCATTTATTTCCACTCTGATCTTTATTATTTCCTTCCTTTTACTACGTCTGGGCTTTACTTGCTGTTCTTTTTCTAGTTCTTTTAGATTCAGGGTCAAGTTGTTCATTTGAACTTTTTCTAGCTTCTTAAGGTATGCCTGTAATGCTATGAAATTCCTTCTCAGTATTGCTTTTGCTGTATCCCATAAACTTTGAGTTGTTGTATGCTCATTATCATTTGTTTCTAGGAATTTTTTTTATTTCTTCTTTGATATCATTGTTAACCCTTTTGTTATTTAATAACATGCTATTTAGTTTCAAAATGTATGAGTATTTTTCAGTTTTTCTGTTGTGGTTGATTTTTATTAGTTTCATGCCATTTTGGTCAGAGAAGATGCTTGATATGATTTCATTCTTTTTTAAATTTGTTGAGACCACTTTTGTGCCCTAACATGTGGTCTATTCTAGAGAATGTACCATGAGCACTTGAAAAAAATGTATATTCTGCTGCTTTAGTGTGAAAGGTTCTGAAGATAACTATTAAATCCAGTGGATCTAGTGTGTTCTTTCAGGCTGCTGTTTCTTTGTTAATTTTCTTTCTTGAGGATCTATCTAGTGATGTTAGTGGGGTATTGAAAACCCCCCTACTATTATAGTATTGCTGTTGATCTCACCCTTTATATCCATCAAAGTCTGCTTTATATATTTAGGTGCTCCTATGTTTGGTGAGTAGATATTTATAACGGTTATATCTTCCTGTTGGATTGCTCCCTTTATCATTATGTAGTGACCTTCTTTATCTCTTGCCTTTGTTTTAAAGTCCATTTTGTCTGATATAAGTATTGCTACCCAGCTTTTTTTTATTTCCATTTGCATGAAATATTTTTTTCCATCCTTTTAAATTCAGTCTATGTGCATCTTTTGTTTTAAGGTGTGTCTCTTGTAGATAGCAAATGTATGGGTCCTGTTTTCTTATCTATGCAGCTATTCTGTCTTTTGATTGGATTATTTAATCCATTTACATTTAAGGTTATTATTGATATGTAGTTATTTATTTCCATTTTATTCTTTAAAGCTCTATTCCTCTTTTGCTATATTCTTTCCCCCCTTTGATCTGTTTACAACCAGCCTCTTAGCATTTCTTGTATCATCGGTTTGTTTGTAATGAATTCCTTGAAGTTTTTTTTTTGTCTAGGAAGCTTTATATTTCTCCTTCAATTTTAAACGATAGCCTTGCTGGATAAAGTAGTCTTGGTTGTAGGCTATTGTTCTGCATTACTTTGAATATTTCTTGCCATTTCCTTCTAGCCTCAAAGGTTTCTGTTGAGAAGTCAGATGTCATCCTTATGAGGACTCCTTTTTAGGTGATAGCCTTTTTTTCTCTAGCAGCTTTTAATATTTTCTCTTTATCACTTAGCTTTGGTATTTTAATTATGATGTAAAATTTCTTTGGGTTTCTCTTTAATGGAAATCTCTGTGCTTCTTGAACTTGTATGACTTTTTCCTGCCTAAATTTAGGGAAGTTTTCTGCTATGATTTGATTGAACAAAGTCTCTATCCCTTGTTCTTCCTATTCTTCAGGAACCCCTATGATGCAGATGTTATTTTCCTTACGTTATCACAGAGCTCTTTTAGTGTTTCCTCAGATTTTTTGAGTCTCTTTTCTTTTTGCTGCTCTGTTTCCATGCCTTCATTTATCTTGTCCTCTAATTCGCTGATTCAATCCTCAGCTTCATCCATCCTGCTTTTAATTCCTCCCATTGTGTTCTTCATTTCTGATATTGTATTTGTCATTTCTGACTGATTCTTTTTTATTATTTCAATGTCCTTTTTTATATTTGCTATCTCTTTATTTAGGTGTTCGTTATGATCACCTATTGTTGTTCTATGATCTTTGAGCATTCTAACAATCATTATTTTAAACTCTGCATCTGGTAATTTGGTTATATCTGACTCATTTAAGTCCTTTTCTGGGGATTTCTCTTGATTCAATTGGGTTTCATTTCTCTGTCTTTTCATTTTATCTGTGTATAAGAAGGGTGTGGCCACTGTATTCCAATGGGTGTGGCTTCTGTGTTCCCTAGGTTGAGCATTCGGGAATGGTTATTGCAGTGCTGGCCCTACTGCGGCTGTCGCTGCAGTTTCTGCCTTTCCTCCACAGGAGAGGATGTGTTCACGTGCCGGGGTCTACAAACCTCGGCTTTTGCCCCGCCTCAGCTCTTGGGGCTGCATGCTGCACTTGAGGCTGCATGCCTCAGCACATCCGGCAGGGGTGAACACCTTTGCTCAGCTGCGGGTCTTTGCCTATTCCCTGGCTTTTGCCCTACCCCCATGGGCGCAGCTGCACTTGGGATTCAGCCACAAGCCTTGAGCTCCGCAGGCCAGGCAGGGAGGGCTGTGAGCCGGCGCTCAGCCATGGTTGTCCATCTGTTTCCGGGATTTTGCCCCACTCCCACGGGTGGTGTTGCACTTTTGCGTAGGGCCACAAGCCCCGGCTCCATGGACCAGGTGGGGCTGCCTACCGGGGCTCAGCCCCAGGTCTCTGCAGATCCCAAGCTTTCGCGTTTTCCCTGTGGGCAGGATTGCAGGTGGGCCCACAGTTGGCTGGACCACTTTTGTGTACTCTTTCCACCCCTGCTGGGCAAGACTGAGTTCATGCCAGGCCTCATTGGTAGCCAGCCCGGCTTCTGACCCTGCCGATGGAACCATGCTTTTGCATCCTGCCACTGCCCACCCTTTGGCTAGCCCTCAGCAGTGTGGTTAGGGGCACTGCACCTCAGACCCTATCACTCAATACTATATTTCTTAAGGCTCTCTCCTTCTAAGCAACTCTGCTCTGAGTGCCACAGAAGAGCTTGTTTGGCTGGTGTCCTTCTTTCCTTTGCTGGTATTGCTGGTTCCAGGAGAAATATTCACTTCAGATTTGGGGTGTGAGTCAGCCCAGGGTTTAGGGTGGCTGTCCCTCAGTGTTTCTGCCTGTGCCTCCGAGATTACACTCTCTTTCTGCTACTCCAGTCCTCTCCTCTCTCCTTGTCCCTTGGAGCCCCGGGTGAGTGGTTCTGAAAGCAGTTTTTTGTGTGGTCCCTTTAAGAAGAATCCTAGGTCTGAGAAATCTGTCTCTTTCTCACAAACACTATCCTGATTTGTTTCACAGCTAAATACTGTTCATGTGCTTCTTCTAGGCTCTGGGGCTGCAGGCTGGGTCTTTGTTCCTGGGACCCAGGACCCTCTTCTCTCCTCTAAACTCACTTCCCACCACTCAAGTCCCTCTGGGATGCTGTTTGCTCCTGGGAGCTGGGCAGCCCTCTCCGCATTTCTGCTTTTCCTACCAGTCTCTGTGTGGCTTTTTTTGGTGTTTTTTGGTTAAAGAGTCCTCTTAGTTTAGTCTGAAGTTGGTTTTTCCAGATGATGGTTCTTACAGTTTAGTTGTAATCCACTTTGGTTCTGGGAGGTAGAAGTTGGTACATCTGCCTACTCCATTGCCATCTTGATGCTCCCAAGATTTTCTCTTCTTTATTAAAAATTCTTCTCTGAAACCTTCTAGACTTAGTGTTTTTTAAGAGTTTGTTTCTGACTACCAATCTAATTTATCTGATTGTTTGTGATTTCTTTGGGTTTCCTATTTCTTCTTAAGTCAATTCTGGTAATTAATATTTTAAATTATTTAAGATTTGGAAAGTACTCAACTATAGTTTTTCTAGAGAAAGGAGAGAGAGAGAGAAGGGAGGAGGAGCAGGAAACATCTACTCCCATATATGCATTGACCAGGCAAGCCCAGTGTTTCAAACTGGCGATCTCAGTATTCTAGGTTGATGCTTTTATCCACTGTGCCAGCACAAGTCAGGCAATAGTTTTTCATCGTAGGCTCATTATTTTAAAATTGTATATTGTGTCTGAGTTTTGATCTATTTATTCATTCCAATATTGTTTTTGTCTCTTTCCCCTTGTTCAGTTTTACCACAGGTTTTCTTATGTTATATCTGTCAATTAATGCTCCTAGTTTTAAATAATAAATACTATTTTTTGTTTACCTTCTATTTTATTTATTTCTACTACTGTGTTTATCTATTTTTTTCTACTTAGTTTTGCTGTTAGTTTTCTAGTTTCTTGATTTAAATATTCAGGTCAATGATTTTCAAAACAAAAAATATATATAGAAAAAGGTCTCTAAGTTCTGTTTTAAAGTTTAAAAAAGTGTCAGAGGCATTTTTTTTTTAATTCAAGCATGCTAGAAATAGTTGTGGCAGGTAAACAGGAAAATATCAACCAATATTTCAAAATATTAGAAGTTATACTGGATCAGAAAGAAAAACAGGCTCTGCTGTAAAACAATTTGAAAAAATTGTTTTCTCTCTTTATATATACAGATATAATGTCAGCAGAGAAAAAAAATTGAAGCGAAAGAGGCAGGAAAACCCAACAGAGGAATCTGTTCCATTGTATAAACACTAGGGTATAATCAGATTAAGTACTCCTTGGGAACTTGACCCTAGCTGATTAGCTGGCCATGGAGCTGTTTGTTTAAGTCACTAGGTCATGAATTCAGCTCCCCTTCATAGGATAAGACACTTCGTAGCATGGCATCTGAATAAATAAAAGGTTTTGCCCATTCTGATATCATTTTTAAATATTCCTGCACACAAGATAGTCTTTATTAAACATTTTAATTAGGGTTCTAGACTTAAAAATTTTTACATTTTAGAAATATTGCTTGCTAATGGATGTAAGAAGCCAGGTTTGCCACCTCTCTCTGACAAATGACCTCTGGGTTGCAGGGTGCACCTGCTCTCACACTGAGGATTGCTTCAGCATGCCAGTGACTCAGTGGCTGTGTGAGCCTTTGGAAATGAGCGGGTCAGGCTGATGAGGAGTGGAGGGAGGTTACTAGTATTGTCAGAGGTTAAACAAAGCGGCCACACGCATGTTTCTGACAGCGGCAACTAGGGCACCTGACCGGCAGCGGTCCATCTGCACGTGGAGGATGGGTCTGGCAGCTTTTGACACAGACGCTGTTGATGACAAGCCTGGAGATCAGAAGAACGGACCAGTCAAAAAAGCCTAAACAGGGAATAATAATGGCTGATGTTATATTAAAACTGAGAATAGTTATTCATGAGCACCCCCTGGGGATTCTGGGAAAATATTGAGAGGACATAGGCAGCCTGTTTCTGTTTGAGGTTAATGTGGCATGGGGGAAACACAGACAATGTATTCTGAGGGTCAAGGTGTCTGGAATATGAGGAGAAAGAGAAGAACATAGGTTAAGTAGAAATAATAATAATAATTATTGTTATAATGTTCAGCTTAGCCGAGCATAAAACTTTGCATGCCTTAAGTAATTTAATCTCATTTGAATCTCTCATTAAGTGAACAAATGAAGTAGATAAAATTGTTAATTTTCCTATTAACACATCATGAAGTTTATAAAGGTTCTTGAACTTGCTCAGGGTTACATATGAAAATGCAGTATCGTTACTTGAACTCAGTGATTCCTGACGTTGGAAGGTGAGAGTGCCCTGTCCCTGTAGGCAGTGCTGAGTGCTGGGACCGGGAAGGACACCGGGGTCCAGGAAACGTGGGGGCTGCTCATTGTGATTTCAGGTCAGTTTTTGAGTGTAAGACATTGGAGAACAGCATGAGACCGGCCTTTCCGGAAAGGGGTTCAGCAGTGAAACTGCCCACGAGGAAAGAAGAAGGATAGGGGTCAATCGGCACGTTCTCAGGTTAGGCAAATCCTTTTCAAATATGACACTAGAGATCAAGTGAGAAAAGAGAGAAAAATTGAATTTCATCAAATTAAAACCATCAATAAAGTGAAAAGACAACTTAAAGTAAGAGAAAATATTAGAACATCATCTATCTGATAAGAAATTTGTATCTGGAATATATAAAAGAATCTTACAATTTAATAATAGAAAGAAAAGAAGCCCAATTAAAAATGAAGTAAAGGATTTGAATAGACATTTATTCAAAGGAAATAAATAAATGGCTAATAAATCCATGAAAAAATGCTTAATGTTATTACTAACTAGGGAAGTGCAAATTAAAACCACACGAGATACCACTTTTCCTGCACTAGCACGGCTGTGATAGAGAAGACAGATGGTAAGAAACTGTTGGAAAGAATGTGGAGAAATTTGAACACTTACACTCTGTTGATAGGAATGTCAAACAGTGCAGTTGTTTTGGAAAACAGTCGGCTGTTCCTAAAAAGGTTAAACGTGGAGTTGTTATGTGACTCATCTATTCCACTCTGAAGCGTATAGCCAAGGGAAATGAACACATATGCTCGCTCAAAATCTTGTACATTAATGATCAGAGTTATCCTTCTTTATAATAGCTAAAATGCGGAAACAATTCAATGTCATCTATTGGTGAATAAGTAAACAAAATGTGGTATATCCATACAATGGGATATTATTGGGTAAATGAAAGTAATACATGCTACAACCTGAATGGGATCTTGAATCAGGTCAAGTGAATGAGCCAGTCAGAAAATAATCATATGTTGTATGATTCCGTTCCTATGAAATGTCTATAATAGGCAAATCTGTAGAGATAGAAAGCAAACTATTGGTTGCCTAGGACACAGGGACTTGAGAGGAAACAGAGAGTGGCTGCTAAAGGTTTCTTTTTGAGGTGATATAAATATTTTAAAATTGCAGTGATGGTTGCACACATCTCTGAATATACTAAAAACCATGAATGTTTGAATCGTTTGGTATATAAATGATATCTCCATAAATTTGCTAATGAAAAAAAAATGATTAGAATCTGTAAGGGACTGACCTTGACTCTGAGACAAAGAGGAGAGGACCTCAAAGGAGGACGTAGATGGTGTGGGCTGCTGGGTGAAGCGACTCCTCGTCAAGAGGGCTCGTGGTCCCCAGAGAAAGGAGAAGTGGGTTATGAAAGAGAGGGAGACCATTGAGCTCAGCACTGTGATAGCTGCTTTGTGTGCATTCACTTACTGAGTCTTCTTAGTAATCCTATGAGATGGACATTGTTATCAGTTTATGAATGAGGACAGAGTCTTGAAGAGGTCAAGTGATCCACTCTGAGTTTCAGAGCCAGCAAGAAATAGGACTAGAATTCAAGACGAGCCTGAGTCACTACAAACCCCAGTACCTGAGTGCCTCTGAAGCCCCCCCCCCCCGGACCAGACTCCAGTGGCTGCTATCAGACCAGCTCCTGCTCCTCCTTATTAAGGGGGCAGATCTCTTGAGGAAGAGCAGGTGCAGTGAGAGGTCTGGCTTTATCAGGTGTCGGGTGAATGAAGAAGGAAATCATCAGTGAAGCAGGTAGCACCTGAGGTCCCCTTATTTTTTGCTACTGTTTTCTGTAATCAGTTTATAATCAAGGGAAAGTGCTAAGAGACTGGCAAAGTGCATACTCACAGGAAGCAGAGGACCTTTGAATGTTTCTGGAGAACATGTCCAAAGCCAATTTGACTAAAAACAGTCAAACGCCATAATTTGGAATTTACTACAGGGGCAATTGAGACTCAGATCAAAAGAATGTCCAGAGACAGAAGAACTCATCAGTGTCCAAGGATCCTGTTGCTTTTCTTGCCATGAGAGCTCTGAGCTGCTTACTTTGTGTGGCTAAGGTTTATATAGAACCACAAAGAAAGACATGCAGAAATTTAAATACTGTATTTGTTAAATCTTTCTATGGATCTTTTGGTCAGTTTTCTGGTATAGATTTAGTGTTATCTTATTGTCCAGAAACTAACACAATGGCTGGCCCTTAATAAAGTGACTAGGACTTGGTAAAAGCCTAATAAATATTTACAGATTTGATGTGATATAAAGAAGTGTTTGTATTCACCTGTTCTTATATTCTTTCTCTATCTTTGAAATTTCACATAGGCTTTTTATGTTTGAAATAATTTTGCAAAACCTCAAACTGAAACCATTTACCTTTTATTTTGCCAGTTATAATTAATCATTACTTTAAAAAAAGGTCCAACACTAAGAACAGAAAGATGAAGAGTTGTGAAATAAAGCACAGAAACCGTCGTTGAATGGCTGCCTTGGGAAACCAGAATCAGTGGACATTGTCTTGGCTTCCTAATGTTTAAACAGTTTTAAGGGCTGTTTTTATTTTGTTTAAGCATTTCCATCAGTCATGACAGTGATTTGCAGAAAGTACACCTCCTTCGAACACTTGTCACCAGCAAGTTCTGCCAGCAAATCCAATGCGCAGAGCGCTTTGACATTTCCACCACCCAGGTAGAAAAGTTATCTACCCTCGTGGTTCTCAATAATGGCACCGCAGGGTGCAAAGATGAATAGAAAAAGGGGGTGTTTATTCTACCCTCAGTATGACATGACCTAGAATAAAGAGTCCCTTCTTTTCACAGTTATTTTCTAACCCATTCAGTTAAAATTATGTTCATCTAACATTTCAACTGAGAATCATGACAAAGGTCAATGACGAAGCTATTTCCCCATCTAATTCAATCAGTGTCAAGAAGATTTGTTAACACACTGAACTCAACTTCCTCCCCTCTGGGAGGGTGAAGAGTTTTTAATAAAAGGAGGCACCGGGGATTCTTCCTAAGGGGACACTATGTCTTTGGACAGCTCCCTCTGACGGATTGAGATCTTCTGAGGGGCTCTCTGACTGATGGTAACCCGTCCTTCTTCTTCTGGGACCTTTCTTGTTGCCTAGTGTGGCTAAGTGACAGAGTTCTAGCTAGCTCTTTTCTCACAGTTGAAAGCTTTGTTTTGTTGACAGCAGGGTGCAGATTGATTGTCCTGAGGAATCTGGGAGAAAGTGATCTTTGTGCAGGAACCAGAATTTTTGCATTATTTTCCATGCTCAAAAAGACCAGGTTCCTTTTTTGGCCATTTACTTTCAATTTCTGATTATATCAATCAATGGAATCCTCACAATCTCTGAATAGAATGAGCTAAGTGGCAACAGTCTTTTGGAAAGGGCTAGTAGAGTTGTGTTGAGGTATAGACAGTCTAATTTTCAGGTTTATTTGCAGATGATTATTGGATTGATTTCTTGGGATGACTCTAGAGAGAAATTATACTGAAGGGCTTAAGTCTCACTCCCCACCAGCCTGCTTTATTGCATCCCTGGTTATCACCCAGCACAAGGGACAGTCAGCACAAGGCCAGTTTCAGAAGAGAGAAGGTAATTCTAATTTAAAGATTTCCTTTTGTTCTCTTACTACCTCCATTCCCTCATTCTTCACACTTATTTCTCAACATTGTCTTCAGATGGGAATTCTCAGGATTGTTGACGTCTAAGTGGTATTCACACTCATTTGTTACACTAAAGCTATGCTCATTATCCATCAGAGGTAGACTTTTGCTTGTGTTCTAGATGCTGTCTCTTTTCATTCATTTTACTAGGCTCTCACTAATTCTGTTTACTCTAAAAACCAATGTCCTTTGTTGTTTTTAAAAATTATCTCCCTTTGCCTGACCAGGCAGTAGTGGCAGTGGATAGAACATTGGACTGGGATGCAGAGGACCCAGGTTCTAGACCCCGAGGTCACCAGCTTGAGTGCGGGCTCATCTGACTTGAGCAAAAAAAAAGCTCACCAGCTTGGACCCAAGGTCACTGGCTCGAGCAAGGGGTTACTTGGTCTGCTGAAGGCCCACGGTCAAGGCACATATGAGAAAGCAATCAATGAACCACTAGGGTGTCGCAACAAAAAACTGATGATTGATGCTCCTTATCTCTCTCTGTTCCTGTCTGTCTGTTCCTATCTATCCCTCTCTCTTTGTCCCTGTAAAAAAAATACAAATAAAAATTTGGTTTACTATATTTTTTAATTTCCAGGAGATTTTTATTTTGTAATCATTTACTTAAAAAATTATGATATTTTAGATGGCCTGACCAGGTGGTGGCACAGTTAATAGAGCATCAGACTGGGATGTAGAGGACCCAGGTTCAAACCCCTGAGGTCGCCGGCTTGGGCAAGGGGTCACTCGGTCTGCTGTAGCTCCCTAGTCAAAGCACATATGAGAAAGCAATCAATGAACAACTAAGGAGACTAAAGAGCTGCAATGAAGAATCGATGCTTCTCCTATCTTCCTTCCTGCTTATCTGTCCCTCTCTCTGTCTTTCTATCTCTGTCACAAAAAAAGAAGAACTATCATGGACGTATGAAGTGATGTAGAGAGAAACATAATAACACACACCACCACCAGTTTTTTAAAAAAATCACTACAAAAAGAGTTGAAGTTCATTATGAATCATTTTGTGATTACAGTGCCATCTTTTCCTTTCTAGAGGCAATGGCACTGGTGTTTATAACTGCCATGTATGTTATAAGCATGGGGCATGGACTGTAACTCTCTTCACAGTAACTTTAGGTTGGAAAGAACCGAGACGTAGTAGAATTATTGCTCTTTTAAACAAAGAATCGTCATTTAAGAAGAGACATTCAATAGAGGCTGAAATTTAAGTAGCTCCATGTTAACTTGTATTGATTTTCAGATAAAAGGATTTCATACCTTGAAAAGAAAAAGCTAACTTGGAGTGTCTCAAATGTATAATCTCAACACTCACCCCTTTGGAAATAAGCCTTCCAAAGAGCATCCAGATGGCTAAAAAAAACGAAATGTGACTAATTTGTATTTGAAGATTTTGATAGAATATGGTTTATTTATTGTTATTATTTTTTAAGCTAGAAGACAGGGTAGCACCAAATGTCTATGCTGAAAAACTAAAAATGCATCAATCTGATTTAAAGCAATTTTTCTTTTCCTTATTTTTTCATCCAACAGAACATTAAGTTTAAAGACAGAAATTTAACTTGAGGTAAGAAGTCATACCCTAAATTACCAGTAAGCATCTCATGCCAAGAAATTAGACTATGTTTTTTTAATATGTTTAAATTATTACATAATAAAAAGAGTCCAGATTCTAAAAAGATGGAAGATTGAATTCATTTTTTTTCTGCTAAAACATCTATCCTAGATTTGTGGATTTTTTTTTGAGAGGAATAGGGGTATGCACTTAAATTTATAAAGCTAATAGTTACCCCCACTAAATATAGCAAAATAAAACTGAAAACGATAGTGTACCTACCATCTAAGAATATATTTGTATGTGTTTGTTTTATTCTGAGTGGTAAATAAAGCTACTACAGAATGAAAAATTTAGAACTAGGGGTGTCCATATTTAATTCATTTCAGAATTTGGATTTCTGCACTAAAACTAAATGGCTAAGACTTTAAGTAAATGTTTTTTCAAGAAAGGTTTTCAACGAAACTGCATTACAACTAAAATGTTATAGTTGAAAAAACTGTTATCTTTTATGATATGGTTCTAGAAGGACTCCATCTGGAATTTAATATGAATCTGTACAAAAGTTTCTACTTATAATTTCTCTACATGATTTAAAAAATAATGTCTGATATGTTTTCCAGTTTTAAAAAATCTAATTATTATTATTCTACTTTATTCTATTTATTTTTGATAAGCATTCTATTTTGACTCGATGTTGCTCTAACATTTTAATTGTGGAAAGTTTGACTTTGTGCAGTAATAAGGTAATAGATGTGCTTAACCAACCTTAGAAAGCTTGGGATGATACACTAGGATTATCTGTAATTTAAATAAGGATGTCAATAGCATATATAAAGTTTATTTATATATTAATACGATTTTAAATAATATGTGATGTGTATCACCTCGTGCTCTGTGGTAAACCCCAATCAGAGCACTACGCTTTTGCATCCCAGGGGTTTGTTTACTTACCTGATCTTACTAGGTTGTGCATTCTTTGAGCTGAGAGTTGTGGTCCCTCAGGTGCCCCACACAGTGCTTGACCTGAAACCGAAACTCCATACACATTTACTCAATGGACCAAAAACCAGAATGGACTCCCTCATTTCACGATGAAGAAGCTAAGGCCAGACGGTTAGAAAAGAGCCAGGTTCCTATTCCAGATCTCTTGTCACTGTTCAATAGTGTTTTATATTTCAATACTATTATAATGTTAGGGGGAAAAACTATCTTGGATCATAAGAAGCTTTCCCCCCAAATGTTGATAACGACTCAACAGAAAAAGCAGAGGACCTCATTAGAGCCTTTGTAGTTGTATAGAGTGGGCGTTTCCAACACATCATGCACAATATTTCCTCAATAACTGCAGCCCCCCTCACCCCCAGAAAAAAAAACAATAAAAGGATTCAGAGCTTGTCTCCAGAGATCTGAGGGAAAATGAGAGGTTGCAGAGGGACTGAGAAAAATGCCCGTTCCTAGGACCTGCTTGATAGACACAGTGGCTGTGTTCAAAGAAGAATTGATGTGATTGAAAACAGAACTGAACCAACCGCAGCCTTATTTCAAAGTTCTATGTTCTGTGGTGAGAAAACTTCTATTCATTACAGATGAACAGCTTGAATTATACACGTCGAAATCTGAAAGCAGCTGGGCACCACGGGACTCACAGTGTTTCGCGGTTGTCACTTCCACAGAAGCGAGACAACATGCTCACCCTCCTTAGTGCGCAGACAACTGAGGCTCAGAGTGGATTCTGGGTTCCCACTCAGACTGGTGTTTGGACAATCCAAGCATGCAGAAAAGGGATGAGTTCCTTTCTCAGAACTCCTGATACTGTAAGGTCCAACACGAGCTCCAGGCTGTCATCAGTTGCATCCTTCGGTTCCTGGTACTGTAAGGTCCAACACGAGCTCCAGGCTGTCATCAGTTGCATCCTTCGGTTCCTGATACTGTAAGGTCCAACACGAGCTCCAGGCTGTCATCAGTTGCATCCTTCGGTTCCTGGTACTGTAAGGTCCAACACGAGCTCCAGGCTGTCATCAGTTGCATCCTTCGGTTCCTGATACTGTAAGGTCCAACACGAGCTCCAGGCTGTCATCAGTTGCATCCTTCGGTTCCTGGTACTGTAAGATCCAACACGAGCTCCAGGCTGTCATCAGTTGCATCCTTCGGTTCCTGGTACTGTAAGGTCCAACACGAGCTCCAGGCTGTCATCAGTTGCATCCTTCGGTTCCTGGTACTGTAAGGTCCAACACAAGCTCCAGGCTGTCATCAGTTGCATCCTTCGGTTCCTGATACTGTAAGGTCCAACACGAGCTCCAGGCTGTCATCAGTCGCATCCTTCGGTTCCTGGTACTGTAAGGTCCAACACGAGCTCCAGGCTGTCATCAGTCGCATCCTTCGGTTCCTGGTACTGTAAGGTCTAACACGAGCTCCAGGCTGTCATCAGTTGCATCCTTTGGTTCCTGGTACTGTAAGGTCCAACACGAGCTCCAGGCTGTCATCAGTTGCATCCTTTGGTTCCTGGTACTGTAAGGTCCAACACAAGCTCCAGGCTGTCATCAGTTGCATCCTTCGGTTCCTGATACTGTAAGGTCCAACACGAGCTCCAGGCTGTCATCAGTCGCATCCTTCGGTTCCTGGTACTGTAAGGTCCAACACAAGCTCCAGGCTGTCATCAGTTGCATCCTTCGGTTCCTGATACTGTAAGGTCCAACACGAGCTCCAGGCTGTCATCAGTCGCATCCTTCGGTCAGTGTGTAAAAATGGACGAGCCCTTCCTGGTGAGTGAACCAGGACAGAGAGCGGATGAGAAGTTGCACTTGACACAAAAATTGTTCTGGAAGGGTTTTGTGAGCTGTGTGGGTCAAAATAAATGTATTCACTCACCTCTCCCAAAGCACTCTATTCTCCCTCATAATGATGGAAAGAAAGGTGGGTGGTGGTGGTGGGGAAACATTAAAGACAGCTCAAGCCAAGGTCACTGTATCCAGAAAAGCTATCATTTAGAATCGAATGACATAGAAAGAGCTTCCCAAACAACAACAACAAAAAGCTCAAGTAGTTCATCACCACCAAACAGATATTGCATGACATGTTAAAGGGTCTTCTTTAAGAAGAAAAAGTAAAGAAATAACAAATATGAATAAAATGGCAATAAATACATATCTATAGACAATTGAAACTTAAAGACAAAATAAACAAACAAGCAGAACAGAAACAGATTCATAGATACAGATAACATTTTGATAGCTGTCAGGTGGGAGGGTTATTGGGGGGATGGAGGGAAAAGTGAAGGGATTAGGAAGTACAAATGGGTTGTTAAAGAACAGTCACTGGGAGGCAAAGTACAGCATAGGGAATGTAGTCAATAGTATTCTAGTAACTATGTATGGTGTCAGATGGGTAGGAGCCTGTCAGGATGATCATTTAGTAAGTTATGTATCATATTTCTGATCACTGGGGCATACATCTGAAACTACTATAATATTGTATGTCAACTGTAATTGAAAATAAAAATGCTAAAAGAAAAGAGATAACTACAACAACAAAAAGACCACTTGTGAACATTACTTGCTCAGAGGGCAATTTAAAAAATGTTTTTTCTCCTATTTCATGGCATGGAGCTTTTAAAAAAGGAGGCACTAAAAATGTAATTGTGATCTATGGGTGAAAATAATTTTTTTCCTTCTAATTCTTTGTATGGATTTTTTTTAACTGTAGCTGCTATAGTCTTCCTTTCCCCACTCACAAGCTTGTTCTCTCTATGGCCAGTTTCTCATGAGGAAAGCCTTCTTAAGCTGGGGAAAAGTTGTAGAAGATATTTTTCTACACTGATGAGGCCGCAGAGGGCACTGGATAATGGAGTGAAGCCAAGTCGGGTGAAAACACGACCTCCGACTCTTATAAGCCTGGGAGACATGGTCTTGCTAAAGCCTCCGTAATCAGCACCTGTGTCTTCTCTTTCTGGGAGCTGCGCCCAGTGCAGGTCTCACTGGGGGACCACGCAGGGGGAACCACGCTTATGCCATGGGTTGAGTGAAATCCACTGTACCTCTGCTGTCGAGTGGGCCCTGATTGGCCAGAGCGAGTGGACCTATTCCATGCCTTTGCAGTAATCAGAACCAATGTAGCATGATAGAAAGATACTTGCTGTTGTTGGGAAAAGCTATGTCCCTCCTTCTGCCTCAGCTGCAAGAAGAGCCCCTCTCTCTCTTCGTGTATTAGCTTCCATAACACAATGCCACAGACTAGGAGGTTTAAACAACAGACACTTATTTTCGCACAGTTCTGGAGGCTAAAAGTTCAAGATCAAGGTGTTAGCAGGTTTGTTTTTTCCTGAGGCCTCTCTCCTTGGCTCAAAGATGGCTGCCTTCTTGTTGGGTTCTCATATGGTATTTCCTCTGTGCCCCCACACTCCTGGTGTCCCCTGTGTGTCTACATTTCCTCTGCTTTTAAGAACACCAATCAGATTGAAAGAGCAAGCCCAGCACGAGGGCTTCATTTAAACCTAATTACCTCTTTAAAGGCCGTGTCTCCAAATACAGTCACATTCCTTAGTATTGGCCATTAGGGCTTCAGTACATGAATTTGGGACAGACACCTCTTGCTTAGTTCATGCGAAGATGTAAAGTTCAGAATTTCTGCAGCTGTTTCTCTACTTTAAGAAGAGCTAACTCGAGGATGGAGCTCACCCTACAGCTGATACAGCAGAAGGAGGGAGGGAAACCAGCCCTTTGAATTGCAGCATTTTAACCGTTGAATTAAACCTTGCTGAAAACCCAGGATTCCATGTGGACTTTTCAGTTACTTGAAATTTTACATTTCCTTTATTGCTTAAATCAATATTAAGTGTGAGTTCTGTTCTGTGTTCAGGAGCATTAGTGTGGTCCTGCCTCCAATGGATTGCTCATTGGCCAGTTACTTCATGTAGCTTTGGGTTGTTTCAAGAAGAAAACCACACAAGATAATGTATTTGAAGCACACAGCACAGCGTTTTCACCAAACCTAAAATGCCATTGATTGTAGGACACAGCGCTGTTTGTGATGCATCTTACATTAGGCGCAGAAAACAAGCCGATGTTTGCTGAAGGGGAAGGGGGCGTAGGAATGAGGATAACATTTAAAAGAAGGAAAAGTAGTCAAATTGTGATCTACTGATTTATTATCACTTAGGCCTTTTAATTGAAACATATTAAAAAAGTGCTTTCAGTCTTAACTTAAATGTAGGTTTTTATGCCGTGCTCTAACTATTTTACACACGGAAAGGAAAATATAAGCCCAGTGCATGGGCGAAGGCACACTTACACCTTCACACCCACTGCCGTACTATTTGGAACCACTTCTTAATTTCAATTCCAAGTTGGGAAGTCTGAGCTTGACTCTGCCAGTGAACATTTTGATGGGATAATCTTTCTAAAAAGGGTGCTTAGTTATTGTCCCCAGAATGACCCTCTGGACCCACATGATGATACTCCATCACAATTGCTGCCTGTCCAAGAGGGGTCATAAGACACCTGCTGACTTTAGAGAGTTTTAAAAACAATTTGATTGTTTTAACTGTATACTAGTCTTGTATGCACTGGATAAAACCTCTGCCGTAATTTGATACGTCGTTTTTCTCACAATGCTGAGTTGTATAACTTTCATGTGCATGATGTAATAGGTATCTGATTTGCATCTGTCAAATATCATTTGCATTTGGCTTGTTTAATAATTTTTACTGTTTTTTTTTTAACAGGTGAATTAAAACCTAAATGCAATCATATTCGTGTTCACCCATCTATGCACACTTTATGGGAGACCAGACCTTCTAAAGCTGGAAACTCTGAGTGAATGTTGTTTAATGCTTTACATTTAAAGATCACCGCTCAAAAGAGCACATTGTCATTTGATTTGGAAAGGTCACATTTAAGATGGGACTTTTCATTCACATTCGGCTTCACTTACCCTCGAACTTGAAGTTGAGCTGCACGTTTGAGAAATGTCAGGGAAAGTTCTCCTGCCCCAAAATGCCACCCTCGTGTTTTTGCGTCAAGCCTTGAAATTTCATCCTTGAGACTCTTTCTTTTGGGCTCAGGTATAACCCCTCTCTTCATTAGAATGCGCGGGAATCATATCATTAGATTAAGACACTAAATCCTGTGGATTTGCCAGGTTTCATGATAGTGGTTTTAGGCAGATTTTAAAAATAGATTTTTAAACTTAAAAAAATGTCTATTTTATTATGCCCATATTTTGAGTATATTTGTAGATAGAGTGAATGGCAAGTTAGAAGGTTAGAGACAGACTAAGAAAATATCAGCCAGCAATAATGTTAGTTTATACATCCCCAACCTTCTATATGACACTGACTATGGCGTCACCTCTGCAATATTAACCTTATGTATTTTACCAGCTACAAATGGAGATATTGGGAGGCCCAACTGGGACACTATTGTAACACTGGTGCAGACTAGGGTGGGCTGGCTGGTTGAGCATCCCCAGATTTGCAAGGACAAGAAGGCCTCAGGGTGAGGGCTCATGCTAGGAGAGCCAGGCAGCCACGCCTGGCCTTGGTACAGACCTTCAGTTATCATAGGACTTACCTGGCATCTCCCCTTCAGGCTCAGTACTCTATAGATTCCTGTGTAGATCCTGGCAAAAGAGGAAAATGAGAATAAATAGCCAGAGGATTTTTCCCACTAACTACTCCATACAAGATACTGGCAAAACAGCTCTGTTGTCTCCTACTCCCACACCAACGCTGCACTGTAGGCTGCCAGGCGGCAGTGCTGGCTCTCGGGGAAGGGGTTGGCAATGTCTGGAAGAAGCGATGGCACCTGGTGACTGTGGAGGATTCAGCAGCGAAAGGTTGAGCAGAAGGAAAGGTGGTGTCTGTCACCGTCTGGAACTGAAACAGTCTGGGAGTCCATGTGAGATATTTTCTTGAGGCTTTTAGTCACACATGGGGGTCCTTCTATAGAAAGTGGTGTTCCTGCATATGGGAGGAGTGGTCAACAAAATAAGGCCAAATGATGTCCAAAGGGGGACTCTATGTGACCTCCTTTTAATAAATAAGGATTATGTACACATGCATTTATGACTAATCTTATAGAGTCCATTTATACATTTGTTCATCATTTATTCAGGACATAGGAAGTGTCAGAAAATGGTGCTAGAAAAGAAAATACCTAGCATTTTTATGATGGAAGGTGTTGAAAGCAAATCTCTACCAGATCTTGGCTAGAGAAAATAGACTCTAAACATCTTTTCCTTGGGGCGTTGGTGGAGTTATCTTTTTAAATAATAACTTTTGGAAGACTGTAAATAGTAATCTAAGATGACAAGCTCTGGAGTCAGACCACCTACGTTGCAGCAAGCTCTGCCCCTTAGCTGCTGTGTGGCGAAATTCCTCAACACCTCGGACCCACAACATCCTCATCTTCAGAATGGGGATTAAAAATACCGCCGAACTCATAGAGTGACTGGGATTATGACAAGAAATTAAATGAGATTACCTGTAGCAGGTGTGTAGGTACACTGTTTAAAGCTCTTGAGTCTTATTTTGTGCCTGCAGGTCAGCTTCCAAAGGTGCTGGGCTATAACTCTGGGCCTTAGGCTTTCCTTGAAGTTGTGGAAGACTGCAGCTCTGGGGGTCTAGGGCAGGGGTAGTCAATTTTTTTATACCTACCGCCCACTTTTGTATCTCTCTTAGTAGTAAAATTTTCTAACTGCCCACCTGTTCCACAGTAATGGTGATTTATAAACTAGGGAAGTAACTTTACTTTATAAAATTTATAAAGTAGAGTTATAGCAAGTTAAAGCATATAATAATAATTACTTACCAAGTACTTTATGTTGTATTTTTGCTAAGTTTGGCAGAATAAATCTTTATAAAACAACTTACTGTAGTTAAATCTATCTTTTTATTTATACTTTGGTTGCTCCGCTACCACCCACCATGAAAGCTGGAACGCTCACTAGTGGGCGGTAGGGACCAGGTTGACTACCACTGTCTAGGGAATTCATGAGGAAGGTTGTTGCACAAATAATGACTAAAGGCAATTGGTATGTAAAGACACCAACTCCCTCATCCCTCAGGCACAGAACTGAGATGCACGCATTTTATAATGCTTTCTAGTACTTTCCTGAGGATTAAGCTCCCCTCTCACAGTGCTAATGGCTTGATAATGCATACTTCAGGGTCTGCCTTCCTTTTCTGCCTTATCTACCCCTTTCTTTTCTACACTGCTCACAAGAATTAGGGGATATTTCAAAATGAATATGAAGCGATAAAAAAGAGAAGCATTTGATTTTTTTTATTAAACAGGAACATCAGAAAAACAAAGGACAAGTCAAAGAAAGTTGTTTGATTATGCAAATGAGATACAAAACTAACTCATATTTCATTGGTGAAAATGCACTATACCAAAGGCTGAAAGTACTGGAGTATCTGCATGCTCCCTGATCTTGAAAGTGCATTTTGAAATATCCCCTAATTTTTGTGAACAGTAGAGTTTTCCGTACACCTTGCAAATGAACAACATGCTCTTGAATCTTTTTCGCCTTAGAGTCGCTTCTTGGGAAACCCAAATGAGAAACAATCCGTGGAAAGAATCATGCTAAGTGAAATAAACCAAGCAGAGGAAGAAAAATATCATATGACCTCACTCATCTGAGGAATCCAATGAGCAATGTGAACTGAGGAATAGAACAGAGGCAGAGGTGGCATCAAAGGAACCAGAGGGAAAGCGGTCAGAGGGAAAGGGGAAGAGAAGATGGGAGCAGAGAAGGGAAAGAGATTAGTGAAATTATATATACATAGCACAGCATTATAGAGAACAGGACAGCAAATCCTGGAGGAAAGGGGGGAAGGCATTGGAGGGGAAGGGGAAAGTGGGGGCAAGGGGGACACGGGGGTGGGGGGAGATATATTCGGTGGGACATTTAAATCTATGTAAACACAATAAATTAAAATCACAAATAAGTAAAAACTAAAAAAAAAAGAATGTAGCACATGGCAAACACTCAAAAACAAAACAAAAAATTATTACTATTAGATAATCTCTTCTATTTTATCTCGAAAGTTTCTAATGGGTGACTATTCTGAAGCAATTCACTGTTCTTTTGAACTCTTTATCTTTCTTTTTAAGCTCTTTATTTTATAGTCTCTTTAAGAAAAAAATGAGCATTTGAGATGAAATGATAGAAACTGTGAAAGGTTGCTCCCCAAACTGCAGTTTTTGTAACATAATTTACTCCCCGTGGATCTCTTGATATTTTTGTGAGTAATCAGCGATCTTCATCCTATTTATATTTCTGTATAAATTTAGCTATTTACAGGATGTTTGCCTGGTTAATGAACAGAGAAGGACGAATAACAAAAAAATGCCAATGATAATAAGAGAATAACACCAAAGTACGTTTGTGCGATGACATAAATATTAAAGGTCAGGCTGGTTTAGAAATTCTAAATTTGTCTTGAAGGCTGTTTTCATCTTCAACTAATAGAAAGGTGAACTTCAAGCAAAATGACCTTAGAACTTTGTTTTCATTAGTAGTTCTGATATGAATTCATACGAACAAAGCTTTTTCTTTGTTATTGATTAGTGCTTCTCCAAATGGAAAGCACTATTATCTGAATAGATATTATTTGTGTTTCCAGCTTAAAAGAAATAAAAGGAATAAGCATTACACACAAGACTAAAATGTAAGGTGTGTGATTCTTGTTCACATATTTTATGTAATGTATTGAGGAGCCACTGTGCCACCTCACCTGCAGGTGTTATAAAGTACCAAAAGCTACAGAATCAATATTCATATTTTAAGAGGCTTGAAGAACATTTTACTAATTTGGGTTAAGGTGTGCAGAGAAATTGTGAGAAATAGTCTCTGTACTGTGTGATTGGCATAAAACCAGGATGGCCCTTGGCATTGTATTGTAAATGCAAAGGGGAGGAAAACATGGATTCCCAGACATTCCACCAACCCTGTGGGGAAAGGGGTGAATGGCTAGCCAGGTGCAGGGAGAGAAAAGCCAAAATAAACCTTTCCTTATAGCAATGAGCCACTTGTGGGCATTTGTCCCCACCGAAACTACCTCTCCTATGTAAATGCATGTGGTTAACACGTGTGACTCTGGACAGACAGATGGCAGATAAACACTAGATAATATAGGAATGCCTTTTAATATGTAAAGAGACATCTTTCTACCATTGTGTTGGCTTGTAAATTTTGTTTTCTCCAAAATGATGTATGGTTTGCAAATTGAACATGGTCCTTTCATGTTAAAGGACATATGACTATAACTAATAGTGGTAAAGGGCTCCTAATTGAAATTTTTTACTTTTGTACTTCCCACTTACAAAACTATAAAAACTAGGTAGAACAAAGGGCCGGCGCGCTCTCCTTCAGAATTCTGTCAGAGTTGCCGCCGCTTGGCCAAGCTAGACAATAAAGCTTTGGTGTGTAATCGACGGACTTTGTTCGTGTCTTCCATGTTTCGGGTCCCTCCGGATTAGGCTTAACAGTATTAGTTCAGATAAAGGGTTCTGGAGTTAGGCAGCCTGGAATCAAACTCTGGCTCCATGACTAAAGAAATATTTGATCTTGATCAAGTCTTTTATGTATCTATTGAGCCTCATTTGATACCTATAAAGTCACAATAAAATGATGCCAGTGTCATGAGCCTCTTGTGAAGGTGGAATGGAATGATACATGTACACACATGGCATAGTACTTGGCACATAGTAAGTGCTGAAGACAGTTGAGCTATTGCTAGAAGTCTTCAATCCAGAAGAGGGCCTTTGCCTGACCATGCTGGGACCCTGAGCTCAGAGGTCTAGACTCCAGAACTCTGAAAAATAAACATCTATTGTTCATAAGCCTCCCAATCTATGCTATGTTGTTATAGCAGCCTGAATAAACTAAGATAATTTGAAAAATTCCTTAGTATCTGTCTCCAAATTTAAGTCCCTATATTCTTGTGAAAATATTGATTCAAGAGTTACAACATCGTATGTTTTTCTTAGAAAAGCATTTTTGTAAATTAGAAGTCACATTTAGAATCTAGATACTCTATTAGTGGTTCTTATAATACATTTTCTGATATAACAGTGTCCTATACACTCACATTTATAGTTTATAAGAAACTTAATAGCAATTAGTTAGGCCTGTTTAAGGTCAAAAAGGCAAATGAGTATCTCTAGCAAGAATATAGGTGTAATTGGACAGCCTATCTTTATTTTTATGCTGAAATATTTTATTCAAGATTTCTCCGCAAATCCATGCTTCTTGGACAATTAATGGGAGCAGTTGAATCTTTCTTCTTCTTTCCTTCCTGCCTTCTTCTTTCTCAACACTCAAAATCCCTCTCTTCTTTCCCCTATTGTCTCATTCATATTAGAATACCGAAAAAACTTTTGAGAAATCTTATCCAAGAAAGTGTGTGAAAAATATGTATTCAATGTTTTTCATGGGTCATGGAAATTGTGCTATTTTAAGAGTGCTGCATCTAAATAAACAATCATTTGGTAAGGGACATCAAAGACTGTTAAATAGAAGAGATTAATTGCACAAAAATTTTCATCTTTCACATCTTTCTCTTCTTTACTTATCTTCTACAGAAATATCAAAGATGAATCATTGTTCTGGGGACTGATTTGGTTTTGAAGGAATGACACACTAGAAGAAACAGATTTCTTACAGAATATCTGGAGAGCCTGGGACACCCAGATCAGCAGGGTCTGTTGGTTGATCTGTTTTCTAGATTTTACCAAGAATTTCAGAGCCACTCATCAATATTTCTGCAAATCTGTGAAAAGGGGTTGATGTCCCTCTAGACTAGCAAATTGAAAATGGTGAGCCTATATTTAAGAGAAAAATATAAAGATTAGTGTTGAATTGTGTGGTACAAACTTCTGAAAATTACTGAAAGAATATATTAAATAATAAATTAGATATCACCTGCAGAGGCATAAATAAATCATTAGAAATAAAAAACATAATTGTGACATTAGTAATTTTTTCACAATTACCTAGTTATTTATGCTCCACTAATGGGTCATGCAGACAAGTGTGGAGCAAGAGATACACTTTGCCTCAATTTCTCCATAGATCATAACTCATCAACTAGTTAGGAGAGGCCCTAGTCAATTGGTTCAGTGGTAGAGCATCAGCTTGGCATGTGGAAATTTTGGGTATGATTCCTGGTCAGCACACAGGAGAAGCGACCATCTGTTTTTCCACCACTCCATCTCTCTTTCCCTCTAGCAGCCATGGTTCAAAGGGTTCTAGCAAAGTTGGCCCCACACACTGAGGATGGCTCCATGGCCTTGCCTCAGGCACTAAAAATAACTTGGTTGCCAAATAATGGAGCTGTGGCCCAGATGGACAGAACATTGTCTGATAGGGGCCTTGCCTGGTGAATCCCAATTAGGGTACATGTAGGAGTCTGTCTCTGCCTACCCTTTTCTCTCTTAATAATAAAACTTTAAAAAGCTAGTTAGAAGATTCTAGGGTGCTGGCAGTACTTAAGGTACTGATTTTCATGATGCATGGTTACTTCGTGGTTATATGCAGTGTTTTTCTCCCTCCATATTTGGAGTATAAACTTTTGAAGTTCAATGAAGTCAGACCAGCTAAATCAGATATCTGTATTTTATAAGCTGTGCAAGTGGTTTGGTGCTCAGAGAGGGCTGAGGGATACAGTCTGAGATGGATGGCTCTGTTGCTCTGTACCCCACAGAGGGGACCAGAATAAGACTTTGTCAACCATTCAATGTTTCATCATCATCCACTTGTTTTCCTGCCTTCCTCCCTTCTATCATGGTGTCCCCATTGCTGAAGAGATCACCTATCTCTTTTTGAGATGTTAATGTCCCATTTTTCATCCATGCTCCAGCTCATTATCTATCTCTTCTACAAAGCTTACTGCCCCAGCCCTTACTGGGTAGCCCCCTCCCTTCTCTGGACATCTCCAGCCTCACTGTTCAAAGGGTGGTCCATGAACTGGTCACATGGAGCATCAAGTGAGAGTTTGTTAGAAATGCGGACTCTCAGGCCCCACTCCAGGCTCACTGAGCCACAAGCCACAGTTGCATTTTTTCAAGCCCCCCAGGAGATCAGTGTGCACATGAAGGTCTGAGAAGCACCAGTCCAGAGTACTGAAACGGCTAAGCACTTCTCTCTGGGTTTCCCATAGAGTTCACAAACTGATTTGTCTACTAGTCTTATCTCACCCAACAGATTATATGTTCACTGATGGAAAGGACCGTTTCCTACAGGTTGTTGCAGCTCTCTATGGCATTTTGTGCATGGACATGTAACAACTAATAATAATAGGGACATTTACTGAATGCAGATTTTATGCCAGGCAGGGTGCCAAATCCTTTATGCAAATCCTTTTATGAAATCCCCAAAGCCATCCTATGATGTAGAGTTGATTACTCATTCTAGATGAGAACACTGAAGTTCCGAGTGGTTAGCTAAGTTATACGAGGCCACAGAGATGGCAGGGTGCAGAGCTTAACCGCCCTGTGAACTACAATGTGCACCCAGTACACTGTTGTTTAATGATTCAGAGCTTAGAAAAAGATGGCGTTAATTTAAAAGTTCTATGGCTTTTACTTACAAGTGTAGAGCTAATAGACAGGTCCAGGGCCTCATTTAGAATAGTTGGCAGGTTTATGAACAGTGTTATGGGCAACAGCTCTTCTCTCATCATCTTTAGCCTTGGTGGGAGCACGTTATCACACTCTCCATCTGGTTTCTCACTTCAATTGCAACAGTTTCTAGAATGTATTTTCTTTGTGTTGTATAGGGTGGCAAGATTTGGCCTGACTTCTATTATTGTTCATCTCTTACTTGGTTACGTTTAGCTAAGAGAGAGCTGGTTTAATTCTAGTAAAGGAATTGGGAGTGGGCTGGGGTACATCTCTATTCTATTTCTCTCTCTCTCTCTCTCTCTCTCTCTTATTGGAACCCCACAGCAGCAGTGGATAAGAGCATGTACTTTGGTACCAAATAGGCTTGCGTTTGAATCTTGGCTCTGCCACTTAGGTAAGTTATCTCATCTCTTTTTACCTAAGTTTCAACATTTATAAAATAGTGCCAATAATATCTACTTCAAAGGATTGTAACAATAAAATAAAATAATCTAAGGTACAGTAAACACTCATTAACTATGAGCTCTTTTCCTCGGTGTAAACAGCTGCCCCTCCCCTTTAATCTTGTTCTAAGTCAACTCCCCCAGGCTGTCCGTTGGCACGTGGAGGCACTGCTTTATACCTGGCACACTGCACAGGGCAGTGCACGTAATAAATGAATGGAAAACCTTGCTTGCAGGTGTTATGGTCAAGATTGGAGATAATAACTCATAAAAGCATATTTCCTAATTTATTATCTCTCTTGCCCTTAAGTTAGTGCCAAAAGAAGTTAGACAAATGGTGAAGGCAGGGAAGGTCCAGGGAAGGTCCAGGCAGGGCTCTGTCCCTCTGGGTCCCTCCTGGATGACCAGCCCCTACCCACTGAGGAGACGGGTAGATATCTGTTGACTAATTAGCTTTGAGCCAGACATAATTATTAGCTTAAAGTTAGTTGTGGAAAAATTAGTGGCTTTTTTTATTTTTATTTTTTTTACTTCTTTAGTTTTTTTAAAAATAGAAAATGCAAATATTTTAACTCAAATGGCCTATTGTTCTTTCCCAGGATCATATGAAAAGTTTAAAAACAGTAATACCTAATAACTCAGGGTAGCTTACTCTACTGGAAAACTATGCTTTCATATGAATCAATACTATTAATTTTTAATCTTATGCTAATTCTATTAATTGATAGGAATAGTGGTTTTTCTAAATTTGGAATATTTAACTCCTCTTGCTCTGAGTTTTCTCATCCAGAAAATAAGATGCTTGAAATTCTAGAATTTTAGGAAATTAAAATAAAGCAAGGTCGAATGGACACTAACGTCAGCAGAAAGTGAAAAACAAATTTTGAAATGAGTGCTTTTAGAATCCCACTCTACTCCTACAAAGTGTGAGGTTTGGGGTGCATCGCTGAGCTTTGTTAGTGAGGGCACTTGACAACAAACACAGGAACCGTGTGCCTGGGTCCCTCATCTGTTCTACAGAGCTAATAATGCTTAGCTTACCTCCTAGGACCACTGTGTAGCATTGCTAATTAATGTTAGTAATGAGTTTTAGAGCTACCAGTGAGCGCTGAATTAACGTTAATTGTTTGCTAGGAATAATTTGATTCAGATACATCTGACTCGCGGTGACATCCTGCAGAGTGGGGGAGGCATCCAGTGTCCTGAGAATTTCAATGCCAGACGTTTTCTAAGCGCATCCAGTCAGACCTTTAGGGAGATTGGAGTCCTGGGAAAGGCAGTGTGTCTGAGGTTCTTCTAGCACACGATACACATGGTGCGGGCCGGGGCGCTCGTTTGGAAGACCAGACTCCTGCTTTGGGTTTCAGTTCTTCACTGTATATCATCCTGGGTAACACTCAACGTCCTCGAACTGCAGTTTCCTTAGTCACGCAGTAAGAGAAGTAGAAAAGATCTTTTAGTCACCGATGGCTTAGAAGTTTATGATCATCCTTAGCTTTACCCTGGGCTTCTGTAGTTCAGGGATTTTAAAATTCTCATCTATAGGAAAGAGGAAACTGCCACACGATGCTTTTAGACTTTAATACTGTATCTTATAACCATTAAATATTCAATATATAGAAGTACTTGTGGATTTATTAGGCCTGGTAACATTTTTCTTTTTTTTTTTAAGAATAACAAATGTTTATTTAAAAGTGAATAAGTAACAGTCTCTTCCATCCCTTTATGTCTCTTCCTCTCCTTTTGAGCAAAAGAGACCCTGATGGGTAAAGGGGTGGGGTGGGAGGTGAAGAGGGACACAAAGATTGGCCACCACCTTCTCTAACCTGTTTCCCGTGGTGACATCCTGCAGAGTAGGGGAGGGAAACAAGGTCTCCCCACAATGCACACATGGCTACCCAGAGGACCAGGTCCCATGGTCAGGCAGCTGCAGCTGGCTCACCGGAGTTCTTTTTCCTACACACTTCCAATATTCCTTAGTCACTTTGGCTAATGGCATAGTAATATTATGGCTCAGCGGCACTCCCAGTGAGAAACAGCAGCAAAGAGAAACCAAATAAAATCATTCTTCACTCACTCAGAGGGTATAAAAGAATGAACAAGAGAATGTTGCCTGACCAGGCCCTGGTGCAGTGGACAGAGCATAAGACTGGGACGCAGAGGACCCAGATTTGAAACTCAGAGATTGCCGCCTTGAGCACGGGCTCATCCAGCTTGCGCGCAGGCTCATTTGGCTTGAGTGCGGGCTCACCAGTGTGAGCACAGGGTCGCTGGCTTGAGTGTGGGATCATAGACATGGCCCCATGGTCGCTGGCTTGAGCTCGAAGGTCACTGGCTTGAGCAAAGGGTCACTTGCTCTGCTGTAGCCCCCCGGTCAGGGCACATATGAGAAAGAAATCAATGAACAACTAAGGAGCTGCAATGAAGAACTGATGCTTCTCATCTCTCTCCCTTCCTGTCTGTCTGTCCCTATCCCAATTTCTGTCTCTCTATCTCTCTGTCTCTGTCACACACACACACACACACACACACACACACACACACACACACGAGAATGCAAGTACCTACATTGATCTGGCAATAAGGACCAGTCTTGAATCTGCAAGGTCCCCCTCCACACCCATGTGGTGCTGTTATTTGGTTTGATATTTGGTTCTATTTATAATTTACAGTGTGTTTGAGGGAGGAAATTTTTGAATATTATTGCTCAAATGCAAGTGCATTTTGTGTCAGACTGAATGGAAAGGAATATGGGTTTTATTTCATTTATTATATGCCTACACTTTGGGGGAAGGCAGGGTACTAAAAATTATGGGCTGGTAAATATTTTCCATTTGTTTCCAAGGCTCCAATAAATGATACAACACTTCAGAGCTCAAGAGAATTTTCCATTTAGATAAATGTCCCTTGCACCAAAATTCCATGTGCCAATTCAACTGAGGTCAAGAATTGTGATAAAAATGTTAGTATAAATCTCTTAAAACTGATCACATTGAACAGAAAAGCAGGCTGCATTTGAGTGACGCAAAAGAAAATGTTAAACTCCTGAGAAATGTTATAAAGACATGTGATAAGCCTTTCAATTTATTTAAAATTTATTTTCACCTGCTTCTGAAATGAATTTGAGGTGATTAAGTTGCTCAAAATTTTGAGCTGCTACTGAAATTCATCACAGTTTTGTTGATGGAAGCTTAAAGGGTGAGAACTGTCATGATTTGGTAAGGATTTATAAATTCTTCTATTGAAATCCTTCATTTTTACATAGCTTTCATCAACACTGATGGTTCAGAAAATGAATGCAAGTACTTTTGAGACTTGCCGTTTGAGAAAACAGATTCCAAAACATTGGTATTAAATATATATAAAATAAAGTGTGCACTCATGGCCAGGCTGGGTTATTTAAATGTTAAACATTCAGTAACTATCTCTGAGCATGTGAATTTTATGGGGAAGCAATGGAAAGGGGCTGGCATTACTTCAGGGGTCTTTTATCCCCATTTTAGTAATTTTAGTGGTTAAGATTATACAGAATAATAGGAGAATTATTGTGTTAATTCAAAAATACACTTTTTATTTTTTTATGGTTTTATTTTGTTTTTTGGTGTGTGTGTGTGTGAGAGAGAGAGAGGTGGGGGGACAGACAGACAGGAATGGAGAGAGATGAGAAGTATCAACTTGTAGTTGCAGCACTTATAGTTGTTCATTGATTGTGTCTCGTATGTGCTTTGACTAGGGGGCTTCAACTGAGCCAGTGACCCCTTGCTCAAGCCAGCGACCTTGGGCTTCAAGCCAGCAACCTTTGGGCTTAAGCCAGCGACCATGGAGTCATGTCTATGACCCCATGCTCAAGCTGGTGAGCCCGTGTTTAAGCCGGATGAGCCCACACTCAAGTTGGCAACCTTGAGGTTTCGAACCTGGGTCCTCAGTATCACAGGTCATCACTCTATCCACTCCACCACCTCCTGGTCATACAAAAATACACTTTTAAATTAACATTCAACATCTTTGAAGATCAGAATGATTCTTATAGTGTCTTACAATTGCTGCCAATCAAGAGATAGAGCTTTCATGACTTGTATATGGGCAAACAAGGTTGTAATTCCAAATGGGGTGAAATAATAATTGTATCCCTGGAGGCTACCATTAACAGACTGTTTATAGATCGTTTACCTGATTACTTGAGTCCTAGTGATGGTCTGAAAACTTTCAGTTGACAACTGAGTAAGAGGAAGAAAGTACCAACAACAAAGCTTTCAGGATTGATGCCGGAAGATTGGCAGAGAATTCAGAGATGGTAGCGAACTCTTTGAGAGGTTATGCCACCAAATCTCTACGTTAAAATTTTCTTCAGAAACTTAAGCTCTGAGTGGGAAGAAGTTTTAGGAATACCTTAACCAATTTATTTCCCTTACATTTGACTTCACTTATACATATATATTAGCATGAGAATAACAGGATAAACATTTATACTTTTAAGTATCAAGTAAATGTCCTAAGTAATGTCAGAACATTGGTCATACTTTAATTAGCAGGTGTTTTTTTTAAAAGTATAGAAAATAATAATTTATGATGGATTTAAAAAAAAACACAAGTATTTATATTTTGATTCAATTTCTACAACCAAAACGGGGCCACCAATGATGGAAAATTAGTCCCATATCCTCAAAGAGTCAAAATACAAAGAGTCAAGACCTCCTAAATCCAGGATGTCCTACATTATAGTTGCTAAAAGCTTGATACACTTTTGAAAGACCCCACTGTTTCAGGCGCTGCCCCTTTGATTGTGGGAAAAAGTGAGAACTTGGACAACACAGATGTTTTCAATTTGGAGACGGAGGAAGCCAGTGTGCCTGCATTTTACTCTGGTTCTTAAAGACCATGGGAATCTGTTTGCTGCCTTTCTCCCTCCCCACGGTCAACATATACAATAGTAAACTTTTATAACTGTACTTTATACTAATCCCTGCCCCAACACAAATACACATACAAAAATTTGGTAGTATTTTCCTTTTAAATTTCTCAGGAAATTTTGAGTAAAATGTAACAAAGGTTGATCTTAATGGTAAATCTTATAATAATAAAATATTTATTCTTCTGATAAATAATAAAATATTTATCCTACCCTGCTGATGTGATGGGCAGATAAACATGTCCTATGTCTCAAGGGAATACATGAAAGATAAACCACATGGAAGAATGAACACACCTATGGCTTGCTTGTAAATTTAGATTTTGTATAAACTTTGACAAATGCTATAAGATATATATACTCAGTGCTAGGATGTTAGGACTTATTGTCCCAAAATAAGAAATTTTAATTAAAATAAAATTATTTCAAATCCTCTCAGCATCGATGTCATTACAATGAAACACCCAACTTAACACCAACACAAGTATTTCCATCCTCGGCCAAGGACCTATTTCTATCTAGTAGCATTCCATATAGTACAATCCTGGGCAGTAAAAGAAGTGGGACAGTCCCTGAAAGTGGTGACAACGGCATTTGGCCTCTTCTCAGGGCAGTCTGCTACAATTATATTCAAGACTAATATTAGGGGCTTGAGGCTCTAAACTACAAGCCAGACTTCGGAGCCTTGGAGGCAGGTGTGAGGCTGCAGGACAAGGATCAATGCTGTATTTTCATAGTAAGAAGATAGGATTAGGAAGACCAACCTTTCTTCCCTTCTTTCCCCTCTCTTTGATTTAAAAATATATACTTGAATCTTTGCTATCTGCCAGGTACAGTCCTGGACACTTGGGATACATCAGTGATCAAAACAAAATCTTCTCTCATGGAGTTTATACACTGTTGAAAGAAGAGGCAGTAAAAAATGAATATAAGTCACATAGCGTATTAGAAGAAGCTAAATGAAAAGGAAAAAAACATAAACAAAGGCTGTTGGATTTGTAGGGGTGAGCTGGTGGAAGAGAGAGTATGATAAAAATTTAAGTAGGGTAATCAAAGCAGGCCTTGATGAGAGATGACAGTTGAGGACAGAAATGAAGGGAAGAGAGAGATGGACAGGCCAGTATGAACGTAAGAGCATTTCAAGCAGAGAGACAAACATGCAAGTGGAACTGAGGCTGACCTATGCTTGGAGTAGTACTAGGACTACAAGCAGGGAGGCAAGAGTGGCGGGCTCAGGGCAGACTGTCAAGAGATGAGGTCAGGAAGGAAAGGGGATTGGAGCAGCCGGGACCGTGTAAAATCCAGCATGCCCTCTTTGACTGGTGTTCCAGGCCGGCCACACTGAATATGTCAGGGTCAACTCGGATTCTGCACCTGCCATTTCTGCATATGGGATGCCTTTTCCCCAGATCCTGGTGTGACTCTCCCTTTTTTATACAGGTCTCAATGTTGATGCCACCTCCTCAGAGAGACCTTTTCTCATCCCTCTTGCCAACCCCCACATTGCTGCATTCTAGCTTATAAAAGTATAACTGTCAACAATAAGAACAACCATGTATGGTGTGGCAGGTCAGCGATTTCCTCTTAAGGAAATCTGCTCCCTCTAACAAGCATCTGACTTTTATTCTTTCCCACCAAGTGGACACTATAAGCTGCACAGATGATGTAATGGTGACCAAGGGCTTAGGTCTTGCGTATTTTCACTAAGGAAGGTAGGTCTGTACTGAAAGAGGCCACACAGACCAACCCATCTTACCCTCTAGATGAAACATGGAAAGGTCTTCGTTTTCTCACTTTTTAAAACAGAACTCTTGTTCTCTCCATGGCTGTCATCCCAGTGGTAGGTTTGGTCCCAGTTGCACTAACTGGAGCTGTCCCTGGGACTTCTGCGCTGGGGCCATCAGGGTGGAATGTTCCTGTTCTGAAGGAGTCACTAAGTATGTGCTGGGTTATTAGTGGCCATAGCACTTACCATACAGCAAAAGCTTCTTTAAGAGGTAGTGAGAGAGACCGAGATCTGTTGACATCTGGGGCCTTGATTCCACTGAACCTGAGCCTCTTGCACTGTTGGACTTTTTATGGGAGCCATGATTGCAATCAGTAAGAGTGATTCCCACTGCTCCCTAACCGATGCAAGATTCAGAGGCAATATCACCAGGCACTTGGTTAACAGGCCTTGTGTGGTTATCATATGAACACTTCTCACATACCTTACACTGCTTACCATTGCTGATTAGAATTCTATTTATTTAAGTTTCTCATCCAGCAAATGGAAGCTCTTATTCTCTTCCCCATATTATGTATCCTTAGTTCCAGTTTAACGATTGTAAAGATCCCCCCAAAGACCTTGGGAAATTAAATTAGGCCCATATGCAAAATTTCAAGCTCAATTAAAAAGACCCTAGAAATTTAATTCCTTCACAGTCTCTTGCTTTCCCTAAAATGATATTTTTCTACTTAAGAGGTAAATTTGCTCCACATCTAAAAGCTGTTAATGTTAATGGGTATTTAAAAGAAGTCAGGAGGAAAAATGAGTTTCGAGAATGTTCCTCTTTTCCAGTTTCCTGCTCTGCCTTCTCTCTGTCTTTCAGCATCACATCTCACCAATGCCGTGCAGTTACTTTCAAGTGTGTGTAGAAACAACCCCCTGAAGGAACAGTCTCCAAAACAACAGAATGAAAACATCTTTCCGGCCCTGGTCGGCTGTCTTAGCAATAGAGCATCAGCCCGGCGTGTGGAATCCCAGGTTTGCTTCCTGGCCAGGGCACACAGGAGAAGTGACCATCTGCTTCTCCACCTCTCCTCCTTTTCTCTCTCTTCTCCTCCTGCAGCCATGGTTCTGTTAGAGCAGGTTGGCCCTGGGCACTGAGGATGGCTCCATGGCCTCACCTCAGACATTAAAAGAGCTTGGTTGCTGAGCAACAGAACAATGACCCCAGGTCAGCAGAGCATCTCTGCATAGGGGGTTTGCCAAGTGGATCCCGGTCAAAGTGCATGCAGGAATCCATCTGTCTGCCTCTCTGCCTCTCATTTAATAAAAAAGAAAAGAAAAGGAAGCATCTTTCCCTTGCTGATAAAAATCAAGGGTGTCCAAAATGCTACATTGGAGTATTCTGCTTCTTGGTATATGTCCCAAAGAATCAAAAAACAAAATTTTGAGGGGATATTCACACACCCGTGTTCATTGCAGCATTATTCATCATAGCCAAGGGTGTAGAAATAACTCATGTGTCCATCAAAAGATGGGTGGATGAAGTAAATGCACCTGTCAGAGGGTGAGGAGGGTGAGGAGACTGGATGGAAGAAAGTAAAAGGATTAGCTAAAAATCCGTATACTCATAAGACATAGACACAGAGAACAGGGTGGCAACAGCCAGAGCCGAAGGGGGATGGAGGTGGAGGGAGCAGGACAAAGGGGGGGGGAACGAGAGGCAAAGAGACTTTGCTTGGGGTGAAGGGTGAACGATGTCATAAATAGATGGTGTTATATTGAGTTGTACACTTGTAGCCTAAATGGTTTGGTGAACAATGTCATTCTAATAAATTAAAGATAAATTAAAAAATATATATATATTTTACCCACACAAAGAAAATGTGGCATATACAGACAGTGGGATATTACTCAGCCTTAGAAAAAAAGGACATTCTGTCAGGTGCTACCACAGAGTTGAAACTCCAGGGCAACCTGTTCAGTGAAATGAACCAGTTACAAAGAAGACTGCAGAATTCTACTAATCTACCATATCTACCATATCTACGGTGCTGAAATTCATAGCAGCGGAGTAGAGTGGTGGCTCTCAGGGATTGAAGGAGGGGCAAGTTAGGAGTTGTTTCGTGGGTCCCAAATTTCTAGTTGTGAGATGTAAAGGCTTTGAAACCTGCAGCACAAGAAGGGTAATCTGCTACACACTTCAAAATGGTGAAGGTGGTAAATTGTATGTTATCTCTTTTTATTACAATAGAAAAAATAATGAAAAACAAAACACAAAACAAAGCAATACTGAGCCCTGGCCAGTTGGCTCAGCGGCAGAGTGTTGGCCCAGCATGTGGAAGTCTTGGGTTTAATTCCCTGCCAGGGCACACAGACACGCCCATCTGCTTCTCTACCCTTCCCCCTCTCCCCTCTCCTTCCTCTCTATCTCTCTCTTCCCCTCCTGCAGCCAAGACTCCATTGGAGCAAAGTTGGCCTGGGCGATGAGGATGGCTCCATGGCCTCTGCTTCAGGCACTAGAATGGTTTTGGTTGCAATCGAGTGGCAGCCCAGATGGGCAGAGCATCGCCCCCTGGTGGGCATTCCTGGTGGATCCTGGTCAAGTGCATGCAGGAGTTTGTCTCTCTGCCTGCCCGCTTCTCACTTCAGAAAAATACAAAAACAAAACAAAAACAAAACAACCAACCAACAAACAAAAACAAAGCTGTGCTGGTGTGCTCCTGCGGTCTCCATGAAACATCTGTGCTCACAGTCCCCAGGTCGGAGATCCCATCTGAAGGGTGGGCACTCAAGGCAGAAGGGCCCTCAGTTACGTTTGTTTCTTGAACCTCATCCTCTCAGTGTTGTCTTGCTTGTTTGTTGGAACACCACCACACAAAGTTGTTTGAATTGTCTCTAGCTGCTCTCAAGCTGCAACGGTGGAGCTGAGTAGTTGTGACAGAGACCAAATGGCCTGCAAAGCCAACCCTTTAAGGAAATGTTTACTGACTGTTATGGGATGAATTGTGTCCCTCCGAAATCTAGATGTTGGGGTCCTAACCTCCCAATACTTCTGAATATGACTATATTTGGAAACTAGGTCTTAAAGAGGTAGTTCAGCTAAGATGATGTCCCTGGAATGAGCCCTCATTACATATCACAGGTGTTCTTATGAGAAGAAGAAATTTGGACAGAGACCCACAGAAAGAAGACCATGTAGAGCTCCAGGGAGGAGACGGTCATCTGCAAGCCCAGGAAAGAGGCTTCAGAAGGAACCTATGTTGCCAACACCTGACCCCAGACTCCCAGCCTCCCAGCCTCCCAAACTGTGAGAAAACAAATTTCTGTCGTTTAAGTCATCCAGTCTGTGGTACTTTGTTATGACAACCCTTGCAAACCAATACAGCAAGCCACAGGCGGTTTTTGTTTTCCAGTGTTTTTCAGCATCAGCCTTGTAGTTAATGTCTCATCACTTATTATTCTCATAACAGAACTTGTTTCTTATTTGTTTTCTTCTTATGAGGGAGCCATAGTTACATCTGACCTTAACAACATCACAAGGTGGAAGCTGGCTGCAATGTGGCCATTTCACTTGTTAAGAGGACAATACCTAAACAGCTTATATTTTTAAATATGTCATTTAGCCTTGTAGTGGGATGTATGGTGTATCTCCTCCCCCCCCCCCAAAAAGAAATATATTCATGTCTTAATCCCTGGAACACATGAATGTGAACTTATTTTGAAAAAGGTCTTTGTAGATTAATTAAGAATTCTGAGGCCCTGGTTGGTTGGCTCAGTGGATGGAGCATCAGTCCTGCCTGTGGACATTCTAGGTTTGATCTCCAGTCAGGACACACATGAGAAGCAACCATCTGCTGCTTCTCTCTCTGCCCCCTCCCCCTTCTCTCCCTCTTCCCCTCTCGCAGCCAGCATCTTGATTGGTTCCAGCATGACCCTGGGCACTGAGGATAGCTCAGTTGATTCAAGTATGTCAACCTCAGGCATTAAAAATAGCTCGATTGATTGGAGCATCCGCCTCAGATTAGGGTTGCTGGGTGGATCCAGGTCGGGGTGCATGTGGTAGTCTGTCTCACTATCTCCCCTCCTCTCACTTAAAAAAAAAAGAATTTTGAGATGAGATCATTCTGAAATATCTGGGTGGTCCCTCTATCCTCTGACAAGTGCCCTTTGGAGAGACACACAGAGGAGAGACTCAGAAGAGGAGGCAATGTGGCCACAGAGCCAGTGATTTAGAGTGCCGTGGCTGCAAGCCAAGAACACCGGAGCCAACAAGAAGCTGGAAAAGTCAGGAAAAGGGTTCTCTTTCAAAGCCTTCGGAGAAATTGCAACCCTGTCAATAACTTGATCTTGGGTTTCTGGCCTCCAGAAATGCAAGAGAACACTTTCCTGTTGTTTTAAGCCATTTAACTAGGGTGCCTTAGGAAACTAATTTTAGGCTTGACGATACCCCAGGTGTGCACTTCACTGTCGTCAAATGCAGCACATGCTGCATTTATTGTTATCCGGGTTAAACAGGGAGAGAATATTATCGCTAAGAGGTTGGTTCCGTCTTGAACTAATCTCTTCTTTCTCTGAATTTTTATTGCTCGGATGATAAGCTTTTACATTGTCGATACACATCGCAGTTTCCAAAGGGTTTTCAATGATACCCTCTCTCACCTGAGGGATCACCATACCCAGTCTCTAAGGATAGATGGGGGGAAGCATGACTACCCCACTCTGCTGAGGTAAGATCTAAAAGTCTGGGTTAATCATTTACCCAAATGTGTTGGCTGGTCCGAAGGTAGTGAGTTATCTCAATTGATTGTTCACATTTACCCAAATGACTCAGATGCAGATTGACTGATTACCGATGAATGTCATTTTGACTCTTACCGCGGTGACTGTAGGCCAGCGTTCACATTGCAAGTGACTGGGTCACGGACTCCCCCAGGGAAACAAGGTCTGGACCGCACTGTTACCTCAGGGTCTCCTTGAATGACCTAAAATACAGTGCTTTATATCCCATTCCACCAGATGGGAGCTTTTCTTTTGAGAAAAGCAAAAAGAAATAAAAATATTTTTGTAATGTCAAATTTCAGAGCCACAGGACATTGAGCTGAATGTTTGGCCTCTGTGAGGTTAAACGAACTGCTGGGAATGGGAATGGGTCCCCTTCTTGGCAGGGACCTGAAAAGTTGTGGCAAGTGATCCTATATAATATTCACCTTTTCTTAATTGTGGCTATAAGCCCAGCAGAGAAAACTGATATAAAACTTTCTATTATATCAAACACAATAATGACCATGTTTGAGTGTTTCTTTGGGCATGTTCTTCCTCATTCAGCCTTTAGAGTCACTCTGCAGGTAAGCATTGGTATTCATTTGAATAATGAAAAGAAAATGGAGTCTCAGAGAGGGTAAGCCACCTGTCCAGGTCATAGGGCTATGAGTGCTGGAGCCAGGATGTAAATAAAGCCCAGGTCATTCGATTCCAGAGCCTCAGGTGATAAACACGCTATGCCTGGTGGGACCAGAGTGCCATTGACCCCTGCCTAGTGGTCACGGCTGTGGGCTGTGATCAGACCGGCATGGGCTTGCTGCCTCCCTTTGGCTAACCATTTGTCACACAGCAAAGCAGCTGTGTTTTGGCAGCTCTGGGCTGCTTGGCTCCTGGGTCCCTGACATGACATTGACTAAGTGTCATATTTTCCTATCTGATTTCATTGCTTTTCACAAGGCTATTATTTAGTGTGCAGCAATAAGAAAGCATAAACACAGCTCTGACTTTTGGGAAGTAAATATCAGCTAGAATAAGCATTTGCTATCCCTCAAGGCTTTTAAATCTACTGAAATGTCAGGTGCAATGAGATTCTGGGCAGAGGACAGAAGAGCAAACCTGTGGGTTTTATGAAAGTGCCCTGAATGACCGATGCCTCAAGTGAGCCCGCCAAGCCCAGCGTGGGCCCCTGTTCCCGGGATCGTTTGCACGGTTCTAAGTTCGCCTTCTCTGCTGGACAGTGAGTGAGGACTTAACTGAGCTGTCAGTTCAGGTTATTATCTGAACTGCAAGCACAGTTCCCAGACCCGTTTCTCTGCTGCTATACCTGGAACATCACATGGAACAGAGAACTGGCCAAGTTACCCTCAATCTGAAGGAGGAAGCAGTTGAAGAAAGAACAGACTTATAATTCAGTAAATTCAGTCTTTCTGCCGGCTCTTGGGAGAGGAAACTTTTCACATCTGGGCTGCCAGGAGAAAAATGGTTTGGATTTATACTGATATTTAAATAGAAATATAAATCCTTCAGGCAAGCGTACAACATTGGCTGGAATGTACTAATAAGGACATTTCCAGCATTCCGCCCATGTCTTTCTGCCCATAGCACCTCTGGATTGCCACCAAGGCCATTGACACAAGGATCTCCTCAGATTTTCTTATCAGAGCCTTAGAACTTTCTACATGAGCATTTTATATTATATTTTGGATATTATTAAAAGATGAATTTTTTCCCATGTCTATCAGGATCTCTCCTGTGTAAATATTGTAGATGGGCCAAAAATTACTGATAATATTTATAAACCATGTGAGTGAAGTAGCTGTACTTAACGCTTTAAAATATTTTTCTCATCACTCATATGTCCTTAGACTTGGTGGCACCTATTCTTAAAGTCAATATAAAAATGACAGAGGTTTGCAGAAACGGCAACACAATAACACCTTATAGAACATATCTCTGTGTTGTGGATAGCTATCATTCAGCATATTCATTTAAATATCTTTCTTACTTTTTGTGTTAAATTATTATCAGGACCCTGGCCGGTTGGCTCAGTGGTGGAGTGTCGGCCCAGTGTGTGGATGTCCTGGGTTTGATTCCCAGTCAGGGTGCACAGGAGAAGCAACTATCTGCTTTTTTAACCCCCCCCCTTTTCTTTTTCTCTCTCTCTCTTTCTCTCTTTCCCTCCCACAGCCATGGCTCAATTGGTTCAAGCACACTGGCCCTGGGTGCTGCGGATGACTCCATGGAGCCTCTGCCTCAGGCACTAAAAATAGCTCAGTTGGGAGTATGATCACAGATGGGCAGATCATAGGCCCCAGATGGGGGTTGCCAGGTGGCTCCTGGTTGGGGTGCATTTGGGAGTCTTTCTCTTTATCTCCCTTCCTCTTACTTGGAAAAAGAAGAAAATGAAAAAAACAAAAACAAAAATCTATTATCAGAATTTGCTCTCCAGTTCTATTGGTTAAGTGTCTTAAAATTTCTGTTGAGTATTTTAATAGCTATTTTAGTTCTTCAACAATCTATGGAAACACAAAGAAACACCTTCAAGCAAGCTACCCTACTTTTAAAGATTTGTAATGAATTTATCATCTCCCAGAAGTTAAATTCTTTAATAGGAACTTAAAAGGCCATGTTGGGAACTCATAAAACTTTAAGAAAACCTATTAACTGCAGGCTTGGATAATTTATAGTAGTTTTGAGAAATGCTAAGTAGCTAAAAAAAAAAAAAAAAAAAAAAGAATTACTCTTAAATTTATGTTCTCCTCATTCTGACATCTAGAAAATTCTTCATAAGATTTATTATTTTATGTTTAGGTGGTTGATGTATTCTGCAGATAGAAATTCACATAGGGCATTTAGGAGTCGCGATTCCGTCGTTTTATGACTTTGCTCCTGGGGGACAAGCCTGTGATCCTCTGGAATGTGCAGGGTCAGTGCTGTCGAACCCTTCAGACTCTCAGCCGGTGGAGCCCCTCGCGTCCTCCCTGACATCTAGTGTGCATCGCTTCCAGAACACTTGATGTGATTATTTTATCTCAGTCTTGACTTTTGGTTGTGGTGGTGACTGATTAGAATCGCTTTCTGGACACATCAGGCTGGAGGTCTATGAAGTCTTTCCTTGCCTGCTAGAGTTGATGAGACCCTGCCAGCTTGAAGGATTATCTTGGTTGACTCTCTTGACTGACGTCCCCTTCGCCCGTGGTTACTCAATCGCATAGACTTCTCTCGAGTCGGGTGGGAAAGGCAGGGAGCATCATCTCCGGAAAGCCATGGTAAAAAGTACAGAAGCTGTCTAGAAGTAGAGGGAAGATAGGAGGAATCTGTTTTGTCCCCATGAAGCCTACTGAGATGATATTTTGTTTATGATTAGGGGGGACATGGAAGCGCAGCACAGTGAGCGAGTCAGCGATAGGGCAGGAAGGGAGGAGGTGAGTGAGCACCGGTCTTTGGTGACCACCTGGCCACCTGTGAAGACTGACCTTGAGGAAAGGTGTTCCGTGCCGTTATTTTCGGTAAGGGGGCAATCGGAATACAAGCTCACAGGTAAGGTGCTGGAGGGATGAAGGGGTGATAAAGGTAGAGCAAAGAATCCATGTCCTCTCTTCCACCATTTTGCCTGGAACAACTTTATAGACCTCTAGCCAGCACTTTTTTTGTGAGCATATTTTCTAAGCTTTGTCTGGGAGCATTTGTATATGAGGCCAGCAGTTCACAGCAGCTCTGTGATTTGTTAATAGTCCATTTTAAGTCTTGGTTGGTCTTCTAAGTAAAGCATGTTTTAATGTTGGCTTATGAAGAATAAATACTGAAATCTACTCTGTCAGCTTAATATAGCCTCAGCTTAGCGTAGACTTCACTGTTTCTGAAACTCCTGTCTTCCCTTAACTCCGCTGATGTTGTAAGCTGAGTTTGTGAATATAGGAAGATTATCTGTGGTTATGAATTGTTTATCTACCATCCTTCAAAGGGTTTTACACTCACCATTCTAGGCATATCTGTATTTGGACCATATAAGCAATAAGAGCAGTCTGGATGGCTTGCTAGAATGGTGTCAATTAGGGTTTTTTTTATGTTATTTAGAGAAATGCTGGTTGGGGGTGCAGATGAGGAGTTGCACTTTGACTTAAATTCTAGGCCCAGGGATGGGCTAAAAAAGTTGAGAGCCATTCTCTTGAAGGTGCATGCTATTCCCTTAAGTATGCTAAGAGATGTTATCAGTTGGGGGAAAAAAAGGAATTGCTTAAACAAAATGGAAGTTATGTCTCTCTCATGCCATAAAGAAAGAGCTGGTGGTTGTTAGTCTGGGTCTAGTATGGTGGGTCCCCAAAGCAGTGACCCAGAATCTTTCCAGCTCAGAGCTCCTTCTCACTAGGGCATAGCCCTTATTTGTCTTTATGGTCTAAGATAGCAGGGAGGGCTCTGGCCATCACATCTGACTTCCTGGAAACAAGAAAGGCACACATATTTGCTTCCAGGAAGTTGCACATTTCATCTTATCTCAAATTGACTCAGACTTGGCAACCTACAAGGGAGGCTGGCAAACGTAGTGCCTTGGCTGGGTAATAATTTATAATAAAAGATTGGAGCGATCAAGTAAAAGTTGGAACTTTCATTAGTAAGGAAAAAAGGAAAGTCAATACTGGGTTTCATTTCACTGGGGAACAAATTTTTTTCATTTTCTGTTGCACGAGGTTTTAGAACTGTTTCTATATATTTCTGCACTGCTGACTCCAAATCTAAAATCTGTTTTTTGGTGCATGCTCTAGTTTTTATTCAATTTTAAATTTCTTTTTGTTACAGTTAATGGCATGCATTGGTTTTTAAATTAGAATTAAAGGGCAATGACTCTTGGATTGAACATAACCACAAGGCAATTAATGTTTTACAAACATCACTTTTACATAATTGTAGTTGTTTTTAAATGTAAAAAATTATTATCTGATAAAAAACATCCTCTTATTTTATTTTAAGATTAAATCATGGCTTCTTCAAGGAGGCGTAAATGTAAGAATAGTCCTGACACCTTCTGTTATATATGTGACTGTTACACATTTCCATGTCAAAAGTGCAATATTTCATCATTTGTGACATGTGCATATATTGCTTATTTTCAAGTTCCCCTTGGTGATCAAGACAAGAATTGGGCTCCTCATATTGTGTGTCATAATTGTGAGGAAATGCTTCATAACTAGACAAAAGGAAAACTCAAAGAAATGCCTTTTGGTATTCGCATGGTTTGGTGTGAACCTAAGGACCACTGCAGTGACTGTTATTTCTGTCTGACCTATACAAAGGGCATTGGCAAGAAAAAAATGGCATATGATCGCATATCCTAATATTCCTTCAGCAATATGACCTATCCTACACTCTGAGACACTCCTGGTTCCAGTTTTCAATGGTTTTATTTCTTCTAAGGATGAAAAAAGTGAACATGGTTATCCAGTATATTTTGATAAGATGCATGAGGAAATGGTTGTAGAATCTGAAGGGTCTTCTTCTGATGCCAAGCAATCATTAACCCCTCAGCAGTTTAGCCAACCCGAATTAAATGACTTAGTAAGAGATTTGGGCCTATCAAAGAAGGCAGCTGAGTTATTAGCCTCCAGGCTTCAAGAAAAGAATGTACTTCTCTGGTCAGCTAAAATAAACCATTTCAGGAAGCGTGAACAAATTTTTGTGGACATTTTTTTCCGAAGACAAACACTTTGTTTACTGTCATGATATCAGTAGTCTTCTCAGCCAGCTAGGTGTTCCACTTACAGTCCAACAGAGTGGTGGCTATTTCTTGACAGCTCTAAATGGAGTCTGAAATGTGTTCTCCTACACAATGATAATGTTTATGCAGCAGTTCCAATCAGTTATTCAACTCATCTGCAAGAAGATTATAATGACATAAAAATTGTTCTTGACTCTCTGAAGTATGAGGAGCATAACTGGATCATTTGTGTGGATCATAAAATGGTAAATTTCCTGCTAAGACAACAGAGAGGTTTCACGAAGCATCCTTGCTTTCTGTGTTTGTGAGATAGCTGAGCTCAGGAGAAACAATGGACACAGAAGGAGTGGCAGAAACGTGAAGCTCTGGAAGTAGGGATGCAAAATATTGTGAATGATCTTGTAGTTAATCAAGACAGGATCATTTTCCCCCACTTCACATCAAACTTGGCTTAATGAAACAGTTTGTTCAGGCTTTGAATAAACAAAGTGCTTTCAACATATTATTTCTGCTTTTCCTGCATTGTCTTTTGAGAAGATAAAAGCAAGTGCATTCGATGGACCTCAAATTCGAACCCTCATACATAATGAAGAATTTGCCAGGAAGATGAATAAGGAGGAGAAAGGAGCATGGCAGTCTTTTGTGGCAGTTACAAAGAACTTCCTTGGCAACAACAAAAAAGCAGAAAACTATGAACTTCTGGTTCAAAGGATGCTGTTGGCTTTTCGTGACATTGGATGTAACATGACCGTTAAGATTCACTTCCTGAACAGTCACCTTAATAAGTTTCCTGAAAATCTTGGAGCTGTTAGTGATGAGCAGACTACTGCTGGAGCATCAAACGAGATTGTCCTCAACAAGTACACAAATGCAAGAGCTACAAACGCAAATTTTTGCCGGAATAGAATTTAAATAATTTTTGCGCAAATTTTATGATTAAAATAAGTGTTTTAATATGTTCTATTTAGATATTGTAGACAAATTCTGATGCAATCATATCTTTTAGTGTATTAGTGTTTTTACTGCATTATATAAATTATTATATTTTCACAAGGATGATGCCCAAGAAGACATTCTACTTCATTATATTAAACTAAATGTTGAAAATTTTACAATAAGATGAGAACCTAAAATCTTGAATTGCAAAAAAACTGTAGCTTACAGAGAAAAACTAATGTCAGATTTGAGATCAGCACACTCGAATTAGGTAAAAACAAGTGATTTTGTGGATGCAACAAAAATTTTGTTCCCCAGTGTAGTGTATCAGTGTCTGACATAAAGAGTTCTGAAGGAGCTGACCTGTGGTGGTGCAGTGGCTGGAATGTCGATCTGGAATGCCGAGGTCACTGGTTCGAGGCCTTAGGCTTACCCGGTCAAGGCACATGAGAGAAGCAACTCTGAGTTGATGCTTCCCATTCCTCCCCCACAATCCTAACACCTTTCTCTCTCTGGTCTCTCTAAAATCAATTAAAAAGAAAAAGAGATCTGAAAGAAAGGATGTGGTGAGGCGAGAACAGCCCAAGATAGAGAGGATTTTCTCTAGGCAGAGGTGCGAATTGTGCTGCCCAGTAAGGAGCAAGGTCAAGGAGAACGGGAGCCAAGGAGAAGTCACTGGATTGGATGTCACGTTGGTGGGTACTTTTATACTACCACGATATTCAGTTTGAGTTTTGGGGGGCCTTGTTGAAGCAGCAGACAAAGCATGAACCTCTGACTCCTGGATCTTAGTGTTTATTTAGATGGACAGGAAACCTACCAGTGAAGGAACAAATCTGTGATGGAATTCTTCACCTCCAACTAGAGTAGGAAGACGAGAGAATTGCTGGTGTGCTAAACTTGGAGAGGGTAGTCAGGAAAGCTTTCCTCGAAGTGGTGACTTTTGAGCAGAGATCTGAAGGAAGCCGGGAATAGAACGAAGCAGATATTTAGCAGTTAAATGTTATGGCCAGAGGACAGCCAAGGAGAAAGCACCATGATGCAGTGTACTTGAGATATTACAGAAACCAAAGGAGGTTGTGTTCACAAAGGAGTGATCAATGGGAGGAGCTTTAGAAAATAAGTCAGAGTAATACTCAGGTGCTGGATCATAAAAGGCCATTCAGAGCATAATAAAATATTATTCTGAGAACAATGGGAGGCCATTAGAAATTTAAGTGTAGGAGTGTGACCTTTTATGGTCTACGTTTTATTTATTTATTTATTTATTTATTTATTTATTTATTTATTTATTTTTACAGAGACACAGAGAGAGAGTCAGAGAGAAGGATAGATAGGGACAGGCAGACAGGAACGGAGAGATGAGAAGCATCAATCATTAGTTTTTCATTGCGCGTTGCGACACTGTAGTTGTTCATTGATTGCTCCCTCATATGTGCCTTGACCGCGGGCCTTCAGCAGACCGAGTAAACCCTTGCTCGAGTCAGCGACCTTGGGCTCAAGCTGGTGAGCCTTGCTCAAACCAGATTAGCCCGCGCTTAAGCTGGCGACCTCGGGGTCTCAAACCTGGGTCCTTCCACATCCCAGTCCGACAGTCCGACACTCTATCCACTGCACCACCACTTGGTCAGGCTATGGTCTACGTTTTAAAAGACTTTTTTTGAATACTTATTGTTGGAGCATGGGCTATAGGAGAGCAAAAGTGAAGCAAGGAGACCAGTCAGGTCTTTGCTACTGCAAAGATCCAGGTGAGTCATAAGGACACCTTAGATCTGGGTTGTTGGGTGGGGATGGGTGAAAGTGGTTGGATCCAGAAAGTATTCTGAAGGTAGATAAAACAATGTTTGTTGAAGGATTTTATGTGGGGTATATAAGAAGGACAGAAGTCAAGGATATTCCCAAAATTTTATTTTATTTTTTGTTTTGGAAAATGGGGAGGGGGGTAGAGTTGTTATTTGCTGGGGAAGGGCAGCCAGACTAATGATATAGGCAAATGTACAATAAGATCATTAAAACAAGAGTAAAAAATCAGAAGTCCTGTGTTTGAAATGCCATGTGTGTATTTATACCAAAAATTATACTTATAATAATTCATACAATTAAACATTGGTTTATGCTCTGGATTCTTTGGCAATGAGGCAAACAAGCAAACAAAACAAAATATAACAGCTTATATAACATTTGTTGTCTGATAAACAAAGCACACCCTTTTTCTAGGCAAGTCAAACATTTTTAGCATATTATTCTAAGAGAAATTTTTTTCATGGGTTTGTTTACAATTAACCACTTAATTGAAAATCTGTTAAATGGTGATTTTACAAAACTTTTAAACCCATTTTTTTCTATGTGTTTTCCTGTGACCATTTCATATTCCAAATCCACTTACAACAGATGGTATTATGTTAATTTTCATCCTGGGAAGACATTCATATGGGGTATAAAAATAATGTAGTAGCTTTTTGTTGTTTCTAGTAGTTTTACCCTGGGAGAGAACTGAGTGACTCTAGAAGAGGAAAAAATGGTTCATGTTTTCTTTCTCCTTTAAAGATAAATTATGTGAATAAGGTTTCTAGAAGAAATTGTATATCATTAATTTGAGATTAAATGCTCTGTAAAGTATTGAAAGTTTTGGCATATTGTGCTATTGGAAAACAAAGAACGGGCATGGTGACAAATGGTATTTGTTATGTATTCATGTAAAGGATTTATTGAGTACCTATAATATGTCCGGCACTGTTCTAGACATTTACAACACATCAGTGAAGAAGAAAGACAGTGATTCCTGCCATCATGAGTCTATGTTTTGGCAGTTAAAGATCCAGACTTACTTCAGGCCCAGTTGAATGACAACTAAAGGCTGTGGGAAGATGGATGAATTAGTCTTTAAAACTTCGTTCACTTGCTCATTCATGTTACATTTAACAAGTAATTGCTCATAAATCAGGTTGGTCCAGACTAGGATGGATGAGTCAAACCATGAGACAGTCATTAGAAAGGTAAGCTGATGGGCCAACCTGCATAAAAACAAGGGTCTAAAAGTGGAAGTGAATGTGGGCAAATATTGGTGTAAAATGAAAGAACATCCTGCTATTTCAGGTCTTTCAACTAAGTGGTTTCAGGTATGTGATGATGTCCTCCTCACTAGGATTATTCAAACAGAAGCTGAATTAGATGCATCTGATAAGAACTAACTGGATATTCACTAAAATTAATATAAACTCTAAGCTTATTTATTCCTATGGTCCTGCCCCATCACCTGTCCCAGATTAAATGCCCAATGTATGTGAGGCTGTGAGTTTGAACTTGAGTTTTACAGTATATCCTGAAATGAGGAGATCCTTGGGCAATAAGATATTTGACATGACAACATGACACTATTAAGCCCTTATTCCCATGATACCTGACTAAACAGGATGTTTTGGGAAGCCACCCTTATAGTAATGGGAGTGAAGGAGAATTGGTCTTTAAAACAGATGTTCAGTGTTTGTGTTTCTCTGGTCTGTGTCAGGATGATGTTTTGCCTGACTTTTGACTGCAAAGTTACGATTGGCTTAAGATGGATATCAAATACACGAGTTTTCAAAGACTTTTCATTGTCCATGTTGATTTGATGTTTTGATAGGTTGTTTACTGTGGTGTATAGCAGCATTAAAATACTCAAAGCCTGAAGGGAAGTAGAAAAATAACAACTTTTTAAGAGAATGATTATTCTCTAAGACTTACTTACCTTGTAGATAGGTTGTAGATGCTAACTCGCTATTTTTACTAACATTTTCCCTCTCAGAATTGTAGTAGTCACAAAAGTCATTTAGGTGGGACCCATGACTTTAAATCTATAATCTCTTGGAACACAGAACCTGGGCATCCTGCTCTTGACACTATATATTTATACCAAAAATTTAATTTGAATTTGCAAACATGCTTCTGGCTTTTCTAAGGTCTGGATTAGTAGTCACGAACAACATTTTTGATAAGAATGAGCAGACATATAGAACAAACCTTTTTTTTTTAATGCATTTACATAAATATAATATGTAAGGTTTTTTTATTTATTCATTTTAGAGAGGAGAGGAGAGAGAGAGAGAGAGAGAGAGAGAGAGAGAAGGGGGAGGAGCTGGAAGCATCAACTCCCATATGTGCCTTGACCAGGCAAGCCCAGGGTTTCAAACCGGCTACCTCAGCATTTCCAGGTCGACACTTTATCCACTGCGCCACCACAGGTCAGGCCTAGAACAAACCTTTTTTTAATATATCTAGTTGGAAGCACAGGAAACCTACCAAGAAGGTGGAGGGCCAAGTGATAAGAGAGCAAAAAAATCCCAGAGAGTTGAGACAAGGTGATCTTCCCCCTAAATTTACCTAATAATTCCAGCAACAATGATAGAAAGATTAAAAAAACTGAGAATAACTTCTGAGTATTCAATGGAATAAAGGGCAAAAATTAGATATCAGGGCTTGCCAAGGAGGAAAAGCCCTAATAAATTACCAAAGAGCTTTGATTGGGACTTTAAAGGGCTACATGCTGAGGAGGAAAATGAGCTAGAACTAAACCAGTTTTCACAGGAGCTGAAGTACATCCTCCTACTCTCTGACTGCATGAAGTTGATCTGAAATTGCTAGTAATCAGCTTTGGTGGAGGATACATTCAGAGCCTCAAAATAGCTGTTCAATTTTTCATACAGAACATCAACCATGCTGGTAAAAATAACCAACCAAATGACTAGAATGTGACCCCAAATCACAAGAAAAGACAGTAGAAAATAACTTGCAGGACATCCAGATAATAGACACTTATACAAACCTTAAAATAGCTATGTTTGATACATTGGAGAAATAAAAGAAAAGATAGAGAGTCTTGGCAGAGAACAGCAAAGTGTGAAAAGAGCAAAATAAAAGTTTTAGAACTAAAAAAATACAAAACAAAATAACAGAGATTTAATAGAGGATTAATCAGAGTTGATAAGTGAATTTAGTGAACTAGGAGCTAAATTAAAATAAAATAGGTACAGAGAGACAAAAAGAAGAAAGAAAAATAAAGGAATACCAAGTAGGACACACATGGGATATAGGAAAAACATTGAATAGATTCATAACTAAAATTGTAAAGTTGAGTTGAAAGTATAGAGCAAAATACATTTTTGAAGCGATCATAGCTGAGAGTTTTATAAAACTGATGAAAACTATCAAGACATATTAAAAAGGCACCCCTCAAAGGACAAACAAAAGAAATCCACACATAAGCACTATTCAGGAAAACTGCTGAAAACCAGATTTAGAGAGAAAAAGCTCAAAAAGAACAAAGAAGGATAAATTTCTGCTAAAGAGCAACAAGAAGGCTTCCAATTTAAGAGGCTAATAAGAAAATGCCAATAAATTAAATTTATAGCAAGGAAAAGGAAGAGAATTCTGATGAGGTCAGAAATAAATGAATTTGAAAACAATTATAAGAAACAAAGTGTCAATAAAGCTGAGCCAATTTTTTCAAAATAATAAAATTAATCAATATTCAATGAAACCAATAAGTAAAAATGAGAGAAGGCACAGAAAATCAATTTAAGAATTAGAAGGGAGGAGTTATTTCAGATCCTATATATATTATAACTAACTTTATGCTAATATATTTGATATTTTAGATGAAATTGGTAAATTCCTATAGGATACCATTGACCAAAGCTGACACAGAAGAAAGAGAAATTTTAATAGATAACAAGTATATTTGTGTTTATAAATTCCCCAGCCTGACCTGTAGTGGTGCAGTGGGTAAAGCGTCAACCCAGAACGCTAAGGTCACTGGTTCAAAACCTCGGGCTTGCCTGATCAAGGCCCATATGGGAGTTGATGCTTTCTGCTCCTCCTCCTTTCTCTCTCTCTCTCTCTCCCTCTCTCTGTCTGCTCTCTCTAAAATGAATAAATAAAATCTAAAAAATAAAATAAAATAAAAATTCCCCAAAATAAAATTCCAGGCACATATAACATCAATCTTACACCAACTCTTATAGTGAACAAAAAACAAACACACTCTTCTGAACCTGTTTTATGAAGTCAGTATAACTTAGATTCTGGCACATAACACATGATAAGAAAAGAAAATTCATAAATTTTCATAAGCCAGTATCACTTATGAATACAGATAAAAATCCTATAATTTAGCTTTCAAAATCCCATGATATAAAAAAATAATACATTGTAACTTAATGTTGTTTATTCCAGGAGCACAAGGTTGGTTTATCACTTGAATATTGATCAATGTATTTCACTACCTTACCAGAATAAAATAACTACATTAGTGCAATAAATACAGAAAAAGCATTTGAAAAAACTTCAACATACATTCATTATAGAAGAAAAAACATCTTAGCAAACTAGCAATAGAAGGAATCCTTTTTATACTGCGTATTTACTATAAAACTAGAGTAGGTATCACACTTGATGAAATGTTGATAGCTTTCCTTCAGAAATGATAATGAAAAACAGATAATCACTTTCAATACTTTTTTTCTGAATTATTATTTTTTAAATTTATTTTTTCTTAAATTCATTGGGGTTCAATGCTTTTGTGTAATATTTTGCTGAGAGTCCATGTCAGGACAATAAGGCAAGAAAATAAAAGTTATAGAGCAGAAAGGAAGAAATAAGACCTTCAGAATTTACACACTCACTATATGACTGTATACATAGAAATCTAAAAGAATCTACAGATAAATTATTAGAATTAATAAGTGATTTTAAGAATTTTGTTGGTTATGAGATCAATAAAAACAGTTATATTTAAGTATACTAACCACAGTTGGAAAATAAAATTTAAAAGTGTCATATGCAATGAAGTTCATATCGTTATAGGCTTATATGAAAAAACAAGAGAAAACCCAAGTAAACAACCTAACATCACATCTTAAGGAACTAGAAAAAGAAGAACAAAGGCAACCTAAAACAAGCAGAGAGAAGAAATAATAAAATTTAGAGCAGAAATAAATGATATAGAGAACAGAAAAACTATAGAAAAAATGAATACAACAAAGAGCTGGTTCTTTGAAAAGATAAATAAAATTGACAAATTCCTGGCAAGACTCACTAAGGAAAAAAGAAAAAAAGACTCATACAAACAAAATCCAAAGTGGAAGAGGAGGAATTACCACAGATATCATAGATATACAAAGGATTATTGCAGAATACTATGAAAAATTATATGCCACCAAATTCAACAATCTAGAAGAAATGGATAAACAACTAGAACAATACAATCTTCCTAGACTGAATCACAAAGAAGTAGAAAGCCTAAATAGACTAACAAGCAGGGAGGAAATAGAAACAACTATTAAAACTTCCCCAAAAATAAAAGTCCCAGGGCCAGATGGCTATACTAGTGAATTCTACCAAACATTCAAAGAAGATTTCATTCCAATCCTTCTCAAAGTCTTCCAAAAATTGAAGAAGAAGCAATACTTCCAAACACATTTTATGAGGCCAACATAACCCTCATACCAAAACCTGTTAAGGACAACACACACACACACAAAAACTATAGACCAATATTGCTAATGAATACAGATGCAAAAATCCTAAACAAAATACTAGCAAGTCGAATACAACAACATATCAAAAAAATAGTTCATCATGATCAAGTGGGACTCATCCCAGAAACACAAGGATGTTCAACATACATAAAACTATTAATGTAATACACCATAGCAACAAAACAAAGAACAAAAACCTTATGATCCTATCAATAGATGCATAAAAGGCATTCAATAAAATACAACATCCTTTTATGTTTAAAACACTCAACAAAATGGGTATAGAAGAAAAATACCTCAACATAATAAAGGACATTTATGACAAACCATCATACTAAATGGTAAAAAGCTGAAAACTTTTCCTCTAAAATCAAGAACAAGCCAAGGTTGCTCACTCTCTCCATTCCTATTCAATATAGTGCTGGAAGTTCTGGCCAGAGCAATCAGACAGGAGAAAGAAATAAAAGGCATCCATATTGGAAAAGAAGAAGTAAAGTTTTCACTTTTTGCAGGTGACATGATCTTTATATAGAAAGCCCCAGAAACTCCACAGAGAAGCTATTAGAAACAATAAATTAATACAGTAAGGTTGCAGGATAAAAAATTAATATGCAGAAGTCTATTGCTTTTTTATATGCCAACAATGAAACCTCAGAAAAAGAACTCAAAAAAAATAATCCCCTTTATAGTTGCAACAACAACAACAACAACAAACTAGGAATACACATAACAAAGAATGTAAAGGACCTATGTACTAAAAACTACAAAGCATTGTTAAAGGAAATTGAAAAAGACACAGTGAAATGAAAAAATATTCCTTGTTCATGAATAGGAAGAATAAATATAGTTAAAATGGCCATATTACCCAAAGCAATATATAGCAATAAATTTAATGCAATTCCCATCAAAATTTGAATGTCATTTTTAAAAGAAATGGAACAAAAAATCATCAGGTTTATATAGAACCATAAAAAACCTCAAATAACCAAAGTAATCCTAAGGAAAAAAAAAAACAAAGCTGAAGGCATTGCAATACCAGACTTCAAACTATACTACAGAGCCACAATAGTCAAAACAGCATGGTACTGGCAGAAAAATAGACACACAGACCAATGGAACAGAATAGAGAACCCAGAAATAAAACCACATATATATGGTCAGATCATCTTTGTTAAAGGAGCCAAAAACACACAATGGAGAAAAGAAAGCCTCTTCAATAAATGGTGCTGGGAAAATTGGAAAGACACATGCCAAAGAATGACACTTGACTACAGTTTGTCTCCTTGTACAAAAATTAATTCAAAGTAGATCAAAGACCTAAATATAAGATATGAAACAATAAATTACATAGAAGAAAACATAGGTACTAAACTCATGGACCTTGCATGTAGAGAACATTTTATGAATTTGACCTCAAAGGCAAGGGAAGTAAAGGCAAAGATAAATGAATGGAACTACATCAAACTAAGAAGTTTCTGCACAGCAAAAGAAACTGTCAACAAAACAAATAGGCAGCCAACTAAATGGGAGATGATATTTTCAAACATCAGCTCAGATAAGGGGCTAATATACAAAATATATAAAGAACTCACAAAACTCAGCAACAAACAAGCAAACAATCCAATAAAAAATGGGAAGAGGACATGAAAAGACACTTCTCTCAAGAAGAAATACAAATGGCCAACAGATATATGAAAAGATGCTCATCTTCACTAGCTATCCGAGAAATGCAAAGCAAAACTACAATGAGATACCACCTCACACCTTTAGATGAGCTATTATCAACAAAACAGGTAATAACAAGGGCTGGAGAGGCTGTGGAAAATAAGGAACCCTCATTCACTGTTGGTGGGAATGTAAATTAGTGCAACCATTTTGGAAGAAGTGTGGTGGTTCTTCAAAAAATTAAGAATAGAAATACCATATGACCCAGCAATCCCTCTACTAGGTATATATCCACAAAACTTGAAAACATGGGTGCGTAAGGACACATGCAACCCCATGTTCATTGCAGCATTGTTCACGGTGGCCAAGACATAAAAACAACCAAAATGCCCTCCAATAGAGGATTGGATAAAAAAGTTGTGGTACATATATACTGTGGAATACTACTCAGCCATAAGAAATGATGACATTGGATCATTTACAATAACATGGATGGACCTTGATAACATTATACTGAGTGAAATAAGTAAATCAGAAAAAGCCAAGGACTGTATAATTACATACATAGATGGAACACAAAATTGAGACTCATAGACATAGACAGGAGTGCAGTGGTTACCAGGGGGAGGGGAAGAAAGGAGAGGGAGGGGGGAGGGGGGAAGGGGAGGGGCTTAAAAAAAACAAAATATAGGGTGACAAGATGATTTGACTTTGAGTAATGGGTATACAGCATAATCGACTGTCTAAATCAGGGGTCCTCAAACTATGGCCCGCGGGCCGCATGCGGCCCCCTGAGGCCATTTATCTGGCCCCTGCAGCACTTCTGGAAGGGGCACCTCTTTCATTGGTGGTCAGTGAGAGGAGCATAGTTCCCATTGAAATACTGGTCAGTTTGTTGATTTAAATTTACTTGTTCTTTATTTTAAATATTGTATTTGTTCCCATTTTGTTTTTTTACTTTAAAATAAGATATGTGCAGTGTGCATAGGGATTTGTTCATAGTTTTTTTTATAGTCTGGCCCTCCAACGGTCTGAGGGACAGTGAACTGGCCCTCTGTGTAAAAAGTTTGGGGACCCCTGGTCTAAATGATGTGGAGATGTTTTCTCTCAATCCATGTACTCTAATTTAGCAATGTCACCCTGTTCAATTTAATTGTCTAAATTAATTAATTAATTAATTTTTAAAAAGTGTCATATGCATTGAAATAAAAACATTAATTATAAAAATGTCAATTCTCTCCAAAGTATTCAGTGCAATGAGAATCCAAATCCTAGGAGATAGTATGTGTTTACATTTGTAATGTAAATATCTATGTTTGTATATTGGCAATCTGATTCTTTTTTACTTTCTTTTTTTTTTTACAGAGATAGCGAGAGTCAGAGAAAGAGATAGATAGGGACAGACAGACAGGATGGAGAGAGATGAGAAGTATCAATCATTAGTTTTTCATTGCGACACTTTAGTTGTTTATTGATTGCTTTCTCATATGTGCCTTGACCGTGGGCCTTCAGCAGACTGAGTGACCCCTTGCTCAAGCCAGCGACCTTGGGTCCAAGCTGGTGAGCTCTGCTCAAACCAGATGAGCCCACGCTCAAGCTGGAGACCTTGGGATCTCAAACCTGGGTCCTCCGCACCCCAGTCCGATGCTCTATCCACTGCACCACCGCCTGGTCAGGTGGCAATCTGATTCTTAAACACACATGGAAATACTGAGAGTCAAAGTAACAAGACAATCTTAAAGAAGAACAAATTAGGAGGACCTCTTTGCTGGTATTGACTACGTGCAAACTAAAGTTATCAGGAGTAATTCACATTTCACTAATGACTAATGTGGAACAGCAGAATGGTGGGAAAGAGAGAGTCTCTTCAATAAGCTGTGCTGAGTTACTTGGATACCCTTATGTTGAAGGGGAAATTTGAATCCTACACCCACACCAAATCAATTCCAGATGCATCTAAATTTAATTATGAAAGGAAAAACAATAAAGCTTATAAAGGATAATACAGGAGAATATTTTCATAATTTTGAGACAGGAAAAGATTTCTTAAACAGTAGAAAACCACTACCAATGTAAAGAAAAAGTCTAATAAATTAAATTACTTTTAAATTAAAAAAATTTTTTTTTGGTTCTTTAAAAAACAGCACCGAGAGAGACAGAAGGTAAACTGTAGTGTGGAAGAAGAAAGTAGCTGCACATAAAATGACCATATGATTTTATATAGACTGTAGGAAGCCTATGAATTCATTAAAAAAATCTAGTAAAAATTAAAAATAATGAAGAGCAGGCAACAGGTATAAACAATCACCTCACAAAGAAGGATATTAAAAAATGACCAGTAAGCATCGGCAATGGGGCTCAAGCTCCTTCACGGTGAGGGAAATACACATTACAGCCACTATGAGAGACCTCTATAGAACGGCCAGAGAAGGTAAAATTAAACAGAACAGCAGTACCAAGTGTGGAGCAGTGGGAGCACTCACACTTCCGGTAGATCCACGCTAAAAATTGTGCATTATCTCAAATACACATGTTCTGACAGCAAATGGCTCTCAACAAATGTTCCTGCACATGTGCAGCAAGAGACTGTTTGTAATAGCATCATTTTATGATAGCTCTAAATTGAGAAAAGCCCAAAGTTCCATCAATATTAAAACAAACAAACAAGCTGTGGTATAGTCACACAATGGAATACTATACAGCTGTGAAAATTTATCTACAGATACACATAACAACACAGATCAATCTCCCAAGCATGATATTTAGGGGAAAAAATACTCCACACACATAAGAGCACTTTCTCTGTGACTTCATTTGAATTTCAGTAGTCAGGCAAGAGATACGTAAGGAGTTAAAAATCAGGTGAGTAATTTTTGTAAAGAAGGAAGAGAGAGTCAGTGCGAGTTTTCTTGGGTTACGTGGTGGCCACCGTGTAGCAGTTCAATGAGCAGCAGGTTTAGGATCTGTGTATTCTTCTCTGAATGTATGTTATAGTTTACTTTCTAGAAAACTCTAAGAAATGTTCCATTTTCCAGGGGAAGATTTATTTCAAAGGCACCCTGAGAACTGTCAAAATTTAAATATCTTTGTTCCCCAAACTTTTTATCTCATACTCTGCCTTGGGGATGAGAGAGACAGAGAGAGGGGTGCAAAATTTGAATTCTTGCCACCTCTGTAGTTTGTTGATTTCACTATCATCCAAAACATTTTTTTTCCTTTCAGATAACTCTTTGCTTATTTTTCCTAATCATACACTATAAATTATAAACAAATAAAAGCTCATTTTCTTTATTTACATGTATGTTTTCAGTGGCGAACATTTCTGAACCAGCCAACTGTGGCAGAACTCCTTTAAGTGATATCTCACTTACAATAAATATGTGTTTATCATTACAAAGAACCAAACAAGCTCTTTTATTTATTTATTTTTTTTTGCTTCCCTACAAACTGACATGATTTGTTTTCTTGTGAAATTAGAAAACATACTTTTTCTTCTACAGAGCCGATTCTATAATAAAAAGTAGGAAACATTATTAATCCTTTTTTTTTTCTTTTTTTTTTTTATTTATTCATTTTTAGAGAGGAGAGAGACAGAGGATAGAGAGACAGAGAGAGAGAAGGGGGGAGGAGCTGGAAGCATCAACTCCCATATGTGCCTTGACCAGGCAAGCCCAGGGTTTCAAACCGGTGACCTCAGCATTTCCAGGTCGACGCTTTATCCACTGTGCCACCACAGGTCAGGCTGGAAACATTATTTAGCCAAATTTTCACAAGGCATTTTCCCTAGCCAAGGCATATATATAGGGAATCTTCAGTTATTGTCTTGGATTATCTCAATCCAGAGGGATCAGTGGGGTAGGCGTCATGGTAGGAGGACATTCTGATTGTTTAGGTCTTTTATTGGAAACTCAAGTCAGAAGTTTAAAAGGAAAAGGTACCTGTGATCAAGTGTTTCTTTTCATGAGGCCATGATTGATTTCTCTCCAGTGGTACATCTGCCTGTTTCCTTGGAACTTTTGGTTTTGCAAACCAAACGCATGGTGATGAAGAGACTGTGAACAGACAGGAGGCAGACTGCAATATCAATAAGCACCTTAAATGTATTGGAGGCGGGTGTAAAATGGCCCACGTTTGCATATAAACTACTTCAAGAATGTTCCTCACATCTAAGAACAGAACTTCAAGAGATTATCTAGATAGCCACCTTTCTGGGTTTTGCTGGGACTACATGAAGCCAGATTTCAAGTTGTTGAAACAATCCCATTAATGAACTTGAATAACCTCCTCAAATCAGGGCAGGCAGATCGCCACGATGCAGGGCCGTCCACAGAGATTCTGTGTGGCCTCCAGCCTCCCTGCCTGCCAAATTCCTGCCTGGCTCCCCAGCCCCTGTACCCGGGCCCCTGACTTAGTCTGAGGCTTCTCTCCTCTGGGATTCAAATCGAGAAGGCCTCCTTTTCCAAAGTGTGATCCAAAGACCAGCAGATTTAACTTGGAACTTGTCAGAACCGCTAAAACTCAGGCCTCACTGTGCACCTCCAGAGAAGAGCCTACTTCTTCCCAAGGTCCCAGCTGGTCTCTATATGTTGCAGGTGCAGGAATACTTCTTCAGGTGAAAGTCTGCCAGGATGCAGGATGAGAAAGACAGAGTCAACAGTCTTACAGATTTTTAAAACACTGTTAGTTACTTTGAAAGATAAAGAGACTTAATATCAGATATTTTTTGTTACTTTAGGCCATTCACTAGCTAAGTCAAAATAATTTTAACCATTCTTTTAACAATTGGAACTAGAACATATTTGAAAAATTATACAGGGAACTCCAATATACATTTTACACTTAGTTCCATTTTCTGGAATTTGCTAAAGTATTATTAGGTGATTCTAGACACACACACACACACACACACACACACCTAAAAAAGTTAGTTCAGGCTCTACTATGGAAAGTTGATTGCAAGTCAGCTGGGAAATAATATTATTTTCTATTGCTGGTGAAACAAAGGTTTGCAGGGGAAAATAGACACAATAACAGGTAACACATATTAGTCCTTATTATTGTCATAACTATAAATACTATAGTAACTATTATATGATTATTTGCCAGGGATACAGTAACTCCTGTATGAGGCAGGTATTATTTTTATCACTGATTTACAGATGAGGAGACTGAAGATCATAGTGGTTAAATAAGTATTAGACACAGGATTTAGATACAAAGAATCTACGCCCGATGTTCATCCCTTTAGAATCACTGCATCATGCCATCTCTCAGCTGTTGGAGTCTAATCTAAACACTTTAAGTTTCTATCAGAGGAATTCCAAGAGTCATGGCAATTTTAGTTTCGTGCCTTATAACCGTTGTCAATGTCTTAGAACCATGCATCACGTGGGTGCTTCTGACTTCAGCTACTGCCCATGCTAGCTCAGATGCACCTGTGCTGCCATGCCCCCAGCTCAGGTGTGCACCGAGCATCTCTCAATTTTGCATTTTAGGGCTTCATCGATGCCAGCTGGGCCTGGGAGGCAGGGTAGCCTCTGAATGCAGACGGCCTTGAGCAGTCTTCACCCAGTGGAGTCTGGGAGCCTCCTTCCTGTCCGCCATGATCCACTTCTGGAAGACAGTCTGTTTGCCTCTCCCAGGCCCTGTACCTACACTGTTGATGTTGATGATGTGCCTTCTCAGTGACCTTTTCTCCTTTCTCGTCTCTCACTCTCCTCATTCGTTCACTCCTGCTTGTTCGGACCACCTCTCAGATAAACTGTCTGGGTCTCAGGTTCATCTTTGGGAGACTAAGGAGGCAACTTCTAGCCATTTGGCAGCAGGGATCAGGAAGATAATGACGATGGTTGACGAGAGCCTGCTAAGTGTCTACAGACACACTCAATGAACACGCAGAAACCATTTCAGCTTCTGGAACCACATTCTCATTCAATTTTTTTAAAAAATGCATTGCCATCTTGACCTAGTTTTAATTTGTTTGCTTTTGGTAGAAACCTAGGTAGGAAACCTATTCACTTTCATGTTCACCTATAGAAAAACAATGGTGCAAGGATGATTAAAACAAACCAAAATAGAGCTACTCAGCCTTGGTATCCAGGACACATCACAGTGAGAAGCTTCAGTTCATTGTCACTGTGTGTGAATATGAATGCAGCTTCACCAAAACCTTCTCATTTAAAGAAAAGCAAAAAGCTCTGATATTCCCCTGGCATATGTAAATTTTTAAGTGTTGGCAACTCATTAAAATTATTTTTTTTAAAAATCACTAGAGGTAAAACTCAGGCTGCTATGTTAGAGATCAATAATATAATTTCCATTTCATTAAAACCTTGTCATGCTAATTTTGAACAATTTCATTTCCACTTCTGAAAGCCTTCTCTCTGGGACCATGCAATACTTCATTAATTTCTTCTTTTTTTTTTAATAAAAAAGTAAATGGTTTACACCTAAGCATAATAACATTGTGTTTCTTCAAGTAATATTTTATTTTCAGACATCTTCTTAATCCAGGCTGACCTCTGTTTCCCCTAGTCAGGGTTAGGGCGTCTGACTCTACTCTTAGGGACATCCAGTTCATGAAGACTCGGGCAGAACACGGACAGGTCCACTGTGGGCTTGGCCAGTGAAAGTTCCCTGTGAGTCAAGAGCATCTTGTTCTGACATCATTTTCCTGAAGGCAGGACATTTCACACAGTCTCCTGCTGCTCCGTGGAATCTGGGACGCCCGATTTTCTTGAAAGAATGCCTTGTTATGTAAGGACACTGCAGGGAGGCAGAGACAGGAAGCATTCTTCACAGGAGGTTACTTTGAGGACCCAAAGCTGGTCTCAAGAAGGGTCACAATTTAACTTGACTTCATCCGTGATGCTTTATCAGGACCAGAGTCTCAAGGGCGTTCAGAGACTCCATTATTTCTGTGTCTGCTTGAATCTGAACTCTCAGCCATCATGAGTCTGCTGTACCTTTACCAGACACTTCCATGGCTTCCTGTCCCTTCCCCGACACAGTCCCAGTTTCCTCTCAGTCAATGGCATCGCTGGCCACCAGATTCTGCCAACAAGCAGCAGTTCTAGAAGCCACCTATCACCCTTCGCTATGGCTCTGTAGCTAACTTTCCATAATTCCTTGGCATTTAACACCCTACTAGGTCTTGAATCTCTCTGTCATAGTCATGGCCACCCCATCATATGCAGGTAACCATTGTCTTCTAAAAAGGTTTTTTGCACCCATACTAGCCTAGCACATGCTGTTATAACAAAATGTCTGAGACTGAGTGACATAAACAACATTTATTTCTCACAGTCCTGGAGGCTGGGAAATCAAAAATCAAGGTGCCCTTTTTGCTGTGTCTTCACATGGTGGAGAGAGAGCTCTGGTGTTTTTTTCTCTGCTTATAAGAACACAAATTCTGAGACAAGATGGCGCTGGAGTAGGCGGACGTACCAGCATCTACCTCCCAGAACCAATGTGGATTACAAACTAATTTTATGAACTATCAGCTGGAAAAACCAACTTTGGACTAAACTAAAAGGACTCTTCAACCAAGGAACGCTGAAGAAGCCACACAGAGACTGGTAGAAAAAGCAGAAACACGGAGAGGGCTGCCCAGCTTCTCGGAGCGAACGGCAGCAGGGAGAGACTCGCGTGGCGGGAAGTGAGTTTAGCAGAGGGGGAAGGGTCCTGAGCCCCAGGAACAAAGCCCCAGCCTGCCGCCCCAGAGCCCAGAAGAAGCGTAAGGACAGTATTTAGCTGAAAACAAGTCAGGATACTGTTTGTGAGAGAGTCTGATTTCTCAGACCCAGGATCCTTCTTAAAGGGACCACGCAGAACATCTCTCTCACAAACACTCACCCAGGGCTCCTGGAGACGGAGGGAGAGGGGAGAGAACCACAGTAACAGGAAGAGAGTGCAATCTAGGAGGCATAGGGAAAAACATTTTGGGAGATAGCCACCCTAACCCCTGGGATGAGTCACTCCCCAAAGCTGAAGTGAATATTTCCCCAGAAACAGCAATACCAGCAAAGGGAAGCAGGAGAGCAGCCAAACAAGCTCCCCCGCGGCATTCAGAGCAGAGTCGCATAGAAGGAGGGAGCTTTCGGGTCTACAGTAGTGAGTCTTAGGGTCCGAGCCGCAACGCCCCCACCCACGCGGCTGAGGGCGCACCGGAGAGCGGGCAGCAGCGAGAGACAAAAGCGCGGTTCTGCTGGCAGGGGCGGAAGCTGGCTGGACACCACTGGGCTCAGGTGTGAGCTCAATCTTGCCCAGCTAGGGAGAAGGGGGCGTGCAAAAGCGGCCAAGCTCAGCTGCTGGCAGCCTGTAATCCAGCCTCCGGGAGAAGGGCGGGAAACCCAGAAAGGGTAGAAACCAGCCCCGGAGCAAGGGCAGAGGAGCACATCCCTGCCCCGTGCAACCTAGGCTTGCGGTCTGACTTGGTAGCCTGCTCCTCCCGCGAGGGTGGAGCCAAAAGCCCAGAAGAGGTGGAGTTCCACTACGAAGCTGAGCTTGGGCACGCAGCCCTGCCTAGCGGTAGAGCCAAGGCTAGCAGCTGTTCCTTGAGTGGGATCACCCTGCAAAGGCAGGGCGAAAGCTCGGAAACAGGTGGAGACCCGCAGTAGAGCAAAGGTGCTTGCCAGTGCCCTCAGGACCGAGCATAACATCACACACAGGGGCGGGGCAAAGGCCAAGGCCACCAACCCTTGTGCACCCGAGCACGTGAGCACAGCCACTCTCTTGAAGAGAAAATGCGGAGGCAGAGAAATACAACACAAATAAACCAAGAGAAATCCCCAGAAAAGGAACTAAGTGAATCAGATATAACCAAATTACCAGATGCAGAGTTTAAAATAACGATTGTTAGGATGCTCAAAGATATTAGAACCACCATAGATGGCCATTACGAAAACCTAAATAAAGAGATAACAAATATAAAAAAGGACATTGAAATAATAAAAAAGAATCAGACAGAAATGACAAATACAATATCTGAAATAAAGAATACAATGGAAGGAATTAAAAGCAGGATGGATGAAGCAGAGAATCGAATCAGTGAGTTAGAGGACACAATAAATAAAGGCACGGAAGCAGAGCAGAAAAAAGAAAAGAGACTCAAAAAGTCTGAGGAAACTCTAAGAGAGCTCTGTGACAACATGAAGAGAAATAACATCCGCATCATAGGGGTTCCTGAAGAAGAAGAGAAAGAACAAGGGATAGAGACTTTATTCAAACATATTATAGCAGAAAACTTCCCCCAATTAAGGCAGGAAAACATTTCACATGTTCAGGAAGCACAGAGAACTCCATTAAGGAGAAACCCAAAGAAACCAACACCAAGACACATCATAATTAAATTACCAAAGCTAAATGATAAAGAGAAAATATTAAAAGCTGCTAGAGAAAAAAAGACTATCACCTACAAAGGAGCCCCCATAAGGATGACTTCTGACTTCTCAACAGAAACACTTGAGGCCAGAAGGGAATGGCAAGAAATATTCAAAGTAATGCAGAACAAGAACCTACAACCAAGACTACTTTATCCAGCAAGGCTATCATTTAAAATTGAAGGAGAAATAAAAAGCTTTACAGACAAAAAAAAAACTCAAGGATTTCACTGCAACCAAACCAAGGCTGCAAGAAATGCTAAGGGACCTCTTGTAAACAGATCAAAGGAAAAAAAAGAATATAGCAAAAGAGAAAAACAGTTTTAAAGAAAAAAAAAATGGCAACAAACAATTACATATCAGTAATAACCTTAAATGTTAATGGATTAAATGATCCGATCAAGAGACATAGGGTAGCTGCATGGATAAGAAAACAGGACCCATACATATGCTGTCTACAAGAGACACACCTTAAATCAAAAGATGCACACAGACTGAAGATAAAAGGATGGAAAAAAATATTTCACGCAAATGGAAATGAAAAAAAAGCTGGGGTAGCAATACTTATATCAGACAAAATGGACTTTAGAACAAAGACCATAGTTAGAGATAAAGAAGGTCACTACATAATGATAAAGGGAGCAATACAAAAGGAAGATATAACCATTATAAATATCTACGCACCTAATATAGGAGCACCTAAATATATAAAGCAGACTTTGATAGACTTAAAGGGCGAGATCAACAGCAATACTATAATAGTAGGAGATTTCAATACCCCATTAACATCATTAGACAGATACTCAAGAAAGAAAATTAACAAAGAAACAGCAGCCTTAAAGGACATATTAGATGAACTCAATTTAATAGATATCTTCAGAACCTTTCACCCTAAAACAGCAGAATATACATTCTTTTCAAGCGCTCATGGTACATTCTCTAGAATAGACCACATGTTAGGGCACAAAAGCGGGCTCAACAAATTTAAGAAGATTGAAATCATATCGAGCACTTTCTCTGATCACAATGGCATGAAACTAGAAATCAACCACAATAGAAAAATTGAAAAACATTCAAACACTTGGAAACTAAATAGCACGTTATTAAACAATGAATGGGTTAACATTGAGATCAAAGAAGAAATTAAAAAATTCCTAGAAACAAATGATAATGAGCATACATCAACTCAAAATTTATGGGACACAGCAAAAGCAGTCCTGAGAGGGAAGTTTATAGCATTACAGGCATACCTCAAGAAGCTAGAAAAAGCTCAAATAAACAACTTAACCCTGTATCTAAAAGAACTAGAAAAAGAACAGCAAGTAAAGCCCAGAGCTAGTAGAAGGAAGGAAATAATAAAGATCAGAGCAGAAATAAATGACATAGAGGCTAAAGAAACAATACAGAGCATCAATGAAACCAGGAGCTGGTTCTTTGAAAAGGTAAACAAGATTGATGAACCTTTAACAAGACTCACCAAGAAAAAAAGAGAGAGGACTCAAATAAATAAAATTAGAAACGAGAGTGGAGAAATAACAACTGACACAACAGAAATACAAAATATTGTAAGAAAATACTATGAAGAACTGTACGCCAAAAAACTAGACAACCTAGATGAAATGGACAATTTCCTTGAATCATATAATCTTCCAAAAATCAATCTGGAAGAATCAGAAAACCTAAACAGACTAATTACAACAAATGAGATTGAAACAGCTATCGAAAACCTCCCAAAAAAGAAAAGTCCTGGGCCTGATGGCTTCACAAGTGAATTCTACCAAATATTCAAAGAAGAACTAACTCCTATCCTTCTCAAGCTATTTCAAAAAATTCAAGAGGAAGGAAGACTTCCAAACTCCTTTTATGAGGCGAGCATAATTCTGATTCCAAAACCAGGCAAAGACAACACAAAAAAAGAAAATTATAGGCCAATATCCCTGATGAACTTAGATGCAAAAATCCTCAACAAAATATTAGCAAACCGGATCCAGCAATATATGGAAAAAATCATACACCATGATCAAGTAGGATTTATTCTTGGGAGGCAAGGCTGGTACAATATTCGCAAATCAATCAATGTGATTCATCACATAAACAAAAGAAAGGAGAAAAACCACATGATAATTTCAATAGATGCAGAAAAAGCATTTGATAAAGTCCAGCACCCATTCATGATCAAAACTCTCAGCAAAGTGGGAATACAGGGAACATACCTCAACATGATAAAGGCCATCTATGACAAACCCACAGCCAACATCATACTCAATGGGCAAAAATTAAAAGCAATCCCCTTAAGATCAGGAACAAGGCAGGGGTGCCCCCTTTCACCACTCTTATTCAACATAGTTCTGGAAGTCCAAGCCACAGCAATCAGACAAGAAAAAGAAATAAAAGGCATCCAAATTGGAAAAGAAGAAGTAAAAGTATCATTATTTTCAGATATGATATTGTATATAGAAAACCCTAAAGTCTCAGTCAAAAAACTACTAGACCTGATAAAAGAATTTGGCAAGGTGGCAGGATATAAAATCAATACTCAGAAATCAGAGGCATTTTTATACACTAATAATGAACTGTCAGAAAGAGAAATCAGGGAATCAATCCCCTTTACCATTGCAACCAAAAAAATAAAGTACCTAGGAATAAATCTAACCAAGGAGATTAAAGACTTGTACTCGGAAAATTATAAAACATTCATAAAAGAAATCAGGGAAGATACGAATAAGTGGAGGCATATACCGTGCTCATGGTTAGGAAGAATAAACATCATTAAAATGTCTATATTACCCAAAGCAATTTATAAATTCAATGCAATACCAATGAAAATACCAATGACTTACTTCAAAGACATAGAACACATATTCCAAAAATTTATATGGAACCAAGAAAGAACACGAATAGCCTCAGCAATCCTGAAAAGGAAGAAAAAAACGGGAGGTATCACACTTCCAGATATCAAGTTATATTATAAGGCCATAGTACTCAAAACAGCATGGTACTGGCATAAGAACAGGCACATAGATCAATGGAACAGGACAGAGAACTCAGAAATAAACCCACAGCTCTATGGACAACTGATATTTGACAAAGGAGGTAAGACAATACAATGGAGTAAAGACAGCCTCTTCAACAAATGGTGTTGGGAAAACTGGACAGCTACCTGCAAAAAAATGAAACTAGACCACCAACTTACACCACTCACAAAAATAAACTCAAAATGGATAAAAGACTTGAATATAAGCCGTGAAACCATAAGCATCTTAGAAGAAAACATAGGCAGTAAGCTCTCTGACATCTGTCGCAGCAATATATTTGCTGATTTGTCTCCACAGGCAAGTGAAATAAAAGACAGGATAAACAAATGGGACTTTATCAAACTAAAAAGCTTCTGCACAGCTAAAGACAATAAGAACAGAATAAAAAGACAAACTACACAACGGGAGAATATATTTGACATAGTGTCTGATAAGGGGTTAATAACCAAAATTTATAAAGAACTTGTAAAACTTAATACCAGGAAAACAAACAATCCAATCCAAAAATGGGCAAAAGAAATGAATAGACACTTCTCCAAAGAGGACACACAGATGGCCAATAGGCATATGAAAAAATGCTCAACATCACTAATCATTAGAGAAATGCAAATTAAAACCACAATGAGATATCACCTCACACCAGTCAGAATGGCGCTCACCAATAAAACAACACAGAATAAGTGCTGGTGAGGATGTGGAGAAAAGGGAACCCTCCTGCACTGCTGGTGGGAATGCAGACTGGTGCAGCCACTGTGGAAAACAGTATGGAGATTCCTCAAGAAATTAAAAATCGAACTGCCTTTTGACCCAGCTATACCACTGTTAGGAATATACCCCAAGAACACCATAGCACTGTTTGAAAAGAAGAAATACACCCTCATGTTTATGGCAGCATTGTTCACAATAGCAAAGATTTGGAAACAGCCCAAGTGTCCATCAGAGGACGAGTGGATTAAAAAGCTTTGGTATATATATACTATGGAATACTACTCAGCCATAAGAAATGATGACATCGGATCTTTTACAACAACATGGATGGGCCTTGATAACATTATACTGAGTGAAAGAAGTAAATCAGAAAAAACTAAGAACTATATGTTTCCACACATAGGTGGGACATAAAGATGAGACTCAGAGACATGAACAACAGTGTGGGGGTTACAGGGTGGGGGGAGGAGAGGGAGGGGGTTGGGGGAGGGGAGGGGCACAAAGATCATGGCTTTTCAGCATTTGCCATATTCCCCCCTTAATCTATAGACAGATAGCAAATATTTACGTATGGTGTTCCCACTATAAAGACTGCTGTCTTAGGGACAAATGCTGATAAACTATTTCAGCAGTTCCTCCTTCTTCAAAGACTTATATGTAAACATAGAGCTCCATGTTTCATAGGACATACTCAAGCTCACTCCATGCTTCCTGGTGCTTTAGCACAAGGGAATGCCCTCCCCCCTTTTTTTTTTTTTAGTATTTTTTCTTTTATTTATTTATTTTTTGTATATTTCTGAGGATGGGGATGGGGAGGCAGTCAGACAGACTCCTGCATGTGCCTGACTGGGATCCACCTGGCATGCCAACCGGGGGGAATGCTCTGCCCATCTGGGATGTTGCTCTGTTACAACCGGAGCCATTCTAGCGACTGGGGCAGAGGCCATGGGGCCATCCTTAGGGGCCAGGGTAGATTTTCTCTGGTGGAACCTTGGCTGAGGGTGGGAGGAGAGAGACCAAGAGGAAGGAGAGGGGGAGGAGTGGAGAGGTAGATGGGCGCTTCTCCTGTGTGCTCTGGCCGGGAATCGAACCCGGGAATCCTGCACACCAGGCCAATGACTCCGACGGGTCTACCATATCATGCTTTTTACTTAAAAAAAAAATTACATTTCTTTTGAATGCTGATGAACAGGAGACACCAAATCTTTTTCGCCTGCAAACTACTACCTTCTTTATTAGATCTAGCTAATAACATTGTTCTGTCTTTTTTCCAAATAGCTCCAGATATATGGAAAAGATTTATATAGGCAGAAGGGGATCCTCAAACCCCTCAGCGAGATCTTCTGAGAATGGCTTTTAAGATACCTAGAGGCAGAAAAAGCCCAATAGAGATCAGGGGAACTACCAGCTTTTAGGATACACCCTTAAAGGCTCCAATACCCCAAAGGGTCTCATAGGATGCCATCTGGGTCCTGCTTCAATAGTGGAAAGGAAGGTCATTGAGCTAAAGCCTGCCAGGCTTACACACCTCTGCTGTGAGGAAACAGGGACACTGGAAGGTGGGCTTCCCCCTCGCTCCTCTAAGGGAGGGTTCAGTCTCTTCCAGCCCTGCTCCAGCCACCTATGACCTAACCTTGCCCAGAAAGCTGGGGTTTGCCACTGAAGGCTGAAGGTGCCCAGGGCCATCGGCCCCATCTACGACACTGTGGACGAGCCTAGGGTATTTCTTCCAAGAAGCAGGTAAACTGATCTCATTCGCACAAGGGCCACTTAACTATGTTTTGCCTGAATAGTCAGGTTTTTTATTCTTCCCTCAAAGATCTCTGTTGTGGGTGTTGATAGTCCTATTTTCTGCTACTTTGCTTAATATATAGTGTTTCCTTTATCCCTCCTACCTCAATGCTCCACTCATATTTCAGGCTGAGACCTACTCTTAATTTAGAGCTCTCTTTCCTCCTTTTGCCAACTTGTATTATGAATTTACCTTTGCCACCCAGCTTAGTGTATCCCAAGGTTCTCTTTACCAGGCCACAGTCACAGAGCTCCAGGGAAAAGCAACCTGGTCTCAACTCTCCAGGCAGAGGAGAACAGAAGCTCCATATCCACGCATGCTGCAAATGGCTTTTTCCAGTCTGCCTGAATCATTACCAGCTAGAAGCAGCAGTCATTGGGACTTGGTCATGAGCTGCAAAGTATAGAATGGTGACAACAATTCCAGTGCCATGCGGACTTTTCCTGTGGGGAACTTTCCTGGACTCCTGCTCCCTGTGACAGCTCCTAACAGACTGAACTGGGGTTGGGTTGCATTTTTCAGGGATTTGGCATGGTGATGGGGCCAACTTCGACTTGGGGAACATGTTAAGGACACTACTCGTTCATGGATTCTTGCTGTATTGGCCAAGAGTTTGCTTAAAGGCTGTTAATCACTGTAAAAAAATAGAGGACTGGATGAAGAAGATGGGGCACATATACACCATGGTATATTATTCAGCTAGGAGAAAGGGTGACATCGGATCACTTATAGCGGAATGGTGGAGTCTTGGTAGCATTGTGCGGGGTGAAATAAGCGAATCAGAAAAAAACAGGAACTGCAGGATTCCATACATTGGTGGGACATAAAAGCGAGACTAAGAGGCATGAACAGGAATGTGGTGGCTATGGGGGTTGGGGGGAGGGAAGGAGGTAGAGAGGGAGGGGGAGGGGTTCAGAGAGAACTGGATGGAGGGTGGCGGAGGATGATCTCTCTTCGGGTGATGGGTATGCAACAGAACTAAATGACAAGATAACCTGGAAATGTTTTCTTTGAATGTATGTACCCTGATTTATTGATGTTACCCCATTAAAATAAAAATTTATTTATAAAAAAAAAAAACAACAACACAAATTCCATGATGGGGGCTCCACCCTCACGACCTCAGCTAAACCTAATTACTTATCAAATGCCCCACCTCCTAATACTATTGCATTAGGGGTTAAAACGTCACCAGATAAATCTGAGGGTGACATAAACACTCGGTCCATAACAGTAATCTTTGAAACTGAAAATTTGGAAAAAGGATGTTAAGGGTTTCAGGTCAAGATGGCAGTGTAGGTAAATGCAATACTTGTATTCTCCCACAACCATGTAAAACCCTGAATCATGGTGAATTCACCAAGCGTTATTACCTTGCGGGGTGCCTTCCCAGAAGGCTGTATAGCTGTACAGCTTATGGACATCATAACTTCATCTCACTACTTCCATTCAACCTTTGATACACTGTAATATGAGAAAGGAATTAAATAAGAATTAGAAACGTGTTACAGTCTGGTCCAAGTTGTCATCCAGGGCTGGTCTCTGGGTTGGGAAAATTCCTCTCTAGGCATTTTCTTCTTGCTTTTGCTACTGGTTGTCCTTTTGTGTATATAACTCCCCAGGAAGGTGGGGACCAGGCGTCCCCAAACTACAGCCCACGGGCCGCATGCGGCCCCCTGAGGCCATTTATCCGGCCCCTGCCGCACTTCTGGAAAGGACACCTCTTTCATTGGCGGTCAGTGAGAGGAGCACTGTATGTCTGTATGTGGCGGCCCTCCAACGGTCTGAGGAACAGTGAACTGGCCCCCTGTGTAAAAAGTTTGGGGACTCCTGGTGGCAACCATGTCTCTCCTATATGTTACTCTAGCCTCACTGCCGAGCCCGTGGCTGCACAGAGATAGAAGTTCAGTGAATGTTTGTTGAACAAATAAATAAATGAATGAATCCGTGAATAATTCTGACATTTTCTATCCTGTCTTTCCTTCTACAAGGCAGCAGTAATGAAAACATTCTGAATTTCCTAGATACTAGATGCACGTTTCTTCCCCATGTTTTGTGATGCGCCTCCCTGTAGATGGTGTCTGGGGAAGTGAATCAGTCCAGCTCTTCCCGGTGCGCGGCTGGGCCTCTTGTATTCTAGCAGCATCACAGCAACAACATCGATTATTCCCCGCCTTTCACAGAACTCTTTTGTCCCTTCCAAATGGTTGAATTACCTGGCCTCTCCAAAGGCTTCTTTGTTGTCGGGCTTCCCTTTTCGGAAGTCAAGAGTTCATTAAGATTGGATGAGGAGCACGCGGCTCCCTGTTGTTACACGGGCAGCCGTGGCAGAAACAGTGGCGAGGGTAAACCGCAGCTTTGCAGAGAGCACGTTCTCGCCGGCTGAGCTGCGGGAGGAGTCTGGACACCTGCTGAAGCCGCGGGCGTGCTGGGAACTGGCACAAACGCGCTGAAAAACACCATTCCGTTTCCACACGGACATTTCTTCTGCTAAGCAATTCCTTTCTCCAGTTTGTTGTTGTTGTTTTTTATGGTGTTTGGTTTCTTTTTCAAATCAATTTACATTTTAAAAATTTTTAATGAATTTGTTGGGCTGACATTGGTTAGTATATGATGCAGGTTTCAGGTGTACAGTGCTATAATACATCATCTGTACATTGTAGTGTGTGTCAGCACTCCAAGTCGAGTCTCCTTCCGTCACCATTTATCTTATCCCCTTTACCCTCTTCTACCTCCCCACTCCCTTTCCAAACTCTTGATAATCACTGTATTGTCGTCTGTGCCTGTGAGTTGTTTTTATTCTTTGCTTAAATTAACCCCTTCACTTTTCACCCAGATGTTTGTTGGTTTTTTATTCTTGATCCCCAAAAGGAAAAGAGCAGGAACAGTTTTTAAAGAGCCCCACAAATGGTTTTGAGGATGTGCTGAAATGGGGAAGAAACTGTTCTTTTAAAACATCCAGTCAGCTTTCCTTAGCTTTGAACAAAATCAGCAAGAAGGCAAAAGCAGTCTCTTAAGTATTATTGCTGTTTTCAGAACGAATTTCAAAGCAGGGCAGAAGACTAGTGAGTTCTTCGCGGCTTCGCAACACTTGATTTGAATTTCATTTTAAATAGTTTTTAAATTCTAAAGATTGCAATTTTTGCATGACTAAATGTAATATATTTTAAACATAAATCTATGAAGGCTAGCATTAAGGATTTGCTTCTACTGATGGGTCTGTATTTTTCTGAGTAGGAATAGGTATAGTGCACCTGCTGACCACTCAGTGTCCTAAGATTTTGTGACAAATAGTGACATGACCTTTAATATTTACAATGACTTGTCTGGCTTGAATAAGTATTTTCTTTATAAAGCATTATCAAAAGAGAAAATGTAAATTAATTGTAAATTTAAACTTCAAGAATTTATATTTTTGTATCAAATAAAAGGAAATTGCATTTTCATTAAATGGCTTTATAAACAGATGTTATGGACCTGAACCAGTAAAATGAGCTTATCCTGATTAGCTCTTTATTTTAAATACCCAAGTAAGAAGTTTTCAAAGAGTTCTACAGCTAAAAGATAATTTGAAGACTGCTAGATTATATAATCTCTAAATTTGTCAAGTTCTGAAATTATATAATTCTATGGTATGCTTAAAATCATGAAATGAGTTAGTGAATTTATAGTGATGCTAGTATTTATCAGGAATTATAGGCTACTTTTTAGCTAGAATATTTTTGGTTCGTGTTTCAATTATCTGTTGTTTGTGACACTATTTTTCCAGTGATTCCGTGGGTGGTACCTCTGCTAATCTTCCCTGGGCTCACTCATGTAGCTGCTTCCAGCGGGTGGAACCTCTAAGACCTGGGCTCAGTTGACTTCTCTTGTTCCATGGTCTTTATTCAGGCTTCTTTGCAGCATGGCAGTCTCCAGGTGGCATTCCAAGAGAATGAGCCTCAATGTGCAGGCCTTTGCATGTGTTGTATTTGCTGATGTTCCATTGGCTAACACAAGTTCAAATGGCCAAGTCCAGAGTCAATATGGCAAGGGATACACAAAGACATGCATATGGAGAGGTGAGATTCATTGGGTTCTATTACTGTAAGAATTTATCAAAACTTGTCAATCAATAGGATTATAAAAGACTTGTTAAACTGGACACAATTTGGAAACAGGGTTTCTAGACTACAAGGCAGGAAAGAGGTTATTATAATAATGCTTGCAATAAATAACAATACCTTATGTTCACATTCTGCAGTATGATGCTGACATTTTCCCTGCGGAGAGATAGATGCTATATTTCTCTGCCCTCATCTTGGCTGGCCTTGTAATTTGCTCTGCCCAGGAGAATGTGGCTGGCATGGTGTTGTGTTGGGAGCTTAAGCCTTAAAATGCCTTGAAGCTTCTGCCTTTGGTTTCTTGGGACTTAGATGCCATATAAAGAAAGATAGGCTAATCTACTGAATGGTGAGAGGCCATGTGAAGAGCAAGGTCCCAACATTTTAGCCATCCTTTTGGGGTCTTGGACATGTCAGTGAGGCTATAACAGACGCCCAAGCTCCAGCAGACCACCAGATGGATACAACTGCAAGAAGAAGCCCATGTGAGACCACCCTGCCACCTTAAAGATTTGTGACTAATGATGTTGGGGTGGTTTGTCACACAGTGATAGATAACTGATACAGAGGGAAATATTAACTCTTACTTTGCTCTCATACTAACCCTCTTAATTTTATTATTAATTTTACTTTTTCACAGAGAAGGCAACTAAGATCCAGAAAGTTTGAATTTCTTGTTGAAGGTCAAAGAGCTAAATAATTGACAGAACACAGGTGAAAATTCATCTTTATGTTACACATTTAATTTAATTTTGAAAGATTTAAAATCCCTTTTATCTTTCTGAGTAAAGATGAATTATTTCAATCCCTAACTTGCACTAATTTCTTTTTGGGCAAAGCTAGCCTAGAAGTTGATCCTTGGCACTATCTCTTTTGGGTGTTTTTGTTTTCTTTGACAGATTGTTTGGGGGGGGGGGTGTCAAATTTATAGAAAAATCACACAGCCTTCAGAAATGAAAGAGCAAATTTTAATTCAGGTTTGAGAAATGAAAGAAAAGTTAGAATAGTCTGGTTAGTTTGGGCTTACCAAAAGAAGAATTATGGAAGATTTACTTTAAAAAATTAGCAAAAATGTTTTTGTAACCAGGATATTCTGGCTTAAATTATTTCTACTTTATTTTTATTCTGTGCTTTTGATTTTTATGGCATGCCTATGTACCTCTATCAGTTATCTTTTTGAGGTTTTGCACTTTGTATGGGACAGAAATATGTCATAGGGGTAGGCAAGTCCCATAACAGAAATGCGAACACTTCCATTTGTAAAATGTTAATTGCTTTGCAGCAATGCAAAGAATATTTTGGAGTCCCTGAATAATGTGGAAGATATAAATAAGGATGAAGGTAATCCTAGTGACAGGGCCATTGTGAGATTAGTGAGTCAAACTTACTGAAGCAGGATGTCATATTCACTGATTCTGATTCACCAAACTCTTAAGGACCACACTCTGAGAGGATCAAAATCATATGCACAGTAAGAGAAAAATACTTCTTTTGCCATTGAGAATACATTTTTTTCTTTCTTTTTCTTTTCTTTCTTTTTTTTTTTTTTTTGTCACCACACAAGACAAAGCTAAAATAACCTTATTTTAGTATTGCTGATAGAAAGAATAAGAAAGTTGTGTAGCTTTGAGCAAGAGCAATTAATCCCTGTATTTGGAGAAAGCTAAATTAGAATGTAACTCTGGATACCAACAAGAGCCAAAGAAGAAAGGGCCCTGCATCTTGTCTCTTCCCTTGCTCTCCATTGAGACAGAAATGGACAAAGAGGGAGGAAGGAGAAACAACCAAGCCTGGAAGGCGAATGCCTACCCACCTTCAGCAAATTAGCATCCATGAAAATGTTTGTCCTTCTTTTTTTTTTAAAGATGTATCTAGCTCACTATCTTAGCACCTGATGTAACTCCAAAGATGTTTAAAGTGCTAGAAACAAAAGGCTCTCTAAAGCATGTTATCTTCTGTGTCAGGTACAGAGAATAGGCCATAAAGGCTTAACAGTTCCTAATGCATGCATCAGTACATTCATTACCATAAAATGATCAAATTGAAAAATTATTTTAGCTTGAAATAGAATAAAATGAATTGGTGGGTCAATCAAATCAATCTGATATATAAGAGGTCCAAACATTCCTGGGAAGATGGTGTTTAATAGAGCTTCTCTCAGAAGGAGTTGTTTATATACTTGGTATGGAAGGTGAGACCCCACAAAGGGCAAATGGATTAAGCTGCCACCCAAGGAGGTTGGATACAGTTAAAGGCAGTGGTTTATGCAAATGTGGGGCCAGATCGGAATTGCTCTGGACAGTAGAGGAGAGTGGAAAAAGTAGAGTGTAAGGGCCAGAAGCCACGGCCACCATCACAGCAGCCTGGCCCATGCAGGTTCGCATTGGATTCGGAAAGTTGGTAAAGAAACAATGGAGCCAAAAACTGATGGGCCATCATCTTTAATCCTAGCTTGCACCCGGTGGGCAAGTAAAATACACACTGGGCTCCAAAACCCACTCACATTCAGTGCTCACAAAGCCACTGACTTATCCGAGTTTCCTAGAATCAAAGGTTTCTAGCTCACCAGACTTATTCACTTCTGTTCACCATCTCCTTCCTTCTCCCAGATACAAACTCTGCACAAACTGGCCTCTCACTCAACACTCCGCCATCTTGACTGCTTCTCCTGGCTTCCTCCACGTGGCCTCTCTCTGCTCTCTGTCCTCTTATGCTAATCTAAGGAACCAAGAGAGGCAGGTTCCCATTCTGCCCCCATTTTATAATGTAGAAATCAAAACCTTTAATCCAATATACAAAGTAGGAAAGTCTCTAATACAAAGTCACCTATCTGGGGCACGATGGGATTGCACCACCCCTTATCAAAAAGGGTGGGAAAGGCTTAGTCCTAAAACCAAGCCCCAGGTTACAAGAATCCTGCCTGCCCACAGCCCACCCCCAACACACATTAATATCACCTGAGCAACAGCCTCCACGTGGGCAACGTCATCTTTAATAAAGTGAGCATAATACATTTTATCTGCCCAACAGAGAGCTACCCCCTGTGATTTTCCTTCTCTGCTCTTACCTGAGACATCACCCAACCTCCTTCCCTGGATGCTGAACCCATATTTTAAACATTTTAATTAAACTTCCTGGGTTCCATATATGGCTCAGTCCAATTGTGAGTTGAAGATTGATAAATAAAGCCAGGCCCAATTTACATGTTGGCCACTGACAAATATTTTCAATATAACCTACAATGTTTATAAAGTGCTAAAGGGCAAAATAAAATTGAAAAAAAACACATCTAAATAGAATTATTTTTATATTAAAAAATCATTTGAATCATTGAAAATACTAGGATTTGTAACTAAATGTTTCAGTGTCACTCTTGATGCTTGGTATCGTACATAATCCAGCATGTATTTGTGTATTAATTTTTTTTCACTAATTTTTTAACTTTCAATAGGTTATATTTCTTAACTCTAGTTCACTTTACCTCTTTCCCTCAGTCCTCAACCCCCCATAACTACTAGACTGGGTAGTTTTTGCTTTGTATTTAAAAAAAGCTATAGATCAATTCCATTTTAAGATCAAAACATAGCTACATCTGAACTTCAGATTTTTTGCATGATTTTGATGGCATTAATGATACTGATAAAATGATAACATCAGAAAATAAAAATAAGACAAATAGAATGTGAAGCAGATTCATACTTTTTCTTAGAGTAAAGGCCTTGACAAAACAGGCAGAAAATTTGAAGGTAAATAATAACATGTTTTACTACATAAAAATAAGGAAAAACAAAAACCATAAAATAGAAAACCAAACAACAAACTTGGAAAACACAAGAGCACCAAGAGTCACTCTCATGAGATATAAAGAGCTCTTACAAATCAAAACCAAAACGATAAACTTTCCAACAATAAAATAGTCAAATTATAAAAAGTAGGCAGCATATAATCTTATTTTCCTAAAATGAACATGTATACTATCAAACATTAAAAAAAAGGAAATGCGATTTTGAGTTTTTTTAATGTTTAACTCTATTTTCTAGATTCTGTACAACGAGCATATATTACTTCTATAATTTTCTTTTTAATTTTGAAAAAAGGTATTTTTTTGGAAAAAGTTATTGTTTAAAACAAAACAAAAAATCTACAGCTAAAATGACTGAGAGATGAGTAGGAACTGATGCTGTTATTGATATTTAAGGCTTTTTCATTGCATACTTATTTATTTTTGTTCTGAATGATTCTTATATGAATATTTATTTTAATGTTGGGGATGTTTAGGTATACAGATATTGATTGACTTACGACCTATGCAACTTACGACTATTTGACTTTACGACCACAACTGCTAGCCACGACTGCTCCGTGTCTGGCAGCACAAGCGTTGCCCAGCTGGGCGTACGACAGTGCGGACCAGCTTCCAGCAGCACTATCATCTCCGCGTGCACCATTTCAACTGTTATCCCAGACTCGGTACAGCAATTTGTGTTTTGTATCTTGGATATTTTTCATCAAACCCCTCCCAAGATGTCTACCAAGAGGAAATTATCTTTGTCTACTCCTCAGCCTGCCAAGAAGGAAAGAAAGGCCATTGATCTCGACACGAAAATGAGCATAGGCTCATTTGACTTGAACATGGGTTCAACAGCTTGAGTGCAGGGGTGCTGGCTTGAGCATGGGATCATAGAC